>NC_058080.1:560772081-561109342 GCF_014858855.1 Bufo gargarizans | reverse complement strand
TCAAGGCGGGCGATGAGTGGAAGACCGCGTTTAACACCAGGACCGGTCATTATGAATCCTTGGTTATGCCCTTTGGGTTGTGCAATGCGCCCGCAGTCTTCCAGGAATTCATCAACAATGTTTTCCGTGACCTGTTGCAGCAGTGTGTGGTGGTCTATTTGGATGACATCTTGGTATATTCTGAATCCATGGAGGCCCACATTATGGATGTCAGACGAGTGTTGCAACGGTTTACGAGAGAACAAGCTGTTCTGTAAGCTTGAGAAATGCGAATTTCACCGATCCCAGGTAACCTTCTTAGGTTACATCATTTCCGCTGAGGGGTTCTCCATGGATCCCGAGAAGGTTTCGGCTGTCTTACAGTGGCCCCAGCCCAGTGGTCTTCGTGCCCTGCAGCGCTTTTTGGGCTTCGCCAATTATTATCGGAAGTTCATCAGGGACTTTTCTATGCTAGCCAAGCCTCTCACGGATCTGACCCAGGAAGGGCAGTAATTTCCAGGTCTGGCCGCTCGAGGCCATCCGAGCTTTTGAGGCTCTAAAGTCCGCCTTCGTGTCGGCTCCGATTCTGTCGCATCCCAACCCTGGGTTGCCCTTTGTCCTCGAGGTGGACGCGTCTGAGACGGGAGTAGGCGCCCTCCTGTCTCAGCGTAGAACACCAGAGGGTCCTCTGCTTCCTTGTGGGTTTTACTCCCGGAAACTGTCTTCCGCGGAGTGCAACTATCAGATTGGTGACAGGGAGTTATTGGCCATCGTGCAGGCCCTTAAAGAATGGAGGCACTTGCTCGAGGGTTCGGTGGTTCCGGTTCTCATCCTGACAGACCACAAGAATCTGACCTACCTTTCTGAGGCCAAGAGATTGACACCACGTCAGGCCAGATGGGCTCTGTTCTTGTCACGTTTTAATTACGTGGTCTCCTACCTACCCGGTTCCAAGAACATCAGAGCGGATGCCTTATCACGGCAGTACTCCAAGCTGTCCGGGGAGGAGTCGATTCCGACTTCGGTCATACCTCCGAATCAGATCCTGGCCTTCATTCGCACCAGCCTGACCTCTCCCCTGGGTGAGCAGATTTTGGCGGCTCAATCTGGTGCTCCCTCTGGGAGACCCAACGGCAGATGTTTTGTGCCTGAGGAGTTGCGCACTCGGTTGTTGCGAACCTACCATAACTCCAAGGCCGCGGGGCATCCTGGAAAGAATCAGCTGTCCTGGGCTGTTTCACGTCTGTTCTGGTGGCCTTCTCTACGTTCCGACATCGCCGCATATGTAGCGGCATGCTCCGTTTGTGCCCAGAGTAAGTCCCCTCGGCACCTTCCGTTGGGCCTTTTGCAACCCATAGCCACCGGGGAGCGCCCATGGTCACACCTGGGGATGGATTTCATTGTGGACCTCCCTGCATCCCGAGGCCATACGGTCATTCTCATGATTGTGGATCGGTTTTCCAAAATGTGCCACTGTGTTCCTCTCAAGAAGTTACCCTCTGCACAAGAGTTGGCCACGATTTTCGCCAGGGAGGTCTTCCGGTTGCACGGTTTGCCCAAGGAGATTGTGTCGGATCGGGGGAGTCAGTTTGTGTCCAGGTTCTGGCGCGCCTTTTGCTCCCAGTTGTGGATTCATCTCTCTCTCTCCTCGGCCTACCACCCTCAGTCCAATGGGGCCGCAGAACGATCCAATCAGGCCTTGGAGCAATTCCTTCGTTGCTATGTCTCCGATCACCAAGACAATTGGGTTGACCGCCTGCCTTGGGCTGAGTTTGCCAGGAACACGGCGGTGAACTCTTCCTCTGGGACGTCTCCCTTCATGGCCAATTATGGGTTCCAACCTGCCGTGTTACCGGAGGTATTCTCTCCCCAGGATATTCCGGCTGTGGAGGATCACCTTTCCGTCCTACGTGCTTCTTGGGTACAGATCCAGAGGTCCCTTGAGGTCTCTGCGAAGCGCCAGAGAGTCCAGGCTGATCGCAGACGAGCGCCCGCTCCTTCCTACCAGGTCGGAGACCGTGTATGGTTGTCCACCCACAACCTCAACCTTCGAGTGCCCACTCCCAAGCTGGCGCCTCGCTTTGTTGGTCCCTTCCGAGTGCTTCGCAGGGTAAACCCGGTAGCCTATGCCCTTGCACTTCCTCCTGGCATGCGGATCTCCAACGTGTTTCATGTCTCCCTGTTGAAGCCATTGGTGTGTAATCGTTTCACTTCCTCGGTTCCTCGGCCTCGTCCGGTCCAAGTGGGCAATCGTGAGGAGTATGAGGTGAGCAATATCCTGGACTCACGCCTGGTCCGCGGTCGGTTGCAGTTTTTGGTCCATTGGCGTGGTTATGGTCCAGAGGAGCGTTCCTGGGTTCCCTCCGCAGATGTCCATGCTCCTGCCTTGCTCCGAGCCTTCCACGCACGCTTCCCTCAGAAACCGTTCCTTACTCCGCGGAGGAGGGGCCCTTGAGGGGGAGGTACTGTCATGGTCTTACCTTCTTGCTGTTCTCCTTCGTTTGACATGTGCTGGCGGCCATCTTGGTTTCTGGGTTTCTTGTAGCCTCCCACCCTGCGGCTTCTCCTTCCCACTGGGAGGAGCTGGATGCCTAGCTCATATATATAGGAGGTCTGTGGCTTCAGTTCCTTGCTTGGTCCTCCTGTGTTCACATGCTTCTAAGACTGCTGCTGCTTCTGGTTCCTGATCCTGGCCTCGTCTGACTACCCCGCTGGTTCCTGATCCTGGCTTCGTCTGACTACCCTGCTGGTTCCTGATCCAGGCTTCGTCTGACTACCCTTCTGGTTCCTGACCTCTAGCTTCGCAAGACCCTGCTTCGGTTTAGCCATCCGTTTGGACTTTTGCTTACAGCTTGATTTTCAATAAAGCCTTCTTATTTCCACTTATCTCTTGTTGTACGTCTGGTTCATGGTTCCATGACAACTTGCTTGCGGATGCTTGTGATTTTCACGCAGCCCCATTCACTTAAATGGGGCCTGTGTTTCGTGAAAAATGCACAATATAGAGCTTGCTGCGATTTTCACGCAACGCACAAGTAATGCGTGAAAATCACCGCTCATTTGCACAGTCAAATAGAATTGAATGGGTCCGGATTCAGTGCAGGTGCAATGTGTTCTCCTCATGCATTGCACCTGCGTGGAAATCCCGCCCATGTGAAAGGGGCCTTACTCATGCTGGGTTAAGCATAGATCCCGGTGTGGACTTGCATTTGCTACAGGAGGCTGAAGTGCTGCATATTATACATAATAAATGCTTCGGGCTTTAATACCTTCAAGACATCTAACTGGATTTTGCATTATAAGGCCTCTTGCACACGACAGTATGGCTTTTTCAGTATTTTGCGGTCCACAAAAAATGGATCAGCTGGCCCTAGATAGGACAGTACTATCCTTGTCCGTTATGCGGACAATAATAGGACAAGTTTTATCTTTGAACGGAACGGGAAAATGGAAATACGGAAACGGAATGCATAAGAGGTACATTCAGTTTTTTTTGTGGACCTATTTAAATGAATGGTTCCGTATACAAACCGCATAAAAACGGAACAAAAACTGAAAAAAAATACATTCGTGTGCAAGAGGCCTAAGTCAGGTCACACAAATCCACTTAATTACTTGATTAACAAATTCCCACTGTTTAGGATAAAATTCATCCCCACTTATCGTATTGTTGTGGTCTCCCCTGGTTACGGCCACCGCTCTTCTCCAAAATCCCGATGGCCGCGCTTGTGCAGAAGACACCTTTTCTCCCGGCCGGGCCGCTCGCTGTCCTGAACGCGCACGCTGCCGCGCATGCGCGATCGTGACTTCTTCCCGGCCGGAATAGTACAGAGCTGCGAACGCGCACGCCGGCTCTGTACTATACTGGCCAGACATAAGTCACAATGGCGCATGCGTGGCGGCGTGCGCGTTCAGTCCAGCGCGCGGTCCGGCCGCGAGAAGACTTCAATCAAGATGAAGCCCAGGAATTGAATGGCGCGTTGGCAGCAGGTAACTATAAAAAGGCAAAGTGGGATAACCCCTTTAAGGACCAGGCCAGTTTTTTGCAAATCTTACCAGTGTCACTTTATGTGTGAATAACTTTAAAAGGTTTTACTTATCAAGGCAATTCTGAGATTGTTTTCTCGTCACATATTGTACTTCATGACACTGGTAAAATGGAGTAAAAAAAAATAAAAATTATAATATTTTTTTTTTTATTCGATAATTTCCAAATTTCTATTTCTCTACTTCTTTAATACATAGTAATACCTCCAAAAATAGTTATTAATTTACATTACCCATATGTCTACTTCATGTTTGGATCATTTTGTGAATGCCATTAATTTTTTTGGGGGACGTTAGAAGGCTTAGAAATTTATAAGTAAATCTTGAAATTTTTCAGAAAATTTCCAAAACCCACTTTTTCAGGACCAGTTCAGGTCTGAAGTCACTTTGTGAGGCTTACATAATAGAAACTACCAAAAAATGACCCCATTTTACAAACTACACCCCTCAAGGTATTTAAAACAGATTTTACAAACTTTGTTAACCCTTTAGGTGTTCCACAAGAATTAATGGAAAATAGAGATAAAATTTCTAATCTACAGGGAGTGCAGAATTATTAGGCAAGTTGTATTTTTGAGGATTAATTTTATTATTGAACAACAACCATGTTCTCAATGAACCCAAAAAACTCATTAATATCAAAGCTGAATATTTTTAGAAGTAGTTTTTAGTTTGTTTTTAGTTTTAGCTATTTTAGGGGGATATCTGTGTGTGCAGGTGACTATTACTGTGCATATTTATTAGGCAACTTAACAAAAAACAAATATATACCCATTTCAATTATTAATTTTTACCAGTGAAACCAATATAACATCTCAACATTCACAAATATACATTTCTGACATTCAAAAACAAAACAAAAACAAATCAGTGACCAATATAGCCACCTTTCTTTGCAAGGACACTCAAAAGCCTGCCATCCATGGATTCTGTCAGTGTTTTGATCTGTTCACCATCAACATTGCGTGCAGCAGCAACCACAGCCTCCCAGACACTGTTAGAGAGGTGTACTGTTTTCCCTCCTTGTAAATCTCACATTTGATGATGGACCACAGGTTCTCAATGGGGTTCAGATCAGGTGAACAAGGAGGCCATGTGATTAGATTTTCTTCTTTTATACCCTTTCTTGCCAGCCATGCTGTGGAGTACTTGGACGCGTGTGATGGAGCATTGTCCTGCATGAAAATCATGTTTTTCTTGAAGGATGCAGACTTCTTCCTGTACCACTGCTTGAAGAAGGTGTCTTCCAGAAACTGGCAGTAGGACTGGGAGTTGAGCTTGACTCCATCCTCAACCCGAAAAGGCCCCACAAGCTCATCTTTGATGATACCAGCCCAAACCAGTACTCCACCTCCACCTTGCTGGCGTCTGAGTCGGACTGGAGCTCTCTGCCCTTTACCAATCCAGCCACGGGCCCATCAAGACTCACTCTCATTTCATCAGTCCATAAAACCTTAGAAAAATCAGTCTTGAGATATTTCTTGGCCCAGTCTTGACGTTTCAGCTTGTGTGTCTTGACGTTCAGTGGTGGTCGTCTTTCAGCCTTTCTTACCTTGGCCATGTCTCTGAGTATTGCACACCTTGTGCTTTTGGGCACTCCAGTGATGTTGCAGCTCTGAAATATGGCCAAACTGGTGGCAAGTGGCATCTTGGCAGCTGCACGCTTGACTTTTCTCAGTTCAAGGGCAGTTATTTTGCGCCTTGGTTTTTCCACACGCTTCTTGCGGCCCTGTTGACTATTTTGAATGAAACGCTTGATTGTTCGATGATCATGCTTCAGAAGCTTTGCAATTTTAAGAGTGCTGCATCCCTCTGCAAGATATCTCACTATTTTTGACTTTTCTTAGCCTGTCAAGTCCTTCTTTTGACCCATTTTGCCAAAGGAAAGGAAGTTGCCTAATAATTATGCACACCTGATATAGGGTGTTGATGTCATTAGACCACACCCCTTCTCATTACAGAGATGCACATCACCTAATATGCTTAATTGGTAGTAGGCTTTCGAGCCTATACAGCTTGGAGTAAGACAACATGCATAAAGAGGATGATGTGGTCAAAATACTCATTTACCTAATAATTCTGCACTCCCTGTAAATGTCACTTTTTTGGCAGATTTTCCATTTGAATCCATTTTTTCCAGTTACAAAGCAAGGGTTAACAGCCAAAACAAAACTCAATATTTATGGCCCTGATTCTGTAGTTTACAGAAACACCCCATATGTGGTTGTAAACTGCTGTACGGGCACACGGCAGGGCACAGAAGGAAAGAAATGCCATACGGTTTTTGGAAGGCAAATTTTGCTGGACTGTTTTTTTGACACCATGTCCCATTTGAAGCCCCCCTGATGCACCCCTAGAGTAGAAACTCCCAAAAAGTGACCCCATTTTAGAAACTACGGGATAGGGTGGCATTTTTGTTGGTACTATTTTAGGGTACATATGATTTTTAGTTACTCTATATTACACTTTTTGTGAGGCAAGGTAACAAGAAATAGCTGTTTTGGCACCGTTTTTAATTTTTGTTATTTACAACATTCATTTGACAGTGGTATTTGTATAGAGCAGGTTGTCACGGACGCGACAATACCAAATGATACTAAATGATTCTGAAAGCCATAGTTTTATTTATTTTTGGGGGCAACTGTCTTGTATAGGGGTTCAATTTTATCGGGATGAGATGACGGTTTGATTGGCACTATTTTGGGGTGCGTATGACTTTTTGATCGCTTGCTATTACACTTTTTGTGATGTAAGGAGACAAAAAAAGGCTTTTTTTACACCGTTTTTATTTGTATTTTTTTACGGTATTCACCTGAGGGGTTAGGTCATGTGATATTTTTATATAGCAGGTTATTACAGACGCTGTGATACCTAATATGTCTGCTTTTTTATTTATGTGTTACACAATGATTTTATTTTTTAAACAAAAAAAATCATGTTTTAGTGTCTCCATAGTCTGAGAGCCATAGTTTTTTCAGTTTTTGGGCGATTATCTTGGGTAGGGTATGATTTTTGCGGGATGAGATAACAGTTTGATTGGCACTATTTTAGGGTGCGTATGACTTTTTGATCGCTTGCTATTACACTTTTTGTGATGTAAGGAGACATAAAATGGTTTTTTTACACTTTTTTTTATTTTTTATTTTACTGTATTCACCTGAGGGGTTAGGTAATGTGATTTTTTTTATAGAGCAGGTTATTACGGACGCAGCGATACCTAATATGTGTAGTGCATTTTATTTTTTTATTTTTAATCAGTGATAAATGTTTGGTTTTTTTTAACTTTTTTTTAACTTGCAATTGTTTTTTTACCCAGACCCACTTGGTTCTTGAAGATCCAGTGGGTCTGATGTCTGTATAATACAAAACAGTACACTATAGTGTACTGTACTGTATTTTTACTTTACATTTAGTCTGATCAGACTTAGCCTTACCATGGCAAGCCGGAAGCCTGTGAAGGCGTCCAGTTGCCATGGTAACCATCACCCGCTGCCACAACTGAGCAGCGGGTGATTGGGAGGGAGGGGGGCTCCTTCCCTCTGTGATCCCGTCAAGAATCGGGGTCTGAAACAGCACAGCAGCCCCCAATAGGAGAGGGAGGGAGCTCCCTACGGACCACGGCATGGAAGGGGTTAAACGGCTGACATCTGTGAGCACGGATGTCAGCCATTTCAAGCAGAGTGTCAGCAATATGCTGACACTCTGCTAACCGCTCGGCCATCCTGAGAAAGCGGGCGGGCGGATAATCGCGCACCTTCCCGCACCTCCCCCCCGCACAGCCAGCCGGCAATATAAGAATGAGGGCTGCAGAAGGGGGGTTACAAATGAATAGTTAGGTCATTTTGAAGTTTCTGATCCCCACGGTCACTGACCGCAGGGATCAGAAACTTCCTAAAGCGCTGTAAACCGCAGGTCTGAATCGACCTGCAGTTTTCAGCGATCGCCGATATGGAGGGGGGGTTCACAGGACCCCCCCTCGGCATTATCCACTGAGTGCCTGCTGAATGATTTCAGCAGGCACTCTGTTCCGATCACCGCCCGCCGCACGGCGGCGATCGGAAATACACAGGGCGTACAGGTACGCCCTGTGTCCTTAAGTACCGGGACATCAGGGCGTACCTGTACGCCCTATGTCCCCAAGAGGTTAAAGGGAAACTGTCATCATCTTTATGCTGCCCATACTAACGGCAGAATAAAGTAGAGACAGGCGAGTTGATTTTAGCGGTCTGTCATTTATAAGTTAAAAGTAAGTGCTTGCCGAGATACAACATGATACATCACAATCATTGCAGATTAGGTCTGTAAAAAAGTCACAGCCACCTGACAAGAGTCATGGTTATTCATAAATTCCTGCTCTCCCAGCCCACCTGCTGATGATTGGCAGGATTCTACCTAGTTGCCTCCTGTTTAGGCTCTGTCTAATAGGCAGGATATTTGCTGTTTCTTCACAGCTGGTGTTTGTCACCACTATTAGTTACATTCAATGTTGATCTGCAACTGTTTTCTCTTGTCTCTGAGGCTCTGAGATTATCTGTACATTGTTAAGGAGCTCCCTAACTACCACTGACCCTAAAATCTAAGACACCCATACACCCTGCATCTCGACAAGTTTCGCTGGACAACCAGCATCTTCAGGGGATCGTGCAGGTATGAGTGTTGGGGGCGGGGACCATCTTTTAAAAGTTCGTATCCAGTGACATGTTTTTTAACTACCAATGAGATGACGTGAGATGACATGATTGGTAGTTGAAAACCTGTCACTTGCATGTTGAAGCTCTACTTGGAACCTTGTTAAGATCCAGCCATGCTAAATATGATTTTTTGCCATTTTTCAAGTGGTCTTAAACTTTTGATCAGGACTGTATCACAGTCACATAACACAGTGCACTAAGTTGCTGCTGTTGACCAGGTCCTTTACAATGCTGCAGACTCTGTCCACAACTAACTTCCCCAGCGGTAAACAACATGAGCTGATGGATGCAGACAGTATATTATGTGGTTGCATAACTGGCTTGTCATCTAGGGACCTTTTCTGTGTTCCCCCCCCCCCCCCCCCCCGTGGCCCACCTCCTCACCTATTACATTGGAGCTTCTTGCTGCCACCGCTCTGTTTAGTAATTTACTGCCGCTCACCTATGTAGTGCCCTTGAGCACAGGTACTTTGGACTACGGATATTTGCCCTTATCAGTTTATGGCTCTTTAAAGGGTTATTTTACAATGTGATTTATGCTGTTGTGTGCACTTATACTGTTTGATATTATTGAATTGCATTTATATGTTTATTGTAATATATCCTGTTCATTTGCACTATTATTACTCTATAATTGGACTGCACTGTGCAAAGGGTTAATGCACAGCCAGCTAATAGTGAGAGACTTTATGACTTTCTGCCTATCCAAAGTTTTGAAAGGGAAAAAGGACTGCAGACTTGTTTGTGCCTGGAAAAGCAGCCTAGTCATTCCCATATACTTGCATTAAAGCTCTATACAAGTCTATGACATTCTAAAATTGCAACATTGTTTCTGTTTAGGCTGTGCTTATTTACTCCTCCCCTTCCACTGAAAGGTTCTAGTTCAGCTAGCAACTGTATAAAAGGAGAGCAGTCAGAGCCCCTAGTGTGCTGCAGATAAGGACCAGTGTTTGGTAGGAGAGACCCTGCCAGTCTGCAGATAGGGACCAGTGCTTAGTTGGATGGAGAGAGTCTGCCAGACTGGATGAGTGACCAGAAGAAGACGCTGAGATGGGGATGCTCAGACACAGACTGTAGGCCACCAGCCCTCTGAGGGGGGGGGGGGGACCAGCTAGCTCAGGCCTTTCCTAAACATGAAACTGTCTTCTGCCAGGGAGGAGACTGGAAAAGCCAGTTCAGTGCCTAGCCTACATTGTTTAGTGCAGTAAAGAAGCACACTGGTTTACTGCAGACCAGAGGCGTACATAGCAAGAATCTGAATTGGGCCCTTGTGCCCCATTCCTAGCCCCTACCACTATATATAAAAGGTGTAGGCCCCCCACAAGTGTAAAGATTTGATGCTTTAAAGGGTTGTCCAGCATTTTACAATGGATGGCCCATCCTGACAACAGGCCATAATGATCTCATCAGCGGCAGTCTGACACTCCTACCTATCTGCTGTTCTGCAGGAGTTTCACTGCCAGAAGTCGGCACCGGAGCTAAACAGCTCTATCCACTGTGCAGTGGACAGAACTGGTTACTGCAATATTCACTTCATTTGGAGCAGTGCTACAGTAACCAGCTTTGTCTTCAATACACTGGACAAGCTGTTCAGGCGCCTTCTTCTGGCACTGGAGGGTCTACAGAACAGCTGATCGGTGAGAGTGCAGGAGATAAGATAGTGATGCTGGCCATCATTTGTAAAAAGCTGGACAACCCCTTTAATATATAGCTATGGTAAGAGATGGTCTGTTATATGCAATAACAGAACTATGTTTTCTACAAAGATTTGATATGAGAAGCAAATGTACTACATGGGTATGGTATCAGAAATAAATTAACTGCATTTTATGGACAGTTTTTTTGTCTCTATTACAGCCAAACACCCTGACCTGACAGCAGGCCTACTGACCCAAATTTTACATATATATATTTATATATTGTACATATAGTCTACAAAGTACTTGCAGGCATGCATGCTGGATAACCTTGAGGCCAGAGTAGCAGGGGTTAACCTGTCCTGCTAAGGAAACTGTGAAATGGCAAGAGAGACTTCAGCAAGCTGCTGGCCGGCAGATCTTAGCTGTTACTCCTTGTAATGTCAGGGTCACATTAAGGTACCTCCATCCAGTGATGCACCCATCGGGGGGTGGAGGAATAGGGTTGTCCAACGGGTCTGGACCCCCCTAGAACCATTCATTATTTTTTTTTTACTCACTCAAGGCCGCACCGCCAATTGCCTCAGGCGGCACGGCAGTGGGCAGTAGGAGATGAGCGCTTCCATTGTGAAAGCGCTCATCTTTATATTCATCTGTATCGCTGTCCTCAGGGCATTTATTACTGACACATTACGGGGGGGCACTATGGGAGCATCTGGGGCCATTTCTTACTGACACATTATATGGGGGTGGCGCCATGGGGAGAGGAGCACTATGGGGGCATCTGGGGGCTCTAAAGGGGCATTGTTTTTACTGGCACATTATAGGGCCACTATGGCATCTGGCACTAAGGGGGCATTTCTTACTGGCACATTACAGGGGGGCACTATGGGGGAAACTGGTGGCATTTCTTAATGGCACATTATGGGGAGCCATCTGGGGGAATTTCTTACTGGCACATTATGGGGGGCATTATGGGGGAGAGGAGCACTATGGAGGTATCTGAGGCTCTAAAGAGGATTTTTTTTACTGGCACATTATAGGGGGCACTATAGGGGAGAGCAGCAATATGGGGCATCTGGTGGCATTATAGTATTGGGGAGCACAATATTAGAGGTGGTAGGAAAGGGTGTTCAGAAGATGTGAAGATGATGGAAAACTGGGAAACTAATGTTAATTTGTCAATCTCTGCAGAGAGAAGGCTGAAAAATCATCATGGCGGTCTGGTCTAAATGGAGAAGACGAGGAAAGAGAACATCTACATTAAAGGTGACATCACTGGATGTAAGAGGTATGTGGCGCTATGTAGGAGAGATGTTCCGGCTCCTCCCCCTGCCATTTTCAGAAGGAGGATTCAGAGCTGGGTGAGGACAGCCAAGGGGGGCAGCAGGCCACGGGTGGGTGGCAAGATGGTGGGGGGGATCCACAAGTCTTAAGCAGAAGCTGAGGAGGGGGGAGAGTGGAGGAGCTTCCTGGCTGTAGCCTGCTGTTGTCTATTGTATAATGTGAAGCAGGCAGTGCAGCCAGGACAGGCCCCCCCCTCCCCTCTCCGCATGATGTGTAGAGCCGTGCCTCCACCTGGACCTACACACCTTCAATATCACACAGCTCCTCCCCCACTCCTCTTTTGGCGTCTTCAGGACTAGGAGGGAGGAAGTGAAATAGCAACAGCTCCTGTCACAGAGCTACGTGGGGGGCAGTGTGAATGTGAGTAAAGTAGCTTTATGTCAGGACCCTGAGTATTGAGTACAGTGTATCTATGGAGGATGAGGTTGAGACTCTTACCTTCATCCTCAACAATATAATTTTAGCTGTACAGCGTTTGTTGGGAGTGGCCTATTATATGTAGGAAGGGCTTATAATAATAGGCGGGCCAACATTTTTATTTGTAGAAGGGGCTTAGAAAAAATGGGTGGGGCAAAAAAAAAAAAATCTGTGACGCGCTGCAGTTTTTTCTTTTCAGGCTTCCCCCCTAGACAAAATTCACAAAATTCCTTGGTGCTCCCCTGCCTCCATTAGTACCTTTCCCTGCAGTTTGAAATGAGGAACTGAGGTAGTGGTGGAGGGGGCATATTTACTTAAAGCTCTAATGTGGGCTTTGAACTTACTGTGGAGGGGCTGACAGACACATTAAGTCTGCAGTTAACTAAAATTCCTCTGCTGGATGCTAGGCCAGACAATCAGCAGAGAAGAAAGAGTACTCATTAGGACTTCACGGAGGAGTAGCCTGGAGCCAGAAGGAAGGCCCCACCCAGTGGTAGGAAATCGTAATGGAAGACCAGATGAAGTTTAATAACTGCTAGACCCCCTTCTCCTTCGGGCCCATAGCAGCTGTGTTGACTTCCTCCATTAGAAGTACACCACTGCTGCAGACCCTGACTATGCATTGGGGTGCACCACACCTTCCAGAGAGGAGTAACACGTGCTAACACCTTCATGGTGTCTGGCGGTCCTAGTGCTGCATTGGGGCCACCTCAAACCTGGTCACTGCACCTACATCCTGCAGATAACATGACAACGGGATCACAGGTGAGAGGCCCTCACCAAAGCTCATGCAGCAGGCTGCACAAGGCACGTGAAGCTCCACAGCAGAACATAGGAAGGCTGTACCATGGACAGAGACACAAGAGGAGGGTAGTACGCACAGACAAAAGGTGGGGCACAGTACAAGACACATAAGAAAACAATAAACATGCTTTACCCCCTTCCTTACATATCTCCTTTTAAGCAGGCTTGCCAGGCACTCATGAAAAGGTTCTTTGTCCCCTCAGTCTGTTTGAAAACTACATCTCCCAGCAAACCCTGACATCTGCAGAATGCAGTACCTGCTGATAGTGTAGTTTTAATTAGGCTAAGTTCATATATAGAAGAGTTGCCTATGGCAAATTTGACATGTATTTTACAAAAGTGTCCATGGCAGTAATCCAAGGATTTCTGACACCATGGTTTTACAAATCTGCTTGAGGATCAGTCCTATTGTCATTTAGTTGGGCTAGTCTGTGGGTTTTCTATTCTATTCTATTTTTTTCAAAACACAGACACAAATCTACACATATTTTCCCCATTTAATTGAAGCAGAATGTTAGCACAGTTTTAACCCTCAACATGTCAACACTTCCTAAGTCTTATAGTTTGGGAGCACAGATGGATTGCATACCCCTAGGAAACCTTTAAAGAAGGTATCCTCATCATAGGTATATATGGCATAACAACCCCAGCCCCATACAGTATATAATATAACACTCCTAGCCCCACATGGTATACAGTCATGTGAAAAAATTAGGACACCCTTTGAAAGCATGTGGTTTTTTGTAACATTTTTAATAAAAGGTTATTTCATCTCCGTTTCAACAATACAGAGAGATTAAAGTAATCCAACTAAACAAAGAAAACTGAAGAAAAGTCTTTTCAAGATCTTCTGTAAATGTCATTCTACAAAAATGCCTATTCTAACTGAGGAAAAAGATAGGACACCCTTGCCCCTAATAGCGAGTGTTACCTCCTTTGGCTGAAATAACTGCAGTGAGACGGTTCTTGTAGCCATCTACCAGTCTTCGACATCGGTCTGAGGAAATTTTACCCCACTCCTCAATGCAGAACTTTTTCAGCTGTGAGATGTTTGAGGGGTTTCTTGCACGTACAGCCCTTTTCAAGTCACCCCACAGCATCTCAATGGGATTCAAATCTGGACTTTGACTTGGCCATTCCAGGACTCTCCATTTCTTCTTTTTCAGCCAATCTTTGGTTGATTTACTAGTATGTTTTGGGTCATTGTCATGTTGCATGGTCCAGTTCCGCTTCAGCTTTAATTTTCTAACTGATGGTCTCACATGTTCTTCAAGCACCTTCTGATACACAGTAGAATTCATCGTGGATTCTATGATGGTGAGCTGACCAGGTCCTGCTGCAGCAAAGCAGCCCCAAACCATGACACTTCCACCTCCATGCTTCACAGTTGGTATGAGGTTCTTTTCTTGGAATGCTGTGTTTGGTTTACGCCAAACATGTCCTCTGCTGTTGTGTCCAAATAATTCAATTTTGGACTCATCTGTCCAAAGAACATTATTCCAGAAGTCCTGGTCTTTGTCAACTTTATCTCTGGCAAATGTCAGTCTGGCCTCGATGTTTCTCTTGGAAAGCAAAGGTTTCCTCCTTGCACACCTCCCATGCAAGTTAAACTTGTACAGTCTCTTTCTGATTTTAGAGGCATGTACTTCTACATCAACAGTAGCCAGAGCCTGCTGTAGTTCTCGAGATGACACTTTAGGGTTTTTGGAGACCTCTTTTAGCATCTTGCGGTCTGCTCTTGGGGTGAACTTGCTGGGGCGACCAGTCCTGGGCATGTTGGCAGTTGTTTTGAAAGCCCTCCACTTGTAGACTATCTTCCGGACAGTGGAATGGCTGATTTCAAAATCTTTTGAGATCTTTTTAAATCCCTTCCCAGACTCATAGGCTGCTACAATCTTTTTTCTGAAGTCCTCTGACAGCTCTTTTGCTCTCACCATGGTGCTCACTCTCACTTCAACAGTCAGGAGCACACCAAACTAAATGTCTGAGGTTTAAATAGGGCAAGCCTCATTCAACATGCAGAGTAACGATCTACTAATTATGTGCACCTGGTGTGATATACCTGTGTGAGATCTGAGCCAATTTAAGAGGGAATACATGTGAGGGTGTCCTATCTTTTTCCTCAGTTAGAATAGGCATTTTTGTAGAATGACATTTACAGAAGATCTTGAAAAGACTTTTCTTCAGTTTTCTTTGTTTAGTTGGATTACTTTAATCTCTCTGTATTGTTGAAACGGAGATGAAATAACCTTTTATTAAAAATGTTACAAAAAACCACATGCTTTCAAAGGATGTCCTAATTTTTTCACATGACTGTATAGTATAACACCACCTGCCTTACACAGTATATAGTATAGCACCCCCAGCCCCATACAGTATATAATATAAGATATGTCCATTATGTGTATGTACTGGATCTCCTCCCCTGGACCGCTGAATGGTTCCCATTCCAGGCTCCAGGTGCGGACACTTTGCTGATTAGAGGGGGTTGGACCTTGTGCTACATAAAAAGGAATGGTTTTAATATGTGTGTTATGTCTTGATGAAGGGCTGGATTCTGTAGCCCGAAACATGTTACTTCACCTTTTTCCTGTGATTTGGGTGGATTTTACACTCACCTAAAGAATTATTAGGAACACTAATACCACTAAGACTCCCTTTTGCCTTCAGAACTGACTTAATTCTACGTGGCATTGATTCAACAAGGTGCTGATAGCATTCTTTAGAAATGTTGGCCCATATTGATAGGATAGCATCTTCAGTTGATGGAGATTTGAGGGATGCACATCCAGGGCACGAAGCTCCTGTTCCTCCACATCCCAAAGATGCTCTATTGGGTTGAGATCTGGTGACTGTGGGGGCCATTTTAGTACAGTGAACTCATTGTCATGTTCAAGAAACCAATTTGAAATGATTCGAGCTTTGTGACATGGTGCATTATCCTGCTGGAAGTAGCCATCAGAGGATGGATACATGGTGGTCATGAAGGGATGGACATGGTCAGAAACAATGCTCAGGTAGCCTGTGGCATTTAAACGATGGCCAATTGGCACTAAGGGGCCTAAAGTGTGCCCAGAAAACATCCCCCACACCATTACACCACCACCACCACCAGCCTGCAAAGTGGTAACAAGGCATGATAGATACATGTTCTCATTCTGTTTACGCCAAATTCGACTCTACCATTTGAATGTCTCAACAGAAATCGAGACTCATCAGACCAGGCAACATTTTTCCAGTCTTCAACAGTCCAATTTTGGTGAGCTTGTGCAAATTGTAGCCTCTTTTTCCTATTTGTAGTGGAGATGAGTGGTACCCGGTGGGGTCTTCTGCTGTTGTAGCCCATCCGCCTCAAGGTTGTGCGTGTTGTGGCTTCACAAATGCTTTGCTGCATACCTCGGTTGTAACGAGTGGTTATTTCAGTAAACTTTGCTCTTCTATCAGCTTGAATCAGTCGGCCCATTCTCCTCTGACCTCTAGCATCAACAAGGCATTTTCGCCCACAGGACTGCCGCATACTGGATGTTTTTCCCTTTTCACACCATTCTTTGTAAACCCTAGAAATGGTTGTGCGTGAAAATCCCAGTAACTGAGCAGATTGTGAAATACTCAGACCGGCCCGTCTGGCACCAACAACCATGCCACGCTCAAAATTGCTTAAATCACCTTTCTTTCCCATTCTGACATTCAGTTTGGAGTTCAGGAGATTGTCTTGACCAGGACCACAACCCTACATGCATTGAAGCAACTGCCATGTGATTGGTTGACTAGATAATCGCATTAATGAGAAATAGAACAGGTGTTCCTAATAATTCTTTAGGTGAGTGTATATGATGAGCCAATAAAGAACTATTTTTTACTCCACAAGAAGCTGGATTCTCTCTTTCTGTAGTATATAATATAACACTCCTAGCCCCACATGGTATATAGTATAACACCACCTGCCTTACACAGTATATAGCATAACACCCCCAGCCCCATACAGTATATAATATAACACTCCCAGCCCCACGTGGTATATAGTATAGCACCACCTGCCTTACACAGTATATAGTATAGCACCCCCAGCCCCATACAGTATATAATATAACACTCCCAGCCCCACGTAGTATATAGTATAACACCACCTGCCTTACACAGTACATGGTATAACACGCCCAGTCCCACACAGTATATAGCAGTGATGGCTAACCTCCGGCACTCCAGCTGTGATGAAACTACGACTCCCATCATGCTCCAATTATTTCTATGGAGTTCTAAGAAGAGCCATGCAAGTGTACATCTTGGGAATCATAGCTTTACCACAGCTGGAGTGCCGGAGGTTAGCCATCACAGCTATATGGTATAACACCCTCAGACCCACACAGTATATAATACAGCACACCAGCCCCATACAGTTTACAGTGTAAGGGCTCGTTCACACGACTGTACGTCTTTTTCAGTGTTTTGCGGATCCGTTTTTCATTTCTTTTTTCAGTAGTGATTCCGATTCCGTTTTTCCGTATGGCATATACAGTATACAGTAATTTCATAGAAAAAATTTGGCTGGGCATAACATTTTCAATAGATGGTTCTGCAAAAATGGAACGGATACAGAAGACATATGGAGTACATTCCATATGTGTTCCTTTTTATGCGGACCCATTGACTTGAATGGAGCCACGGAACGTGATTTGCAGGCAATAATAGGACATGCTCTATCTTTCAACGGAACAGAAAAATGGAAATGCGGAAACGGAATGCATACGGAGTACATTCCTTTTTTTTTGGAGGAACCATTGAAATTAATGGTTCTGTATACGGATCATATACGGAACGCAAAAAACGGCCCATATACGCAACGCAAAAAATGTTCATGTAAACGAGCCCTAATACCCCAGCCCCACACAGTAAACATTATAACACCTCCAGCTCCTCATAATGTACAGCATAACACCACCAGCCCCCCACAGTATAGCACTCCAGCATCTCATAGTATACAGCATAAACCCCCCATGCCCCACACAGCTTATAGAATAGCACCCCCAACCCCACAAACTTTACAGTATAATACCCCAGCCCCACACAGTATACAATATAACACTCTCAGCCCCTTACAGAATATAGAATAACAGTGTTGGCCAGTTCGCATTGTTCGCACGCAACATATGCGGGCTGCTATCTTTTTTCACAAGTCTGGTGAGGCACAGGTAAAGAATCCTCTTCTATGTTTGTGTACAAACCTTTCCTCCAGATGCATAGGGTGTCCCCTCGTCACATTCACAGTCCTGGGGATAAATAGATGATGGGAGAGATCTCTGTACTGACCCCTGATATACAGTGGGATGCGAAAGTTTGGGCAACCTTGTTAATCATCATGATTTTCCTGTATAAATCGTTGGTTGTTACAATAAAAAATGTCAGTTAAATATATCATATAGGAGACACACACAGTGATATTTGAGAAGTGAAATGAAGTTTATTGGATTTACAGAAAGTGTGCTATAATTGTTTAAACAAAATTAGGCAGGTGCATACATTTGGGCACTGTTGTCATTTTATTGATTCCAAAACCTTTAGAACTAATTATTGGAACTCAAATTGGCTTGGTAAGCTCAGTGACCCCTGACCTACATACACAGGTGAATCCAATTATGAGAAAGAGTATTTAAGGGGGTCAATTGTAAGTTTCCCTCCTCTTTTAATTTTCTCTGAAGAGTAGCAACATGGGGGTCTCAAAACAACTCTCAAATGACCTGAAGACAAAGATTGTTCACCATCATGGTTTAGGGGAAGGATACAGAAAGCTGTCTCAGAGATTTCAGCTGTCTGTTTCCACAGTTAGGAACATATTGAGGAAATGGAAGACCACAGGCTCAGTTCAAGTTAAGGCTCGAAGTGGCAGACCAAGAAAAATCTCGGATAGACAGAAGCGACGAATGGTGAGAACAGTTAGAGTCAACCCACAGACCAGCACCATAGACCTACAACATCATCTTGCTGCAGATAGAGTCACTGTGCATCGTTCAACCATTCGGCGCACTTTACACAAGGAGATGCTGTATGCGAGAGTGATGCAGAGGAAGCCTTTTCTCCGCCCACAGCACAAAAAGTGCCGCTTGAGGTGGGCTAAAGCACATTTGGACAAGCCAGCTTTATTTTGGAATAAGGATGCTGTGGACTGATGAAACTAAAATCTAGTTATTTGGCCATAACAAGGGGCATTATGCATGGAGGAAAAAGAACACAGCATTCCAAGAAAAACACCTGCTACCTACAGTAAAATATGGTGGTGGTTCCATCATTCTGTGGGGCTGTGTGGCCAGTGCAGGGACTGGGAATCTTGTCAAAGTTGAGGGACGCATGGATTCCACTCAGTATCAGCAGATTCTGGAGACCAATGTCCAGGAATCAGTGACAAAGCTGAAGCTGCGCCGGGGCTGGATCTTTCAACAAGACAACAACCTAAACACTGCTCAAAATCCACTAAGGCATTTATGCAGAGGAACAAGTACAACGTTCTGGAATGGCCATCTCAGTCCCCAGACCTGAATATAATTGAAAATCTGTGGTGTGACTTAAAGAGAGCTGTCCATGCTCGGAAGCCATCACACCTGAATGAACTAAAGATGTTTAGTAAAGAGGAATGGTCCAAAATACCTTCAACCAGAATCCAGACTTTCATTGGAACCTACAGGATGCATTTAGAGGCTGTAATTTCTGCAAAAGGAGGATCTACTAAATATTGATTTCATTTCTTTTTTGTGGTGCCCAAATTTATGCACCTGCCTAATTTTGTTTAAACAATTATAGCACATTTTCTGTAAATCCAATAAACTTAATTTCACTTCTCAAATATCACTGTGTGTGTCTCCTATATGATATATTTAACTGACATTTCTTATCGTAACAACCAACGATTTATACAGGAAAATCATGACGATTAACAAGGTTGCCCAAACTTTCGCATCCCACTGTATTTATACATAGTAATTAGATCTCCTCTCAGTCGTCTTTTTTCTAAAGTGAATAACCCTAATGTTGATAATCTTACTGAATACTGTAGTCCACCTATTCCAGTTATTACTTTAGTTGCCCTCCTCTGAACCCTCTTCAGCTCTGCAATGTCTGCCTTGTTAACAGGAGACCAGAACCAGGGGTCGATTGGGAATTTAAAGTGACCCTGGAAAAAAAGATAAAAGTGGCCCCATGTTGGCCACCAATGAGAAGGTAATAGTGAGGAGGAGGGGAGGGGCAGTGGCGGCTGCGCCACCAATGAGAATTCCCCTCAATTCAAATATAGACCGCGGGTGCAGGCCGTATCACATACCCGGCACCCGGTCTCAATGACAGGAAGTGGCGATCCAGCGAACCAAGGCAATTTACCCTCTCAAATGCAGAACCTGAGGGGTTAATTGTCATGGTTCGGCGGGATCCCAGTCATTGAGGCCGAGTGCCAGCTATGTAATATGGCTGGCACCCGCAGTCTATATTTGTATTATGAGGTTAATTATAAATTATAATCATTGGTGGCAGTGGCAACAGGGTTCCCTCCCCTCTTCATTGGTGGTGCAATGGCAGCTTCTGATCAGAGCCCCAGCAGTGAAATCTCAGGGCTCCGATCGGTTACCATGGCAGCCAGGACGCTAATGAAACCATACATGGCTGCTATGGTAATCTCCCTGCTGCCGTGTGCATAAAGCACAGGGCGGCAGGGACAGTGTGAGATCTTATGCACGCTAATAGATCTCTATTAGGGTGCATAGGACAAGAGATTAACAGATCCCAGGTTCTAGCCCCTAATAGGTATCGCCACATCTGAAAAAGTCCAAACTATTAAAGTATTGAAAAATATCTCCTATGTGGTGAACACCGTAGCAGCCGTTTTTTTTTTTTAAACACACGATTCTCAATTTTTTTGGTCTCCTTCTCCCCTAAAAAATAGGATAGGACTGTTCTATTATGGTCCACATGTTCCATAAATTGCGGAATCCACACTTTTTATTGGCATTTCATTTTTCTTTTGCGTGGTATCGAGTATTGCATTACTTTTTTCTGGGACCGAAATTGAATAAAAATTTTGGTATTGTGACAACCCTAGTCACGGGGGTATAAGTCCTTTAGGTCACAAAGAAATTGCATCTAGTGGCTGTAAACCCCCAGAGCCAGGAGACCGATGCTGGATAACAGTCGCTGCACTCTGGGGGCTGCTGCACAGACAGGCCGGGGCTGAGAACAGTCGCTGCACTCTGGGGGCTGCTGCACAGACAGGCTGGGGCTGAGAACAGTCACTGCACTCTGGGGGCTGGGGGTAATATGGCTGTAGTGTGTAGGGACTAAGAACTATATGGGAAGCGCCAGTCTTTAGTAAATGACCCCCAATGATTTATTTGACTGAAAGGCATCTTCTTGGTTCCCCGTTCTTGGTGGGCAACTAAGAGATATTACTGCATGGGGGCATGAAGGAGACATTATTATGTATGGGGGCAACAAGGAAACACGAGTACATGTTTCTTAATGGGGATTTATCGCAATATATAGCGCTATCGTAATAACTTTCTATCGTTATTGTGGGAATATTTTTTATATCGCCCAACCCTAGGCGGAACTAGCAATATCATAGATAAACAGCAGAACCAGATACCACAGTGCAGCACAAGATACTACCCACGCAGAGTCAAATACCACAGTGTATCACACTATACTGTCTCAGCAGAGAGTTTGCTGCACTGTGGTATTTATTTCTGTTGGAGTAGTAATTTCTTCTGCATTATGGTTTTGTGCTGTGGTATTCAGAGCCGTCTTTAACGCGGGGCAAAAGGGGCAGCTGCCCCGGACCCAGTTGCTCCCATGGGGGACCCAAGGCAGCTACCTCTTGAGCCCCGCTGGCCACTGCCCACAAATTAAATTACATTGAGTGGCGTGCCTGGGGGGGGTGTCAGGCTGTCAGCTACACATGGGGTGTTGCCATGCCTGCCTCCAAGCAGTGAACTGTGAGAGAGTGAGAGCTGTGATTCTCTTAGGAGAAAGGACCTTTAATGACATCATCACCATGTGACCAGTAACATAGCGATATTACTGGTCACATGGCTATGCGGTAATCAAAGGTCCTTTCTCTCTACCAGGAGTAATGATGCAGGAAAAGTTTGCCATGATTGTGGAGCTTTTTTTGTGAAGATTACATCAGGAAAAGGTGACAGGGGCTGTTATGCTATTATACTGTAAGATACTGTATAGTGGGGTGCTGTATACTGTATATTGTGGGGTGCTGTATATTGTGGGGTGCTATACTGCTCTACTGTATACTGTGGGGTGCTGTATACTGTGGGGTGCTATACTGCTCTACTGTATACTGTGAGGTGCTATACTGTATGCTATAGAATGCTATACTGCATACTGTGGGGTGTTATACTATGTATTGCATACTGTGGGGTACTATATACTGTGGGGCTGTCATGCTGGGTAGGATACAAGATACAATAAACACACAGAAAACCACAAAACAAGCGTCTAGGCCAGAAGCTGGGGGTAAAGGTCACCTCCTGACAAATCCCTACCAGCTCTCCCTGGACTTCTGTGCCCACGTTCAGACCTTAAAGATGGGAATTAACGTGCCCCCGTGCCTAAGGCTGAAGATTCCCTAAAGTCTCTAAGATGGTGGAATGGGGGGGAAGAGTCAGCCTGCTTCCTCAGGTCCTGGAGGAGGCAGGTGTGTCTCTAACAGCCTAAACAAAACCCAAAAGGAAACAAAAACCAACTTATCTTGCAGCTGAGCAGAAACAGAAAATCCTCCTTTTCTCAGAGCAAGTTAGAAGCTATAACCCGCACAGGACACTGGGAAGGGGCGTAATTTAAACTCATACAAACGACCCCACCCAGTGCACCTGAAGGGAGGCGGATACAGCTCAACTCCAAACCCAAAACAAACAAAAAACTACACACGTGCTGCTAACCTGGCAGACCTCATAACCTGAGCACGGCATGACAGTACCCCCCTTTCTACGGGTAACCTCCGGACACCCCAGCCCAACTTTATCTAGGTGGGCCCTGTGCAAGGCTCTCACCAGTCGGTGGGCACTAACATCCACAGCGGGAACCCACATGCTCTTCTCGGGGCCGTATCCCCTTCAGTGTACCAGGTACTGAAGGGAACCCCGAAGAACACGTGAGTCGAGAACCCTAGAGATCTCGAACTCTAAATTGCCATCAACCAGAACAACAGGAGGAGGCAATGGTGATGGTTCCACCGGTTTCACATATTTCTTCAGTAAAGACCTGTGGAACACATCATGGATCCTCCAGATCTGCGGAAGATCCAGACAAAACGCCACTGGATTGACAGCCGCAGATATTTAGTAAGGTCCAATAAATCTTGGACCCAGTTTTCAAGATGGTACTCTCAGTTTAATATTTTTAGTTGATAACCACACCAGATCACCCACACACAGGTCCGGACCAGTCATACATCTCCTGTCAGCCATTCGCTTATACCCATCTTCTCCAAATTCACTTGGATCCTCCGCCAGATAGAAGACAAAGCAGAAGAAAATCTCTCCTTCTCTGGCATCCCAGAGGAACCAGTCCCAGAAAAGGTACCAAACTGAGGATGAAAACTGTATGCGCCACAAAATGGCGACTTAACCGTGGACTCCTGCCTACGGTTATTCAAAGCAAACTCTGCTAGGGATAAGAATGAGGACCAGTCCTCCTGGTTCTCAGCCACAAAGCACCTCAAGTAGGTCTCCAGGTTTTGGTTAGTACGCTCTGTCTGCCCATTCGACTGTGGATGAAAAGCGAAAGTTGAACACCAAGACGAGAGCAGAATGCCCTCCAAAACCTAGAAACAAACTGCGTGCCCCTATCAGAAACCACATCCGAGGGAATGCCATGCAATTTCACAATGTTATCAACAAAAACCTGAGCAAGAGTCTTAGCATTGGGCAAACTAGCTAACGATACAAAGTGAGCCATTTTACAAAAATGGTCAACAACCACCAAAATCACAGTTTTCCCGAGGAACTCGGCAGATCAGTAATAAAGTCCATAGACAAGTGCGTCCAAGGATAAGATGGAATAGACAAAGAAAGAAGTGAACCAGAAGGTCGAGTGTGAGCAACCTTTGACCGTGCACAGGTCTCACAAGCTGCTACGTAATCCTTAACACTCTTACGTAACCCGGGCCAACAGAACCTCCGGGAAATAAGATCAAAGGTGGACTTGCCACCAGGATGTCCAGCAAGGATCGTGATGTTCCTTGAATACCTTGTATCGCAGTCCAGCAGGAACAAACAACCTCCCTGGGGGACAAGAATCAGGAGCTCCCTCCTGGGCTCCCAACACCTCCATATCCAACTCGGGGTACAGAGCAGAGACCACCACCCCATCAGCCAAAATCAGAGCAGGATCCTCTGAATCACCTCCCCCAGGAAAACTACGAGACAAATCATCTGCCTTGACGTTTTTAGCCCCCGGGCAAAAAGTAACCACAAAATTTAACCTAGTAAAGAACAGTGACCATCTAGCCTGTCTAGGATTCAGACGCTTGGCAGATTGCAGGTAAGACAAATTCTTATGATCAGTATATACCGTAACGGGATGAGACACCCCCTCCAACCAGTGATGCCATTCCTCAAAGGCCAATTTGATGGCCAGCAATTCCCTATCTCCTACATCATAATTCCTCTCGGCGACCGAGAGCTTCTTGGAAAAAAAAGCACACGGATGCTATTTGCCAGGAGATGACCCCTGCGTTAACACTGCTCTAATCCCCACCTCTGATGCATCCACCTCCACCACGAATGGCTGAGACACATCGGGCTGCATCAGAATGGGAGCAGACACAAAACATCCCTTAATAGCCGAAAAGGCCTGCAATGCCTCTTCCGACCAGACAGAGAAGTCGACGCCTTTCCTAGTCATATCGGTCAAAGGTTTTACAATGGTAGAGTAGTTCAAGATGCATTTTCTATAATAATTGGTAAACCCCAAAAACCGCATCAAAGATTTCTGATTCTCCGGTCGGTCCCATTCCAGAACCGCCCGGACCTTTTCGGGGTCCATACAAAAAGCAGAGTCAGAAAGCAGATATCCCAGAAACGGAAGCTCCTGAACAGAAAACACACATTTTTCCAATTTAGCATATAATTTATTTTCCCGAAGGATCGACAAAACCTGTCTCACGTGATCCTGATGGGTCTTCAGATCAGGAGAGTAAATGAATATGTCATCCAAGTAAATTACAACGAACCTTCCCACAAAATGATGGAAAATGTCATTGACAAATTGCTGAAACACCGCTGGCATGTTAGTTAACCCAAAAGGCATAACCAGATTCTCGAAATGACCCTCGTGCGTGTTGAAGGTCGTTTTCCACTCATCCCCCTCCTTGATTCTGATCAGATTGTAGGCTCCTCTTAAATCTAACTTGGAGAACACCTTGGCTTCAACAATTTGATCAAAAAGGTCAGAAATCAAAGCAAGGGGAAACGGATCACGGAACGTAACGCGGTTCAATTCCCAGAAATCCAAACAAGGTCTAAGCGATCCATCCTTTTTCTTTACAAAGAATAAACTAACTGTGACCGTAGACTTAGATGGCCTAATATGACCCTTTGCCAAACTCTCAGCAATATACTTCCTTCTGAATGACCTCTCTTTCGGGTTGAGAAAGATTGTATAGCCGAAACCTTGGCAACTTAGCCCCTGGGATGAGATTAACCAGACAATCATATTCACGATGAGGAGGCAACTCCTTAGCCCCACCCTCCGAAAAGACATCTGCAAAATCTGAGAGATACTGAGGTAGAACCGTAGTAGACACCTCTGAGATAGATGCACCAAGACAATTGTCTGAACAAAATTCACTCCAACCAATGATCTGCCTTGCCTTCCAATCTATAGTTGGGTTATGTTTTATCAACCATGGTAAACCTAAGACCATAGGAGCGGGCAAGTCCTTCATGACAAAACAAGAAATGATCTCAACATGTGAATAACCCACCCTTAACTGAATACCATGAACAATAGGAGTGAGACTCCTTTGAGAAAGAGGGGAAGAATCAATTGCGAACACCGGAATCTCTCTTTCTAAAGTGCAAGTACTTAAGCCCAGATTTTGAAGAAAAAGAAAATCAATAAGGTTTAGCCTAGCACCACAGTCAATAAATACTTCAAAATTAAATTTTCTGGAGTCTAGCGCCACCGTAGCTGGAAGGAGAAAACGAGTATTGCAGGGAGATTGCATACCTGCTTGCTCCGACACCCCATTCACACTACCAAGAGTCAGGGATGTTTTTTCATTTTTCTTTATGTAAACCTCTGTGTGGTTCTTTATCATCAACATGCGGTTTAACAAAAAGACAAGCATAAACAAAATGACCACTCTCTCCACAGTAATAACATAGCTTATGCAACCGACCTAAAGTTCTTATTACCAGAACGGAAAGACACCTGACCCAGCTGCATTGGTTCCTCCCCTACCCCAGAATTACATGTCATATTACCCTGGGGAATTGGTGAGACAAAACCACTCACTGGAGGAATCAGGAAGGAACCTTACACCTCTCTGTTATGCGTCTATCTAACCGTACTGCTAAAGACATAGCATTCTCCAACGTATCCGAATACTCATGAAAAGTGAGGGCATCTTTCAATCTCTCAGACAACTCCTGACAAAACTGACTACGTAGTGCGGGGTCATTCCACTCAGACTCCGTAGCCCATCTCCTAAACTCGGCGCAGTACGCCTCTGCAGTATGTTCTCCTTGTAATAAATTACACAACTTAGATTTTGCCATTGAGACCCAATCTGGGTCATCATAAATTAATCCCAAGGCTTTAAAAAATTCATCCACCGACCGAAGGGCCAGAAAACCGGTTTGCAGTCTGCGTCCCCTTTAAGCATGGATATGATTATCCCTACTCTCTGACTCTCATCACCGGATGAAGACAGCCGCAGCCGAAAATACAGCTTGCATGACTCTCTAAAGTGGATAAAGTCATCCACACCCCCTGAAAATCTATCAGGGAGAGAGACTCTGACACTGCGCGACAGAATTACGCAGATCAGCAACCTCTAGGGATAATCCCTGCATGCGATCAACTAACGCATCAATTGACTCCACCTTAAAGCAGCTGAGAAATGGCAGTTTAGGTATTGGCGGGTTATAATGCCACGCTGGGTAGGATACAAGATACAATAAACATACAGAAAACCACAAAACAAGCATCTAGGCCAGAAGCTGGGGATAAAGGTCAGCTCCTGACAAATCCCTACCAGCTCTCCCTGGACTTCTGTGCCCACGTTCAGACCCTAAAGGTGGGAATTAATGTTCCCCCATGCCTAAGGCTAAAGATTCCCTAAAGTCCCTAAGATGGTGGAAAGGGGGAAAGAGGCAGCCTGTTTCCTCAGGTCCTGGAGGAGGCAGGTGTCTCTCTAACAGCCTAGACAAAACACAAAAGGAAACCAAAACCAACTTATCTTGTAGCTGAGCAGAAACAGCAAATCCTCCTTTTCTCAGAGCAAGATAGAAGCTATAACCCACACAGGACACTGGGAAGGGCCGTAATTTAAACTCATACAAACGACACCGCCCAGTGCACCTGAAGGGAGGCAGATACAGCTCAACTCCAAATTCAAAAGAAACAAAAAACTACACAAGTGCTGCTAACCTGGCAGACCTCCGCACATAACCTGAGCAGGGCATGACTGGGGTGTTGTATACTGTGGGGTGCTATACTATATATTGCATACTGTGGGGTGCTGTATACTATAGGGTGCTATACCGCATACTGCAGGGTGCTGTATACTATAGGGTGCTGTACTGCATACTGTGGGGTGCTGTATACTATAGGGTGCTATACTGCATACTGTGGGGTGCTATATACTATAGGGTGCTATACTGCATACTGTGGGGTGCTGGGGTGCGCTGTTACGCTAGGGTGAGCCAAGTCTCCTTCCTGAACTGCAGAGCAGTGCCCACTTCCAGCCCTGAGCCCAGCTGCCCAGAGCACTGATCCTGAGCCTTCTGGAGTCTTCAGAACTATAAGTATTTACAGTAATTCACTGTACTCTAGGTGTGTGGATATATTTTTTTTGTATGTGTGTTGTGGTGGAGGGTGTGATTGCATGCTAGGATGTGGGAAGTCGGGATCCAGGGGGCCCAAGTAAATTCTTGCCCAGGGTCCAATCAATATTATAGATGGCCCTGGTGGTATTTGGTACTGCTAATTAGTATTTGGTACGCTACAGAACCATATACTGTACCAAAGTGCAGCACAAAATACTGCTCCATCAAGCACAAAATATATCCCCAGAAGTTGCCCCTCTATGGTGGCCAGTGCCAGTTGCTACGTTCTCTCCTCCTCCTCTAAGATCTTGAGTTAGGGTCTAAGGAGGTTTGCCACAGACCACAGCAGCAAGACAACTAACTTCAGGATGCTGCCTGGTCATAGATGAGAATACAGCACCACATATCTTTTACATCCAGTGATGTCTCCTCTGATGTAGATGTAGACAACTATGACAACATCTTTCACTCTCATCTCTGCAGAGTTTGCCACACAGACATTTTAGATTCCTCAATTTTTCCCCGCCTTCGCAACACAAGCTCCCTATACTATTGCCACTCTTATACTGTACTCACTGTACTCCCCAAAGCTTCCAAATACGATCATTTAGAAAATTTCTTTACGAGTAGTAATAATTAAAGATGAGCGAATTTTATATTTTGAAACTAATTCATGCTCCGTTTACTGGTAAAAGGTGAATTGTGTTATGGGCTCAGTTACCACGGACCATAACGCAATTCTATGACGGAATTCATAACGAATTGCCTTTAGAGGCATTCCGTTCTTCATTCAGTCATAATAGAAGTCTATAGGTTGCATAACGGATCAGTCCCATTTCCGTTATGCAGGGGAGTTCTGTTTTGCAACCCATAGACTTCTATTATGACGGAATGAATAACGGAATGCCTCTAAAGGCAATTCGTTATGAATTCCGTCATAGAATTGCGTTATGGTCCATGGTAACGGAATTCCTAACACAATTCACCTTTTACCAGTAAACGAATCGCAAACAAATTTCATAACCAGAAATAATAAACTTGAGTAATGATAAACTCTATAGTGTCCCCAGTAATAATAATGCTCCTTACAGTGCCCCAGTAATAATGCTGCCTATAGTTTCCCCAGTAATAGTAACCCCTTAAGGACCCTGCCATATTTCACATTAAGGACCCGGCCATTTTTTGCAAATCTGACATGTGTCACTTTATGTGGTGATAACTTTAAAACGCTTTTACTTATCCAGGCCATTCTGAGATTGTTTTCTCGTCACATATTGTACTTCATGACAGTGGTAAAATGGAGTCAAAAATATTTATTTTTATTTATAAAAAAAATACCATATTTACCCAAAAATTTGAAAAATTACCAAATTTCCAAATTTCTATTTCTCTACTTTTATAATAGATAGTAATACCTCCAAAAATAGTTATTACTTTACATTCCCCATATGTCTACTTCATGCTTGGACCATTTTGTAAATGACATTTTCTTTCATTTTATACACTAGTTCCTGCGACCTGCTTGCCAGGCCTGCTTGTTCCTTTTTGTTTATCCAGTGGGAGCTGCCTCTCTTAACAGTTTTCTTCACAGTTTGGTTTGGCACCCTTTGGTGCCCTGTCCTAAACCCCCTCCACCCATCCTCCCCCCCCCCCTCCCCCAATGCTTATCCCTATCCATTCTCCACTTCCTTGTTCTTACTCCATTTTTTTTATTCTTAGCTGTCTATGGCCCGGGTATCTGCTTGTAGAGACAGGAAGAGAAGGACACAGTAGCACAGCAGGAGGGGGAGAAGCCAGCTTTGAGTCCCACACAGGACATCCTGATGTTTGATTATGCTGAGTTATACTCCCATTATCTCTGTTTATATGCAATCCTGTCTTATTAATTCCCCTCAATAGTTGATATAAATTTCCCTTCCTAAGATTATACTTTGCGCCGTCCCCATAGTGCAGAATGGTGGAACGCAGCGCTCACGTGACATCATCGCAGAACACACACGCTCGTCCCAGGCGTCACGTGACTTCCGGTCACAAGACCAGAACTACAATAAGCCCATACATTTTTAACATCGGCAGGCGCGATCCAGATGCCAAGCATCCAGCGCCCTATAAGCCTCCATTCCCGCCAGAACAGGTATCGCCTAAACCGCTTATCCCTTACAGGTCTTTTATTCCCTACAGGTCTAGTCGTATCCAGCGCTCGGCCATCGCCAGGGATCAAAAAGCATACCTTATGGGGTGATAATGTTAGTGATATAACCTGAAATAACCCAGTTGTGAATTATATGTATTTCACTAAATGTAACCAATACCTACCATATATCATAACATATACGTGTTTAGCAGTCTTTATATGCTCTGCATTTTCCCAGTACTCTATACACGGAGGTTTTACATATTAACTCAGCTATCCCTATTCATTAACTATGTGATAGTCTAATATATAACCGACATTTCATTGTATATAGATTTAGCATTTACTATGTAGGAATTCGGGGGGTACTATATATAATATATAGACATATGTTTCATAATTAATGAACCAGTATCGAGCATATTATCATGATTATTTAGGAGTCATGTAGACGTGTACTATATGATTGATATGAAATATGGACTGAGCACCTATAGAATTCCCCATTGTGGACTTCTCATTTCAATGTATACTTGACATTTAGCACCATTTTGGACTTATTCACTGTCATAGGTCTGTATATATGTATTTACCCTGATTGTCTCAGTGGTTCTAATCCAGCTCATGTTAATTACTTTATTATAGATAAAATGTGACCGCAGATTAAGGTCTAATGTGACCAAAACGTCCGGTCTAAGAATACTGTTCATACTCATTAATACAAACATTGGGCAAAGGGATGAAACTACTATATGAATTGAATGAATAAACCCTTTTGAAATTGCAACACTAAAAATCTGTGTGCCTCAACTTTACTATATGTATACTGGCTGTCCACAGCCCTTGATTGGCACCAGAACTTGCCAAATAGAGTACAGTTCTCCATCTTCTCAAAAATCCTGATGTTTGAGTCAGGACCTTGGGAACATTGCATCTATTGCACTCAGTAAATATTGTGTCAATATTGTGTGCAGTCAATGCAATGTTCCTAGTGGCAGTGGAGCAGCTGAGCAGGGGGCCAAGTTGAGTTAGGCCTATTGCACACGACCGTATGGCTTTTTCAGTGTTTTGCGGTCCGTTTTTCATGGATCCGTTGTTCCGTTTTTTGTTTCCGTTGTGTTTCCGTTTCTGTTCCGTTTTTCCGTTCCGTTTTTCCGTATGGCATATACAGTATACAGTAATTACATAGATAAAATTGGGCTGGGCATAACATTTTCAATAGATGGTTCAGGAAAAAACGGAACGGAAACGGAAGACATACGGATGCATTTCCGTATGTGTTCCGTTTTTTTTGCGGATCCATTGACTTGAATGGAGCCACGGACTGTGATTTGCGGGCAATAATAGGACATGTTCTATGTTAAAACGGAACGGAAAAACGGAAATACGGAAACGGAATGCATACGGAGTACATTCCGTTTTTTTTGCGGAACCATTGAAATGAATGGTTCCGTATACGGACCGTATACGGAACGCAAAAAACGGCCAGTAAACGGAAAAAAAAAACGGCCGTGTGCAATAGGCCTTAGGCTCCAGGCAGCAGGTGTTACTTGTCTCATTTTCCTCCTTGGAGTGGCAGCAACTGTGTCTGTGTGGTTGTAGAGCTGATTGGTGACGGTGGTACAACATTTCCTGCTCCACCAATCAGCCTACCATCTAGTTCTGCTATACAGAGGAGAGGGAGGAAAATCACTAACTATATATATATATTTGTTGGGGGGCCCCTAATTCTAAGTTTTGCTATGGGGCCGCTTGAGGGGGCCCCAGGAGTACAGACTGTTTTACACAGGCACAGAGTCCACACTGCTTTACACACGGGGACACAGATGACATATTTCTGTGAGTTTTGGCATCTAAACCCACACACGGACAGTGACCAGGTTAACTGGAGGGTCTTGGGGGAAAGTGTAAAAAAATAAAAAATGTTTTAAACTGTCCTCTCTGGCACCACTAGTGGATGCCGTCCTAGGCACGTGCCCTGAAGTGCCTGATTAGAAGTACAGCCTTGCAAGGATGGAGAGACATCATTGCACCTGCTGGTCTAAGCAACTGTGCACAGAGGTGGGGGAATGATGATCATTGTCCCTCCTTACCCTTTTTGAAAGTTCGCAAGTATGACTATGTTGTTTGTATTCGTTTTGGGTTGTGCTAGAGGTGGTAGTATTTGTGATTAAAATGTTGTATGATATACACAGATGTCACTTCCACTTACTGCACATAACACAACAGCAAAATTATGGAGAACATAGTAGTGCAGTGCAGCACCTAAGAACTTACATTCTACAAAAGTTATTAGAATTAGAATTATATAGACATTTTTTTTGGCACAAGTTAGCAGAAATTTTTTGTTTGTTTTTGTTTTTGTTTTTTCTTACTAAGTCTCATATTCTACTAACTTGTGTCAAAAAATAAAATCTCACATGGACGCACCATACCCCTCACGGAATCCAAATGCGTAAACATTTTTAGACATTTATATTCCAGACTTCTTCTCACGCTTTAGGGCCCCTAAAAAGCCAGGGCAGTATAAATACCCCACATGTGACCCCATTTCGGAAAGAAGACACCCCAAGGTATTCCGTGAGGGGCATATTGAGTCCATGAAAGATTGGAATTTTTGTCCTAAGTTAGCGGAAAGTGAGACTTTGTGAGAAAAAAACAAAAAAAAAAAATCAATATCCGCTAACTTATGCAAAAAAAAAAAAATTCTAGGAACTCGCCATGCCCCTCATTGAATACCTTGGGGTGTCTTCTTTCCAAAGTGGGGTCACATGTGGGGTATTTATACTGCCCTGGCTTTTTAGGGGCCCGAAAGTGTGAGAAGAAGTCTGGGATCCAAATGTCTAAAAATGCCCTCCTAGAAGGAATTTGGGCCCCTTTGCGCATCTAGGCTGCAAAAAAGTGTCACACATGTGGTATCGCCGTACTCAGGAGAAGTTGGGGAATGTGTTTTGGGGTGTCATTTTACATATTCTAGGAACTCGCCGTGCCCCTCACGGAATACCTTGGGGTGTCTTCTTTCCAAAATGGGGTCACTTGTGGCGTAGTTATACTGCCCTGGCAATTTAGGGGCCCAAATGTGTAAGAAGTACCTTGCAATCAAAATGTGTAAAAAATGGCCTGCGAAATCCGAAAGGTGCACTTTGGAATATGTGCCCCTTTGCCCACCTTGGCTGCAAAAAAGTGTCACACATCTGGTATCGCCGTACTCAGGAGAAGTTGGGGAATGTGTTTTGGGGTGTCATTTTACATATACCCATGCTGGGTGAGAAAAATATCTTGGTCAAATGCCAACTTTGTATAAAAAAAATGGGAAAAGTTGTCTTTTGCCAAGATATTTCTCTCACCCAGCATGGGTATATGTAAAATGACACCCCAAAACACATTCCCCAACTTCTCCTGAGTACGGCGATACCAGATGTGTGACACTTTTTTGATGCCAAGGTGGGCAAAGGGGCACATATTCCAAAGTGCACCTTTCGGATTTCACCGGTCATTTTTTTTACAGATTTTGATTGCAAAGTACTTCTCACACATTTGGGCCCCTAAATTGCCAGGGCAGTATAACTACGCCACAAGTGACCCCATTTTGGAAAGAAGACACCCCAAGGTATTCCGTGAGGGGCATGGCGACTTCCTAGAATTTTTTATTTTTTGTCGCAAGTTAGTGGAATATGAGACTTTGTAAGGAAAAAAGAGAAAAAAAAAATCATCATTTTCCGCTAACTTGTGACAAAAAATAAAAAATTCTAGGAACTCGCCATGCCCCTCACGGAATACCTTGGGGTGTCTTCTTTCCAAAATGGGGTCACTTGTGGCGTAGTTATACTGCCCTGGCAATTTAGGGGCCCAAATGTGTGAGAAGTACTTTGCAATCAAAATGTGTAAAAAATGGCCTGCAAAATCTGAAAGGTGCACTTTGGAATATGTGCCCCTTTGCCCACCTTGGCAGCAAAAAAGTGTGACACATCTGGTATCGCCGTACTCAGGAGAAGTTGGGGAATGTGTTTTGGGGTGCCATTTTACATATAACCATGCTGGATGAGAGAAATATCTTGGCAAAAGACAACTTTTCCCATTTTTTTATACAAAGTTGGCATTTGACCAAGATATTTTTCTCACCCAGCATGGGTATATGTAAAATGACACCCCAAAACACATTCCCCAACTTCTCCTGAGTACGGCGATACCAGATGTGTGACACTTTTTTGCTGCCAAGGTGGGCAAAGGGGCACATATTCCAAAGTGCACCTTTTGGATTTCACCGGTCATTTTTTACACATTTTGATTGCAAAGTTCTTCTCACACATTTGGGCCCCTAAATTGCCAGGGCAGTATAACTACGCCACAAGTGACCCCATTTTGGAAAGAAGACACCCCAAGGTATTCCGTGAGGGGCATGGCGAGTTCCTAGAATTTTTTATTTTTTGTCGCAAGTTAGTGGAATATGAGACTTTGTAAGAAAAATAAAAATAAAAAAATCATCATCATTTTCCGCTAACTTGTGACAAAAAATAAAAAGTTCTATGAACTCACTATGCCCATCAGCGAATACCTTAGGGTGTCTACTTTCCGAAATGGGGTCATTTGTGGGGGGTTTCTACTGTTTGGGCATTGTAGAACCTCAGGAATCATGACAGGTGCTCAGAAAGTCAGAGCTGTTTCAAAAAGCGGAAATTCACATTTTTGTACCATAGTTTGTAAATGCTATAACTTTTACCCAAACCATTTTTTTTTTGCCCAAACATTTTTTTTTTATCAAAGACATGTAGAACAATAAATTTGGCGAAAAATGTATATATGGATGTCGTTTTTTTTGCAAAATTTTACAGCTGAAAGTGAAAAATGTCATTTTTTTGCAAAAAAATCGTTACATTTTGATTAATAACAAAAAAAGTAAAAATGTCAGCAGCAATAAAATACCACCAAATGAAAGCTCCATTAGTGAGAAGAAAAGGAGGTAACATTTATTTGGGTGGTAAGTTGCATGACCGAGCGATAAACGGTGAAAGGAGTGTAGTGCCGAAATGTAAAAAGTGCTCTGGTCATGAAGGGGGTTTCACCTAGCGGGGCTGAAGTGGTTAATCACCACAATCCAATACTCCCAAAAAAAAAAAAAATATGACAGTTATACTTTAAGTTTTATAGTCATATACAGAAAGTTGACTTAATGACCAGCAATGTTTGGCTATCAATACATTAGCCTGTCTGGAGGTATAAAGGATTGGGTTATTTGATCACCAGAGGATTTATACAAAATGTTGGTGGTACTGTGATGTACAGTACTATTATAGCAGTATTATAAAACTAGTATTTATTATTCCCATAGGGCATGTGAAATTCTCACTAATGATCCATACATAGTAAATTTGCTTATTATAGGGGTTTTCACGTATATCATATGTGTGAATGAGCAACAGTAATTGGAACAGGGTCTGTACAACACAATCACAACTAAATAATCCTTGTACTGCTTATTTTGTCCAGCAGAATAAAGAAGTCATTTTAAACAAAAGAAAAAAAATTGCAGTATACTTTATTTAAAAAAATATATATTCAAGAAAAATAACATATAAATATATTACATTTTGATGAAGACTTCTCAAAATGTGACAAAATCCAACTTTTATACAATGGAAAACAAATGATAGAGGTCTGCAGACAAATTATGTATGAGTTGGGTCTTTAAACAAAGGGGCTCCATCTTTTCCATACAGGTCCAACAACATGGTGTCTTTCTGCCTGTCAGACACTATTATTGACCTCATGAAAGAGTTATAGCTTTTATGTGCTTTGCTACCTTTGCTGTTTTGTTCTCATTATGTTTCCATTCTAAATATTTAATGCATTAATTTGTGAAACCAGTCAACAAGAGGGACGTCACAATGCCAGATTCGCACTTGTTTATGGTATATTGTTGTACGTGATGACAGCTAGAGGTTATGATGATTAAAGTTTTATGTTTAGTCATTGTTCCTGCAGGTCTGTGTAGTGTAAGTAAAAAATGACGGAAATTGACTATAACAACAGAAAATAGTCTATCGCTGCCCACTTTTAGAGTATTATAAGACAACTAAGAGGATTGTACAGTTGAAGTTAAATATAACCCTTTTTAGATCATGTAAAGCAGAAAAACATTTTATTTAGAATGATATAAAAAATGTTTCCGTATTTAGCAGTTGCATACTTCTTATGGTGCCTCCTGTTGTTCTTTTGTTTCCCTCTAAAAACATCTACCTAATGAGTTTAGTGCTGGTGGTAATATATGCCTAGTCAGTGTTCCCGCTAAGCCTTGGCAGCTGCTGAGCGGGGTCGGCTCAGAGCTGGGCACAGCGCCATCAAAGGTGGGCGCTAGGAAAACCTAAGATAAGTGTCACATCAAAGAGCATACAGTGTAACCTCTGCACCATGCCGTACAATACAGTGTAACCTCTGCACCATGCCGTACAATACAGTGTAACCGCTGCACCATGCCGTACAATATATAGTATAGTTCATACACAGTGCCGTACAATATACAGTATAGTTCATGCACCATGCTGTACAATATACAATATAACCCCAAAACCATGCAATATGATGTACGTTATAATCCATACACCATGCCGTACAATATACAGTATAGTTCATGAAGAAAAGAGAGAAAATCCAGCTCTTGATAGCAGGGAATACTTTATTCACAGCGGTATTAAAACTTCCACATACGCAGGGCAGTCAAATCTATGCATTTCGGACATTTACATGCTGGTCCTTAATCATGATAATGAACAGTATAGTTCATACACCGTGCTGCACAATATAATCCATACACCATGACGTATAATATACATTATAATTCATACACCATGCCGTACAATATACACAATAATCCCCCAGTGTAGGTGGTATACTGTATATTGTACGGCACGGTATCTGAACTATACTGTATATTGTACGGCACGGTGTATGAACTATACTGTATATTGTACGGCACGGTGTATGAACTATACTGTATATTGTACGGCACAGTGTATGAACTATACTGTATATTGTACGGCATGGTATCTGAACTATACTGTATATTGTACGGCACGGTGTATGAACTATACTGTATATTGTACGGCACAGTGTATGAACTATACTGTATATTGTACGGCACAGTGTATGAACTATACTGTATATTGTACGGCACAGTGTATGAACTATACTGTATATTGTACGGCACGGTGTATGAACTATACTGTATATTGTACGGCACGGTACAGGGATTATAATGTACAGTATACTGTACAGCAAATGACAATATAACCCCTGTGCCATGCTGTACAATAAACAGTATAACCCCTACACGGTGTCCCTACACTGCACCTCTCTGTATATATTTCATTATTTTGCCCCTCTCTCCATCTCTGTATATATTCCATGATAATGAAGGATTTGCTGCCAGTGGGCCTGCCCTCATATGGCCGGCGTGGGCTCCCTTTTCTGAATTCAAGTGCGGCGTGCCCCCCCCCCCTCCCTATGAAGCCGGTGTGTGTGTGTGTGTGCATACATAAATAAATAAAAATACCTTCTCTGCTCCACTCATCTGTCAGGACAATCCCGTCATACCCTCTCCGGCGCCGCGCCATTCAGTCATCCCGCCATTCGGTCATCCCGCGTGATCCTGCGAGACCTGTGACCTCAGTGCCGAGTCTCGCACTGTCACAGCTGGTGGCGCAGGCGCAGCACCGAAGAGGGTATGGGTTACTTAATGTGCGCACTGGGCCGGTAGCGCAGCCGGCCAATCGCACTGTAGGCGTCATAAAAATAAATTGCACAGAGAGGCCCCGAGCCCCTTACATAAAGTCCGGGCAGCAGCAGTGAGCGGGCCAGCAGAGGTGCTGAGCGGAGGCATAAAGGAAGCTGCGCGGCCGCGCGCCCGCGCAGCTTACAGGGAACACTGTGCCTAGTCCCACCTCCTGGATTCTGCTGTACATGAGTGAGGGACTCTTGATATTGTGTAGAGCAGCCAATAGGAATGGCACACTACACTTGTTTCTTCTCACCAGCTATTCAATATTTATTCTGCATTTTTCTTTCTTAACATGACAACAGTGGAAATCTAAACATGGCTGAAATAACCTGTCAATGTCTTATATGACTTATTTCTTTAGGTTTGCTCCTTGAGTTGGATTGTGAGAAGGCAATACATGCAGTTCAGGTGGTCCCGCAACTCTAAACCTGCTTTGGGTGGACCATCTGCCAGAGCCTGTGTATGTGCAAATGTAAAGGAAAGCCCAGTCAGTTGCAATACTGAAAATGTGCATTTCACAGTAACAAACCCAAACCAGGAGTACAAGATAAAGAATATTTTAATTCCTTTAGCAATGCAGTGTCTGACATAGTTTCGGGAGCCACAGAACCAGTCTAATGACATAATCTGGATGAATTTAAAGGTCCCTGCCCTGCTTTTATTTCCAGATTACAACCTGTTACCTAACACAATAGGTCGCTGAGGCTTTAAAGAACTGTGTAGATATGGCTATTCTTTATTTTCAAGAAGATATTTTTTTTAAACATGAGCAGCACTCTTTGAAGTATGTTGCTGAGAAGATGCTGAGGGCCAAAGGTGAAATCTAAGCAATAGGAGTGTACTTTCCAGTCGCAGAGTGAGTTGAAAGGGTGCTAGAATAAGTCTATTGATATTCAGTGTTTTGAACTGCCAACAATAGCAGTGGTACAGGGGTCATAGCAGCTGCACCAGCCTAAATCGTGCATCACTGCAGTGAGATTAAATGTAGCTCATTTAACTAGTTCAGTTCTGGATGAGCCTTTGACCCTGCTGCTTTCGTGTTAGAGAGAACTTGAGTAGAAAAATCACTTTTATAGAGATATACAGAACTATTTTAAGGGCTCTTTCACACACACTTCTTTAGGGTTTGTAACTGCTTTTATTTAAAAAAAAACTTCAATCAAGAGTTTTTAATCTTTTTTTTTTTTCAATACATTTTTATGGTATTTTTTGTTTTATGAAATGTTATTTTATTTTCTATGTAGATAATAGTAATACAAGGCTCTTACTAATGTATTATGATTGTCCATATTAACTCCATTGCTGGCTTGGTTAATTTTTCCATCACATTATACATCGCTCGTTTCCAAGGGTTACGACAGCCCTGCAATCCAGTAGCGGTGGTCGTGCTTGCACACTACAGGAAAAAGTACTAGCCTATGCGCACTCCCGCGGTCTTGGCTACCAGAGAGGACTGCACCTTTTCCATCTCTGCTGGATTGCAGACTGGTCATAACCCCTGGATATAAGCATTGTATAATGTGAATGAAAATTAATTAAGCCAGCAAAGAAATGAATATGGATAATAACAATACATTAGTAAGTGCAGGGGTCGAGTGGAGGGGGAACGCATGGGAACGGCGTTCCTGCACTTTTTTCATGGCAGGAACGCCGTTCCCTTTCAGCCTCAAGCCAGGAGAACACAGCTGAATCAGATTCACAGGGGGAGACGGAGCGCACTGTGCAGGGCAGGTTAAGGGAGGAGGGGCGGCTTCAGTTGAGAGGAAGCTGTCTGTGCGGTGCCGCTGCCTGCGACTCCTCTCATGGCGCCCCGCCCCCTAATGACATCATCTCCTTCACTACGAGATCATTTAGAATGTCTTTTAGAAAAGTTTGTCCTGGGATTCGAACTCACGACCTCTACACATCAGAGGAAGGCATTTACCCTCACAGCCATGAAAGCCGTCTAGGTAAATGCTTAAAAAAAAAAAATATAAGACTTCTAATTATACCTAGTGTACTGATATCTAGTGTACAACCATACACATGACAGCTGCCCACTGTGTATGGATGTAGCAGAGCTGGGTGTGTTGGGGCAGCTGTCATGTGTATGGTTGTACACTAGGTATCAGTACACTAGGTATAAGTAGAAGTCTTATTTTTTTTTTTTAAACAGCTACCTTGACAGCTTTTATGGCTGTGAGGGTAAATGCCTTGCCTCTGATGTGTAGAGGTCATGAGTTCGAATCCCAGGACAAACTTTTCTAAAAGTGTTTTTTTTTTTTTATAAGACTTCTACTGATACCTAGTTTACTGATACCAAGTGTACAACCATACACATGACAGCTGCCCACTGTGTATGGATGTAGCAGGGCTGGGTGTGTTGGGGCAGCTGTCATGTGTATGGTTGTACACTAGGTATCAGTACACTAGGTATAAGTAGAAGTCTTAGTTTTTTTTTTTTTAAGCAACTACCTCAACAGATTTTATGGCTGTGAGGGTAAATGCCTTGCCTGTAATGTGTAGAGGTCATGAGTTCGAATCCCAGGACAAACTTTTCTAAAAGTGTTTTTTTTTTTTTATAAGACTTCTACTGATACCTAGTTTACTGATACCAAGTGTACAACCATACACATGACAGCTGCCCACTGTGTATGGATGTAGCAGAGCTGGGTGTATTGGGGCAGCTGTCATGTGTATGGTTGTACACTAGGTATCAGTACACTAGGTATAAGTAGAAGTCTTAGTTTTTTTTTTTAAGCAACTACCTCAACAGCTTTTATGGCTGTGAGGGTAAATGCCTTGCCTGTAATGTGTAGAGGTCATGAGTTCGAATCCCAGGACAAACTAAAAGTGTTTTTTTTTTCTTTTTCTGATACTTCTACTGATACCTTGTGTACTGATACCTAGTGTACAACCATACACATGACAGCTGCCCCAACACACCCAGCTCTGCTACATCCATACACAGTGGGCAAAGTTACCTACAGTAGAAGTCTTATATATATTTTTTTTAAGTAGCAAGCTAGACAGCTTTCATAGCTGTGAGGGCATATGCCTTGCTTCTGCTGTGTAGAGGTCATGAGATCGAATCCCAGGACAAACTTTTCTAAAAGTGCTATTTTTTTAATTTATTTTTTAGTCCGCAGCGACACAAATTACAGCATGCTAGATTTTCTGTGCTTTTTTATTTTTTGGAGGGGGGGGGGGTTGCAGTGGATCTTGGGTGAGTTCCCACACTTTTTTTCCCAGGACTTGACCCCTGAGTAAGTGTCTTGCATTAACTTTCTCTACATGATAAATGCCATTTGCTGAGGTGAGACAACCCCTTTATACACCTGTGTGCAAAAAAAGACATTAAAATGCAGTGGAAATTTTTGGGGGCTTGTAACAAGTTAAATTCATATTTTTTTTCTGAAAGTGTGTGGTTAGTGGCATTTTTATTTTTTTGCTCACACATTTTTGACAAAAAAAACACCAAATCTTAAACATGCTACCGTTTAAAAGAACATACAGTCCTGATCAAAAGTTTAATACCACTTGAAAAATGGAAACAAATCATATTTTACATTGTTGGATCTTAACAAAGTTCCAAGTAGAGCTTCAACACGCAACAAGAAGAAATGAGAGTGAGACAAAACATTTTTTGAGCATTCAATTAATTGAAAATAACGATTAAACTGAAACAGGCTGTTTTTCAGCTGATCCAAATTTTAGGACCACATGCCTTTAAAAGGCCAAATCTGTGCAAAGATGTGGATTCATTGTCAGGTAGTCACACATTTGATGGCAAAGGCAAAAAACTCTCCCTTTTGAACGTGGTCGGGTTGTTGAACTGCATAAGCAGGGTCTCTCACAGCGAGCCATCGCTGCTGAGGTGGGACGCAGTAAGACAGTCATTTGGAATTACTTAAATGATCCTGAGGGTTATGGAACAAAAAAGTCAAACGGAAGACTCCAAAAAATTTCATCAGCACTGAGCCGGAGGATCCAATTGGCTGTCCGTCAAGAGACTGGACGATCCTCGACCCAAATTAAGGCCCTTACTGGTGCTGACTGCAGCCCAATAACCATCAGACGGCATCTGAGACTGAAGGGCTTCAAAAATAAAAAACGTCTTCAAAGACCTCGTCTCCTTGAACGTCACAGAACTGCTCGTTTGGACTTTGCAAGAGAGCACCAAACATGGGACATTCAAAGGTGAAAGAAAGTTTCATTCTCTGATGAGAAAAATTTAACCTTGATGGTCCTAATGGTTTCCAACGTTACTGGCATGACAAGCAGATCCCACCTGAGATATTTTCTAGGCGCCACAGTGGAGGGGGCGCCTAATGGTCTGGGGTGCTTTTTCCTTCAGTGGAACAATGGAGCTTCAGGAAGTGCAGGGGCCTCAAACGGCCGCTGGCTATGTCCAGATGTTGCAGAAAGCATTCCTCATGACTGAGGGCCCTCGTCTGTGTGGTAACGACTGGGTTTTTCAACAGGACAACGCTACAGTACACAATGCCCGCAGGACAAGGGACTTCTTCCAGGAGAATAACATCACTCTTTTGGCCCATCCTGCGTGTTCCCCTGATCTAAATCCAATTGAGAACCTTTGGGGATGGATGGCAAGGGAAGTTTACAAAAATGGACAACAGTTCCAGACAGTAGATGGCCTTCGTGCGGCAGTCTTCACCACTTGGAGAAATGTTCCCACTCACCTCATGGAAACGCTTGCATCAAGCATGCCGAAACGAAATTTTGAAGTGATAAACAATAACAGCAGAGCTACTTATTACTGAGTTTATGTTTGGAAGTTGGATTTCTGTTTTGGAGGGGTTTGGAGGTGTGGTCCTAAACTTTTGATCAGCTGAAAAACAGCCTGTTTCAGTTTATTTGTTGTTTTCATTAAATTGAATGCTCAAAAAATGTTTTGTCTCACTCCCATTTCTTCTTGTTGCATGTTGAAGCTCTACTTGGAACCTTGTTAAGATCCAGCCATGCTAAATATGATTTTTTGCCATTTTTCAAGTGGTCTTAAACTTTTGATCAGGGCTGTATATAATTTTGTTTGTACATGAATCTTCTGAGTGTAAAACTCTGTGGAATGTGAATTGCGTTATGGATTCCGTTACCACGGACCATAACGCAATTAAATGACGGAATGCATAATGGAATGCCTTTAGAGGACTCCCCTGCATAAAGGAAACGGGACGGATCCGTTTTGCAGCCCATAGACTTCTATTATGATGAAATGAATAACGGAATGCCTCTAAAGGCATTCCGTTATGCATTCCGTCATAGAATTGCGTTATGGTCCGTGGTAACGGAATCCATAATGCAATTCACCTTTTACCAGTAAACGAAGCGTGAACGAACTTCAAAATTTCTATAACCACCCCTTTTAAATAGGCTGTCAGCCCGGATGTCTTCTTCAAACATTAGTTACAGTACCCTAGTAAAGAGGAAAAAGCATCTAGATTCCAGATGTCTAGCAATGAACAAGAGCATCGGCAGGAGCTGTGGCTGCTTGCTGGAATGCAGTGTTGGAACAGGGCAAGGTGATTAACAGTAGCTCCCACAGTAAGGCCTCTTTCACACTACAGTATGTTGAATTCAGTGTTTTGCGTTCTGTTTTTCACGGATCCGTTGTTCCGTTTTTTGCTTCCGTTGTGGTTCCGTTTCCGTTCCGTTGTTCCGTTCCGTTTTTCCGTATGGCAAATACAGTATACAGTAATTTCATATTAAAAATTGGGCTGGGCATAACATTTTCAATAGATGGTTCCGCAAAAAACGGAACGGAAACGGAAGACATACGGATGCATTTCCGTATGTGTTCCGTTTTTTTTGCGGACCCATTGACTTGAATGGAGCCACGGACTGTGATTTGCGGCCAAATATAGGACATGTTCTATCTTTTCAACGGAACGGAAAAACGGAAATACGGAAACGGAATGCATACGGAACACATTCCGTTTTTTTGCGGAACCATTGAAATGAATGGTTCCGTATACGGACCGTATACGGAACGCAAAAAACGGACCGTATACGGTACGCAAAAAACTGTAGTGTGAAAGAGGCCTTATCCTGAGCTACCAGTCTCCTTGCATTTTGCAAACATTTAGGCCTCTTTCACACTACAGTTTTTTGCGTACCGTATACGGTCCGTTTTTTGCGTTCCGTATACGGTCCGTATACGGAACCATTCATTTCAATGGTTCCGCAAAAAAACGGAATGTGTTCCGTATGCATTCCGTTTCCGTATTTCCGTTTTTCCGTTCCGTTGAAAAGATAGAACATGTCCTATATTTGGCCGCAAATCACAGTCCGTGGCTCCATTCAAGTCAATGGGTCCGCAAAAAAAACGGAACACATACGGAAATGCATCCGTATGTCTTCCGTTTCCGTTCCGTTTTTTGCGGAACCATCTATTGAAAATGTTATGCCCAGCCCAATTTTTTATATGAAATTACTGTATACTGTATTTGCCATACGGAAAAACGGAACGGAACAACGGAACGGAAACGGAACCACAACGGAAGCAAAAAACGGAACAACGGATCCGTGAAAAACAGAACGCAAAACACTGAATTCAACATACTGTAGTGTGAAAGAGGCCTTAATTGGGGTAAAGATGCTCTTTAATAAAACAATAACCTATGACTCTTTCCCAATTGTCACATCTACCACATGTTTTAAAGGTACCAGCAAATAACTAGGCAAATTATTTGACAGAAGCTACATTTTAATTTTTTTTTACAAATGTGTAACTAATGTATTTTAAATAGTAACTGGAGCCAAAATCTGCTGATAGAGCACTAACTCAGCATCTAGGGTCAGAGGTCAAAGTTGAAATAACTGTGAAACTCTTGAAGTTGCCACCTCCTTGGACTTATATACACAAATGAGACAAAGAACTACTTAAGGTAGATGGAACAAAAAAGCCCTTTGAGAAATATCTATACTCCCTACAGACAATCCTTACATTAATTACCAGGATTTGGCAAAAAAGGAAGAGTTTTTTCTTTCTTTGCTTGCATGGAATAATTCTACCATTCTCCTTAATCAGATAAACCTGCCATGCTGAGATGCTATGTGACCAAGTGCTAGTAAAGCTTTTATCCTAGTGAGCCTAGAAGAATCAACTGTTTGTATGAAGACGTATATATGAATTTTAGTCTCAACTCTGATTTCCCTGCTAAATGAAAGACACATAACTGTACTTACACACAATTGTGCTGTGTGCACTTCCTTTTTTCATAAAAGACATGAGAGAGCTCTGTAGGACTCCACAATAATTACAGTGAGCATATATTACCACTTTAGCAGTTAGACAATACAAAACTATTTCCCTTAAAGGGAACCTGCCACCGGCCGCTAGCACATCCGCAATACCCAGTCCCCATAGCTATCTGTGCTTTTATTGTGTAAAAAAAAACACGATTTGATACATATGCAAATGAACTTGAGATAAGTCCTGTCCCTGAGATGAGTCCAGCATAAAGGAGCCCAGCACCGCCCCGCATCCTCAGAATCTCCTCCTTGCTCCCCGACGTCAGAAAGCTAGATCGCCGTAATCTCGCGATGCGCGAGGTAGCGCATGTGCAGAGTCATCATAGTGTTCCTTCCCTGTGCTGGCATCAGCCTCAGGTAACGAACTGCGCATGCGCTAACTCGTGCAGCTGGGCTCTAGCTGGGCTCCTTCACGCTGGACTCCTCTCAGGGACAGGACTCATCTCAGGTTAATTTGCATATGTATCAATTTATTTATTTTTTACACAATAAAAGCACACAGAGCAATGGGGACTGGGTATTGTGGATGTGCTGGCGGCCATCTAGCAACCCATGTCCTCAGCTCTATACACAAAATCCCGGTGACAGGTTCTCTTTAAAGACTGGTGTGTGTAAATGGCTATGAAAACCTTAAGGATTTAATTTATTTTATCATTGCATTTTACTCAATTGGTCTTTATTAAAAAAATGTGTAACATTTTTTTTTCTACAACCTTTAGTTTCACTGTATCTGAAAACTATCTCGTTTTATGTACTACAGAGAATGTGTCTGGCAGTTGCTCTGACCACTGGGTGTGTATCCGTTATCTTTGACCTCGCAACAGCTCATAAACACTTATTATATTTAAATTTTTATCAAACTGATAACAATATGGCTTAAATTAGTGTTTAGGGGCATTCAGGAGATCAGAGGTAAGGGATATACCTTCGGCCGGCAGAGCAGCTGCCAGACACTCTCTGTAAAACCGAAAGAAATATAGTCTGCAGATACATTGAAACTGAAGATTATAGAACAGAAACTGTTGCAAATTTTTAATAAAGACCAACTGAAAAACTAGTATATAATGTGTAAAACGCAACCATAAAAAATTGCCACAGAGAGAGTGTTCATTACCTTTAAATCTTTGTCTTCTTTATCTTTATTTCAATATGATGTTAATAAAGTTCTGAAACAAAAAGGCGTACAGTAAAAAATAAATAAAAAAAAGCAACAAGCAACATGACATAAAATAATATACCTCTTCCATGGCTCTTGCACAAAACAAACACTATTTTGTTGTTCTCTGCTTATTTTGTAAACGGGAAACGCAAAATTGTTTCAATTTTCCTATCATAGTTGATTAACAAATCTACAGTGGGTTTTGCTGAAGATATGTGTATATGTGTGCTAGCATTTTAGGGGCTGTCTGAGGGGGGAGGGGGGGAGTTATTAATCGCTTTTCAAATGAAAAATAAAGAAACTCCCTTATATACTTTCTTTTTCTAAATTGCACCCATGGCCTACTTCTAATTCCCATCTTGCAGTCATGGACGTGTAGTTAAGGTGATGTTCCAACACCAGATAGTCAGATGAATTTAACACTGGATTCTTGATGCCCTTTTACAAGGCCTGAGGATCAGGGCAACTATTGGGGATGAGTGTTTGTATAAATGTTTGTTCCTGATAAATGTCCCATTTAAATTTACTGCAGATTTTCTGACAAATGGTAATTTTTCAGTGATAACACCTTTTATGTGGCACGTTAAATCATTATTTGCTGTCAGCAGAGCGACCTTTATAAACTGGGATCTGTTGCCAGCCAACAATATGCATGGGGATGAGTGCTCGCACTAGCAATCATTTGTTCCTGCAGAGGGGTGAATAGCTGCATGGGGACAAACAATAATAGGTTAATGATCAGGCGGTCATTGGGAATGAATAGTTTGTTCCCGATAATTGCCTATGCATCAGCCCATGTATAGGGAAATTATATTTTGGGAAATTGCAGAAGAATGATTTACAGAATGATTTCCAATATGTCTTTTCAAAATGGAGGTACACACTTTGTAATGAAATATGAGTAAAAACAACACATATCTCTTTATACTAGAAATACGGTATCCACCTTACCTGAGTTTAAGTCAATCAAGGGAAATAGCATAGGGCTTAGGCTTCTTTCACACTTGTGTTACACGTTTCCGCCATGCTGTTCCGGCAGAGAACAGCTTACCTCTCTGGATCTGGCGTAGCTGCAACAGTAATAACGCTAGTGTAAAACTAGCCTTATACGCTCTCTCGCTTGGTTTTCATAGATTTCCCACCACCCTCGAAAATATATTGGTTATAAGTTGATTGGCCCTAATGTGTGTGCTTATCTGAGAAATTAGATTGTGAGCCCATGACTGATGATAATCTCTGTACAATATTGCAGAATATGTGCAATGATAAAGAAAATACAGTGAAGTGTTAAATTCTCACTGTTTATTTCGTACTTTTCCAGTAAGAGCACTTAATTTAGAGGACCATATTGCTCAGATTTCTCATACTTCTAACTTCCCTTTTTGCTTTAAGACATTTTGTTGCTTGCTTTCAGATGTTCTAGATCCAGCAGCGTGGATAATTATTGCTACACGGTCAGGGCTCTGCTGGACTTCCTGCTGATGCCTTTATTCCCACCGCTCAGTCTTTATTTACACAGAATTCACTGTATTCCTTTGAAAATGCTAAGTTAAAACATTACTAAAGTTAAACATAGCCAGGAAAGTGTTGTCCTTCTCCCGTCCTTCTCTGGGTCAAAGACCTGTTCTACTTTGTATTTGCCAACCTGGATTTTTCCCCTTTTGTACTAATAAAAATATCCTGTTTGATAGGTGCAGTTTGTAATACATTTGGCTTCAAATAACACTGCTGGCAATAATCTTTTATATGGAATTGGAGTTAAGCAAGTCAGCTTTTCTTACTGCTAAAATTTTCAACTATGCATTATGGCTATAGTTGTTATATAGTGACACACATGCCATCGGTAAAGCTGCACTGAATCATGTAGTAGATTAATTCTTTAGTAATTTCTAATATATCGTTTCAGTATATAGAAGCAATACTTGTGGAAATAAATGTCATTGAGAGCTTAGTTTTAGTTCATTGCCCTCTCTGCTGCATCTTTCGACTGCTCTCCCAGCATGTAAAAGATTACCAGGAAGCCTGAAGGAGGGCTGTGGAGACATCAGGGGTTTAAATTTATTTTGGAGGTCTGAAATCTGAATTATTTTTAGAGTCTGAGTTTGGGGTCTGAATACATTTTGGAAATTCTAGTCTGGGGTCTGAATCAGGGTACCTTCACACTAGCGTTTTTCTTTTCCGGTATTGAGTTCCGTCACAGGGGCTCAATACCGAAATAAAAAATTATCAGTTTTATCCTAATGCATTTTGAATGGAGAGCATTTTGTTCAGTATGCAACAGGATGCATCAGTTCAGTCCCTCTTACGTTTTTTGGCCGGAGAAAATACCGCAGCATGCTGCAGTTTTCTCTCCAGCCAAAAATCCTGAACACTTGCTGGAATGCCGTATCCGGCATTAATTTCCATTGAAATGTATTAGTGCCGGGGTCGGCATTAAAATTTCCGCATTGAAGGATCCGTTCTTCCGGTCCGCGCATGCGCAGACATTTAAATCAGTGAAAAAAAAAAATACCGGGTCCGTTTTTCCAGATGACAACCGGAAAGATGGATCCGGTATTGCAATGCAATTGTCAGACGGATCTGCATGCGAATCCGTCTGACAAATGCATCCGTTTGCGTCCGGATTGCAACCTCTGCCACAGGTTGAATCCTCTGCTGCAAGTGGGAACGTACCCTTAATTTTGGGTAAAACATATGTAATGCTGAAGGGAAGGTATTTAGGATGAGGCAGTCAGTAACACATTATCAATTGTTAAATTCTTTGTTATGTGATGATCTATGATGTGACTTCTGAAAGGCAGGCAGTGATTTCTGTAGATCCCAGCAGGTAGGCTTTAATTCATCCATTATACGAAAATATAATTTACACAAAGCACAAACACTATTATGATTGGTCATTCTATTCACTTTTATATTTTTGTGATCTACATATTTTGTGATGGAAACTGTATTTAGTACCACAGAGTAAGATAGGAAAAACATTGCCATTGAGAAAAGTTCTATCCCACTTGCTGGCATCCATTTTTAGCAAGATATATCCTGACAGTTGCCTAACACCTTCAAGACCAAGCTAGTTTTTACCTTCAGGACCAGGCCATTTTTTAGCAAATCTGACATGTGTCACTTTATGTGGTAATAACTTTAAAACGCTTTTACTTATCCAGGCTATTGTCACACTGCCGGATTGGAAGGGAATATAGGCACCACCTGTCTGCCACCCACGCCTCTGTCCCTACCTACTTGCACTTGTCCCTCTATGTAACGGAGAGCAACTGGGCGGCGGTCCCTGACCTCAATAAGTGCGGTAGAGACAGAGAGGACAGAGACAGAATAGCGGGCGGATCGGTGACACCGTAAGAGACCAAGCTAGGCCAAGAGGGTACGGGTGGCTGGTAGGCCGGGGTTCCAATACTGAGGTCGAATCAACACGGAGGAGCGACAAGACGAGTCCGAATACAAGCCAAAGGGTCAAAAACCGGGAGTTCACATCAGTACACAGGAATGAACAAGAACAAGTCAGGTCACAAGCCGAAGGTCAAGCCAAGAGGTAACGTCAGGAACTAGGAGCAAGCAGTAGCAGGTCAAAAACAGGCATGGGTCAAAATCGAGATAGCGCAGGGAACACAATAGCAAATAGCCTAGGACAATTAATCATAGGCAACCTATGGCCAGCAGGTTGCCTGTTTATATACTGAAGGGCAGGGGTCATGTAACGTGGCCAGCGCCACATGACCCCCTTCATTGTCTGTAGCCGAGCGTCGAGTGCCCAGCTCGGCGCTCACCCCCTTGACCATTACCATGGGAACGGGGAACGCCGGCCGCACAGATAGGAAGCGGTGCGGCCTGGCGAGCTCCGACCCCTGTTACCCCAGCAACCAAGACTCCGAGCAGCTCCCCGCTTGGCGCTACAGCAGGACGCCTGCCGCCATATCACACTAGGGCGCCGGTGGAGCAAGAGAGGAGAAGCACATCGCCGGTGTCCTGTGACAACTATTCTGAGATTGTTTTCTCGTCACATATTGTACTTCATGACTTTATAAAAAAAAAAACATTTACCAAATATTTGGAAAAATTAGCAAATTTGCAAATTTCAATCTCTCTACTTTCAGAATAGTAATACCTCCAAAAATAGTTATTACTTTTTTGGATCAATTTGGAAATGCCATTTTATTTTTTGGGGACATTAGAAGTTTGGAAGCAAATCTTGAAATTTTTCAGAAAATTTCTAAAACAGTCACTTTGTGAGGCTTACATAATAGAAACCACCCAAACATGACCCCATTTTAGAAACTACACCCCTCAAGGTATTCAAAACTGATTTTACAAACTTTGTTAACCCTTTAGGTGTTACATAAGAATTAAAAGAAAATGGAGATGAAATTTCAGAATTTCACTTTTTTGGCAGATTTTCAATTTTAATAATTTTTTTCCAGTAATAAAGCAAGGGTTAACAGCCATACAAAACTCAATATTTATTACCCTGATTCTATAGATTGTAAACTGCTGGACAGGCACACGGCAGGGCACAGAAGGAAAGGAATGCCATATGGTTTTTGGAGGGCTATGTCACATTTGCTGTCTTTACATCTAGTCATGTAAAACGGCATTAAGGGTGGGTTCACATGACGTTTCATGCCTCCGTTTGACGTATGCGTTACAAAAAAAGGATACAAAAACGCAGCACACCACATTCTTGTATCCTGTAGTCCGGTAAAAAAAAACATATTTTTTTACAATGGTAAAGAAAAAAGTATACAGTTTTTTTTACAATGGTAAAAAAAAAATACAGTTTTTTTTTTTTACAATGGAACTCTATGGTGAACGGATGCCACTGTATGGCATCAGTCTGAGGCATCCGTTTAACGTATATGTTTTTTGTATAAGTTAAAAGGATGGGAAAAACGTGATGTGAACCCACCCTTACAAACAGTAAGCAAACCTGAAATTGCTTATGATCAGTCTAGCAAGTTTTGGTTTACGTGAGTTACAGGGGTCATTTTTTATCATAAATAACATACGTGACCATTGCTCTCAATTTTGGGCTGTATGTAGGTGTAACGGTAATGCCCCATTGCTGCTAGAGGGTCATTTGCATATATTAAAACATAATTTTACTCAGCAATGCAGGTACATTTGAACATGGGACCAACACAGATGCCTTCAGAAGCCAAGCGCCTATGGAACAGGCCAGCCAGTTTCATAGGTACAAATCTGCTGACAGATGTCCCTTAATGTCCTTCTATTTCTAAGGAATTAAACAAGTTTGAATTGTTCATACATTTTCAAGGTAGTTACAAACACTTATTGTGTCGGATTGCTCCAAAACTTGACGTGCAGTTATGTCTCAGGCAGATATATAAATAATGACAGTTGTTGTCTGAATAAACACTGGGTCTTGCAACAAGTAGGCTTAAAAGTGCTTCCCCTGCTGCTCAATAAAAAAGGCTCTCAGAGGCTACTTTTGAGTAGTGTACCTCTTTGGTAAGCGATCGTTAACTGCGAGACATGCCTCTACTACACACTTGAAGACATTTTGGCCAGTTGACAGAGAGGGGCTGAATTAAACCATTCAGACCTAGATGTTAGGAGCTGTTGTGAGCAATGGTTACGTGAGGGCATGCACACACAGTGAATAGGCTCTGGACAGCCCAGACAGACCACCAGTAGTGAGGATAGTTTGTTCCGCCGACAAGCAGAAGCAGCTCCCACCATTTCATTGTCCACCATCCAGGCACAGGTGGCACCTTTGTTACAGACTTGTTTCTGCCCACACCATTTCCAGGTGCTTGGTAGAAAGACATTTGGTGTCACAGTGCCCATTAGATTTCCTGCATTTGACAGACAGCCACCTTTGCCTCTATTTGCAGTAGTGTCATGAACAATAAACCTGGACTGCTATGGACTGGGACCATGTTGTCTTTAGCAACAAATCCAGGCTCTGTTTGTGATAGGGTGAGTTCTTTAATCCTGCCTTTGCTGTGGAGCACCACACTGCCCCAGAGGCTGGTGTGATAATCTTAGAATCCTTCGCATTTGTCAGTCAGTCACCCCTAGTAGACACTAACAGCTCAGCAGTATGTACTGGAGATCCTGCAGCTACCCGTGTTGCCTCTCGTGACAGGGCTTCAAACTAGCATTTTTCAGCAGGTTAATGTTCATCTACACACAGCAAGGATTTCCCAGGAATGTCTGGCTTGTTGCAAAACTTCCTTGGCCTGCCTGGTCATTAGAACATTTATGGGACCAGCTGGGACATCAGCTTCAGCAACTTATGAGCATGCAGGATCTACTGGCCTAGTTGCAACATCCATTGGTACATGTGCACAGGATACCATATGAACCCTGTATGCCTCCATGCCCAACTGTATCTCATCTTTTATTCAGGCTAGAGGTGGCCCAAAAGGGGACTAGAGTGTTCTTTCAACTGCACAGTTTTCCCCAACAAACGTATCCTTTTGCGGTAATATTTTAATCACTTACATATATCATCATTACATTCAAATATATAACGTTTTATTTGATTCCAACAACTCCTTCTTGGTGTGTTATTTTTTTGTCAACGAATGTATTTATCAATAGTTACTGTAGGCAGGAATAGTCTGCAGGTCTCCTATTCTAGCAATGTGTAAATGTTATTTAAAACTGTACCCTTAAATAACTGAGAAACATAGAGCTTAATTGTGAGACATTACATTGCCCAGAACATGGAGACAGGATCCTGATGTCTGCTCAATATATTCAAAATGTTCCTAAATAAAAAAAAAAGAAAGCACCACAAAACTTTATATTTCCGAAGCTGTCTAGCCATTACAGAATATCCAAGTTGGTTCTGTCTTGTGCACTATAAACTGCAACACATAAACTGCTGTGCTGTGTAATACATTAAGCTCCAACTTCAGTCTGGAAAAGTAACACTGCTAAATTAGCCATCCTGCAATTACTACTTTGCCTGAAGGTGTCCAGGATGGTAGCTAGCTGTTATTATAGGCACTTTCCTAGCAATACCGTTCTTGTAGACCGTGAATGACATCATTTTGATTACAATTGATTAAATGACATACTGTGAGACAGAAGCTGCTTTCTTTACGGCAGTAGACAGGAGAGCCTTCTAAAATGGTTTGCAGTTTTAATATGTTCTTTATAAACTTGACTTTGAGTAAGTTGCAGAGCAGCTGTGCAATGTTTAAGACCAGAAAAGCAAATATTACTTTTACTTGCTGTCACTACTAGACTGTGCGCATTCAAACCTCATGTGGCAAATTCCTGAAAGAACAATTGGTAGATGAATCAGTGTGTGTGCAAATGGATTCTTGGACTATGTGGCCACCTAAATCATTATAACCTGCCTAAATAAAATCAGAATACATAATATAATCTTCAAATATTGAAACAAGCTATGGCTGGAAGATGAGATCTTCAGGACTCTGATAAAAAGTGACTGTTCCAACATGTCTGGAAATGGTCTAAAGAAATCACAATACTTCAAACAAAGCAGGATAAATAGATATTGGCATGGATATCTGAAAGACGTATATCATTCCTTTTGTACGAAACCTTAGATGAAAGAGTCAAAGCTTACTTATATGTTCTATTAGGATAACTAGACGTCATAGAAGAACACCCCACTACATTATAAGACACTAATAGGCATAAGCTCTCATTCTGTTGGACTTCAGCCATCCAGGTATTAGAATGGATGGCCATTTGCCTGAACAGACATGTTCCCTATAGCAGCCATTATGTATAGCTAGCCAAATATTCCCTGGTAAAATCAGTTGTTTGAAGAGGAGCTCAGGTGCTGCATCAGCTAAACACCTTGGCAGCATTTAAATTAGAGGGGTGGTCTGTGGCTTGAGTATAAAACTAATATTTATAAAAGCTGAGAGTTTGCTACAATTGTATCCAGTATAGGCAATCTTTTATAAACTAAACAGCCTGGGGTTTAGAGGGGGTTTTCACCCCCGGGGACTTTTCAGGCAGGCTCCCTAGCATGGCTGAACCTATGGAGGTAATCATACTTACGTGATCCCCTCTATTAGGCTTCAGCTCCTTCGCTAACCCAACACCTATGAAGATCACCAGTGTCCTCACATCAGCATCTGGTGGTGATGTGTGCTCCATGCATCATGCGACCAAGTGACATGAAGTATGGGGGGCATGTCACCGCTGCATCCAGTCATTGGCTGCAGCCACATGACCAGATCTTGTTGTGGGAAGACTGGCAACAGATTCTGTGTGGAAGGAGATATTCACCCCTAGAAGCACTGAAACTGCAGAGGTACAGTAGAGGCTCCATTTACCTCTATGAACCCTATTATGGCTTCGCGTGTAGAAGACGATTGGCAGGCCACACCTGGTATTGCCGCAATTGCGATGTCGCCAAATGTTGAACACAGGAGTAGTGCAGAAATCGACAGGAGGCAGACTTAGGGTACGACCACACAGTCAGGTTTCTTCATGAATAATGGATGCCAAAATCAAGAGTGTATCATAAAAGCAGAGAAAGTATATATGACATATATGGATTCACCTCTTTTTTTTTTATTATATCCTTTTTCAGTTTTAATTTCCTAAACTGCATCAAGAAACCTGACTGTGCTGTTGCAAAGGGGATGTGCCGCCGAATCTGTAACTTCTTCCTCATCCACGCCACATACACAGTTCTAAAAATAGAGGTGTAGCATGGGCTAGGAAGGGGGCAGGCCAGCCAACCCATCTCATTTATCATTTTCTACGCCTTTAGGCATAGAAAATGACCTAAATCTACACCAGCAAGGGAGCTGGCGTAGATTTAGGCTGGCGGTGGTTATGCCTACATTATGTAGAGGCCGGTGCCTCTACATAACTTAGGCTCATCAAGCACCAGCACAGGGGTATTAAGACCAGTGTCTAAAACACCAATCTTAATAAATGACCCCAATAATGTTTATAATTAGCACTATCAAGAGGCTCAGTTCTTGGTGGTTAACAATCAATAAAAAAAAAAAAAAAAGGGAACGACACTTGAGCAGAATATTACCAACACAGATGAGGGACTAGGACATCTAAACTCAATTAATGCACAATGTTCAACTGGGGCTGTTTGTTGCCTGCACTTCTCGTCCAAGGTGCCTCCCCTCCAGGCCTCTACTTCAAGACCGTCCTGTCCCTCTCTCCAGCCAACTTTCTCAGGAGAAACTGTACAAAAGACTTAACTTCCAGTGTGCAACCAGGGCATCAATCCTTAACCTCTCATCACAGCAGCTTCAGCGGATACATCAAACACCATTTGGCGGGAGACAACACCTTTGATCAGCTCCATAGTAGCTCCACTTCCTAGTGGTTTCACTGTGACAGCTTTCAGCTTCTAGCAGTTCCCTTCTTCTATGCTACCAACTCTGACATAAACTGGGTGAAGAACCACCATTTTAGTGCACAACATTATATTGCATGTATTAAAGCATTTTGAAATACGTTTATAATTCCTACCCGCAAGTCCATCCTAAATGGAGAAAAAAAATATAGAACACATTCTCAACACAGGGAACAGAAAACAGGCAGCAACTTATTTTGCAAAGCAGGTGCTCCATCTCACTACATGCGCAAGGTGGATTTATTTTATCTACACTGATTCATAGTAACACAGTAGGACAGTTGAGAGAACCGTGCTGCGACTGAAAATACCCAGGCCAATTGACAACAAAAAAAAATGCACAAAGAATTTGTTGGTGGAATCAAAAGAAACTTTATATGATGATATATGTAGGTGATTAAAATATTAGATTGAAAGGATATGTCAGGATGTCCTGAAGATATTGCTGATCTGTTAGTGTCCCTGGTATCACTAATGGGGTGACTGACAGTCATAATAGCTCCTCAGATTATCACACCAGCAGTTGGGACAATGTGTCATTCTACACCAAAGGCAGGATTGAAGAGCTTACCATGGGGCCTCCATATTCAAACCTGACCATCATGAGATCCCAAACAGAACCTAGATTTTTCTCTAAACACAATATAGTTCCAGTCTGCAGCAGTCCAGGTTTCTCATTCATGATATCACTGCAAATGAAGATGACAGTGGCTGGATGCCAATGGTAGGACACATAATGGGTGTTGTGACACCAAATTTCCTTCTGCTAGGTGTCTCAATATGGTCTGGGCAGAGGCAGGCAGGTAATAAAGGTGCCACCTATGTCTGGATAGAAGACAATGAAACTGTGGGAAATGCTCATGCTTGTAGGCAGATCAAACAATCCTTTCTACTGGAGATCTGTCTGGGCCATCATCTAAACCCTGTTTCCAACACCTCTAACAGCTAGAGCTAAATGGCAGGCAATTAATCGAAACAAACATCCTGCTTCTCTCAGTCCAATGATGTTCCCCCTCTCATAAATTTGCTGTGGGGTCCAGTCATTTCTATTTACGCCACTGTTAAGCAGCATCCATGGTGTCTGCTTCCTCCATATATCTTAGAATTAAGTAATATAGTCTGTGTTTTCTTAAATCTGTTTCGCAACTATGATTTATAAGGTACTTTGGTCCTTGGTGCAAATAAAGGAACTGCCGAGAAAGCAAGATATTATTACATTTAGAAAAGGGGCTTTTTGCAGTTCCTCGGATCACGTGCTTGTACGTAATGTCTAGATGTATTTTTCCATTATACCAATATACTTCTGATTAGATGCTTTAATAAATGCTTCTAATTGGTTGTATTAAAATTTGTGTGTTTGAGGGGAGTAGAGACTCCCAGGCTGTAGTGAATAAAATAGTTCCACTGACTACACCTGAAAGAGAATACATTATACAACAAAGTTGATTAATGGATTGGTAGGCCAGCCAATTTCCCTTGGCACAGGGGAAGACCATTAACCAATTGCAGCGACAACTCCAAGCTAAGATATGAAGACACAAATAGTTGATGGGACTACGTAAGTAAATTTTGCCAAAGTATTATGGCTCCATACAACTTTTTATGGAGCCATAATATGGTTGTATGTATTAGACCTTAGAATCACAAATAATATGTGAGAAAAAAACTGAATACCCTGACCTTACCAAGTTGTTATGGGAAAGAATGCGAGTTTCCCCTTGCAAATGTTTGTCATACATCGTCCAAATCCACTTGTAAAAGTTAGGCCTCATGCACACGACCGTTGTGTGCATCCGTGGCCGTTGTGCCTTTTTCAGTTTTTTTTCGCGGACCCATTGACTTTCAATGGGTCCGTGGAAAAATCGGAAAATGCACCGTTTTGCAGCCGAGACCGTGATCCGTGTATCCTGTCCGTCAAAAAAAAAGGCCTGTCCTATTTTTTTGACGGACAACGGTTCACGGACCCATTCAAGTCAATGGGTCCGTGAAAGAACACGGATGCACACAAGATTGGCATCTGTGTCCATGATCCTTGGCCGTAGGTTACTTTCATACAGACGGATCCGAAGATCCGTCTGCATAAAAGCTTTTTCGTGAAAACTCATATCCGACAGTATATTCTAACACAGAGGCGTTCCCATAGTGATGGGGACGCTTCTAGTTAGAATATACAACGAACTGTGTACATGACTGCCCCCTGCTGCCTGGCAGCACCCGATCTCTTACAGGGGGCCGTGATCAACACAATTAACCCCTCAGGTGCTGCACCTGAAGGGGTTAATTGTGCGTATCATAGCCCCCTGTAAGAGATCCGGGGCTGCCAGGCAGCAGGGGGCAGACCCCCCCTCCCCAGTTTGAATATCATTGGTGACCAGTGTGCGGCCTCCCCCGGCCTCCCCCGGCCCCCCCTCCCTCCCTCTATTGCATTAATAACATTGGTGGCAGTGTGCGGCCTCCCCTCTCCCCCCCCCCCCGATCATTGGTGGCAGCAGAGTTCCGATCGGAGCCCCAGCGATTAAACTGGGACTCCGATCGGAAGTCTATGCCAGCCTCAGTGCCTCATCACATCTCCTGCCACAGTGCGCCGTGATTTGCCAGCCACACTGCCTCAACACATTAGAAGCCATAATGCCCCCTGACTATACCAGCCATGATTCCTCATCAAATTTACAGCCACAGTGCCCCCTGACTTTGCAAGCCAGATTGCCTCATAACATTAGCAGCCATAATTCCCTCTCACTATGCCAGTCTCAATGCCACCTGGCAACCACAGTGTCTCATCACATTGCAAGCCACAGTGTTTAATCACAGTGCCCGCTGACTACGCTAGCCACAGAGCACTATCATAAGTAGGGCCAGTTCACACCACTTATTCTCTCCCCCCCCCATCATTGGTGGCAGCGGAGTTCCGATTGGAGTCCCAGTTTAATCTCTGGGGCTCCGATCGGTAACCATGGCAACCAGGATGCTACTGCAGTCCTGGTTGCCATGGTTACTTAGCAATAGTAGAAGCATCATACTTACCTGCTGGCTGCTGCAATGTCTGTGTCCAGCCGGGAGCTCCTCCTACTGGTAAGTGACAGCAATGCGCTATTGGTATCTGATTTTACCCCACCTTCACCGGATCATTCTTTTTACCGCCAATATATTATTTTACTATTGTAATTTGATGAAATGTAGTCTATATCCTATGTAATTATTTTTCTGCCTATGCTGGGAATGGATTGAGGCTGTCGGGTCTTATATATTATCGCAGGTGACCACTTCAACTTCATTCCAATCACCAATACGCAGAATTGTTATCTTGTATACTGCGTATTAGTGCAACAGTGTTTCAAGTTTTACTTCGGTACTATACATCTCCATTTTTTAGATCTATTTCTTAATCATTTTGAATATTCTTAATAAACACTAGCTACAAATATCTCAGGTGTGCCCAGTCAATTCTTCTATATTCCTGTTTCTTCTAGCAGCGGGGTGACGCTGCTTAACTGAGAGCACCCTGTTTGGTGCATCAGCCATCCTGTGCATCTAAACTAATATATTATTATCAAGTTAAAATATACCATCGGATTGGAGAAAACTCTGATCCGATGGTATAAAAGAGACTCCAGACTTTACATTGAAAGTCAATGGGGACGGATCCGTTTGCAATTGCACCATATTGTGTCAACGTCAAACGGATCCGTCCCCATTGACTTGCATTGTAATTCAGGACGGATCCGTTTGGCTCCGCACGGCCAGGCGGACACCAAAACAACTTTTTTTTCATGTCCGTGGATCCTCCAAAAATCAAGGAAGACCCACGGACGAAAAAACGGTCACGGATCACGGACCTACGGACCCCGTTTTTGCGGACCGTAAAAAAAAACGGTCGTGTGCATGAGGCCTTATACAGTGAATTTCCTCTATTGCTTTACATATTAACCCACATATCTGATATAATAATTTTGACACCATGCAAAATCATTGTAGAAGGTACACATTTAAAGGAGTTTTCCCCTATCTACATCCATATTAGATTGTTGAAGGTCCTACCGCTGAGACCCCCACCAATCACAAGAACAGGGGCCCCTCACCCCCGGCGCTCCCCTGAAATGAACGGAGTGGCCATGGCCGCTCAATTCATTTCTATGGCAGTTCCGGAGATAGCCGAGTACAGCGCTTGTTCTCGTGTTCGGTGGGGGGTCCCTGCTGTAGGACCCCCACCAATCTGTTTTCCCCTATCCTGTGGATAGGGGATAACTTGAAACAATCAGAATACTGTGTTAATTCAATGGCAAATCAATGCTTTTCCCATATCAGGAATTTTTTGACAATTCCATTTTAGAAGTGATATCATTATTTTCAAATGTGTTTATAGTATTTTCAAGCATTTTACATATCTGTACACTCAGCAATGCTATTTTTGAGGTTCACATGTCTTTTACCAGTTTTTTTCATACATGGATGATAAGTTCTGAAAATTCAAGGGTCTCCACTTAATGTGGTTACAGACCTTTTCTGTTGATTAGCTGCTTTGTGTGTAAATCCAAGGAACAAAAAGAGCCCAACTTGCTTTTGTTTCTTTTAATCCCATTACTGATATTATTGTCAATGGCTCTGCTACATGTAACCAAGATCCTAATGGTTTAGCAAAATCTAATTTCCTTTGCGATGTCAAGAGGTATAATGGAGTCAGGATGCTTTTTTTTAATTTTTAACTAGAAAATCTCACTGGTTTATAAGTAAGCTTACTATGAATATCTAGGAATCTTGGCATAAAGAATAATAAACACTGCACAAAATGGTGTGGTTTAGAATGGAACAAAACAAATCCTGCTCTTATCTTTTATTGACATGCTCTGTTAATTTTTGGTCTTTTGGCAACTCATGATTATACTAGTAGAGTCACCATTAGTATCCAATATTCCTTTAAATAAAAATAAAGCGTTCCCAAACTATCTGTAGCCTTAAAAGTATAAGAGCAACACATTTGTGCCACCACATTTGGTTTATGTATCCACAGTTGTGGCTTATCAGCATATTAGAATAGAGTTCTTTTATTTCTCCAGTGCTTTCAACACCATACAGCCAGGGCTACTAAGAGACAAGCTGGATCTTGTTGAAGTGGACCACCACCTCTACAATTGAATCCTAGGCTACCTGACAAACCGACCACAGTATGTAAGAACCCGGGACCTTATGCCAGACACTGATCTGCAGTACAGGGGCACCTCAGGGTACAGTTCTTGCTCCTTCACGCTTCACACTGTACACTGCAGACTTCAGGTTTAACTCATTTAGCTGCTACTTACAGAAGTTCTCTGATGACTCGGTAATAGTAGGCCTCATCACAGACGAAAATGACATAGAGTACAGAGAATTGACCCAGGAAATTGTGGACTGGTGCCAGCGAAACCACTTTAGGATCAATGCTGGGAAGACAAAGGAGATGGTGGTGGACATCCTCCTAAAACCTGTGAACATCAAGGGGACGGACATTGAGATAGTCAACACTTTACCTGGGTGTGCTCCTCAAAAATAAGCTGGACTGGGAAGATAACACGGACGCACAGAAATGGTCACAACAGGCTCTACCTGCTTAGTAGGTTGAGAGCTTTTGGAATGCAGAGGGCACTTCTTAGGGCCTTTTTCAATTCTGTAGTGGCATCAGCCATCTTCTTCTAGGTGGCCTGCTGGGGTAGCAGCATCTCAACCAGGGAGAGGAGGAGACTTGACAAACTGATTAGAAGGGCCAGCTCCATGGGTAATCACCTAGACCCAGTGCAGGTGGTTGGTGAGAAAAGATTATCATCCAAGTTGATCTCCATGCTGGAGAATAACCCCCCAACCAATTAATGAGACCATGATAGCATTTGGCAGTACCGTCAGTACTGCTTAAACCCAAATCTGAGAAGGATCACTATTAGAGGTCATTCCTCCTTGCTGCTGTTAGACTGTACAACCAACACTGACCCAATCAGAGATAGACTGCACTCATCGTCTACCGGGTTCCTGCAGCTATCATTCTATCCAGAGATTTTTTTTTTTTTATGCTGTGATATCTATAGCGCTTATTTTTACTTTCTATCTGTACCCTAATGTCACTGCGATGCTTTTATTTTGGAGTTTTTGTACCCTCCTGTCTATTCTGTGCTGTTGTGGTACTCTCTGTGCTGCTGTAACACAGTGAATTTCCCCACAGTGGGACTATTAAAAGATTATATTATCTTATTACAGTATATGACTTCATACATTTGTTTCTGATACACTGAAATATTGTCACGGAGCGCCAATTACAGTATATGACTGCAATCTTCATACATTTGTTTCTGATACACTGAAATACTGTCACGGGGCGCCAAAGGCGCACTCGGCCTCCCATCAGCCGCAGACCTGCTGCTTATCTTCGGGAGCTGTGTTTGGCCTCGTTCCCAGGGCAGCTTTTCTAGCTGGGAGGCACCCTGCTCCTAGGTCTGTCTTGAGCGCCGAGCTGATCACTTGGCCACGTCACATGATCCTCAGACCCCACTATAACTACAGGCAGCCTGCTGGCCACAGGTTGCCTGTTAATTCTAGGTTCCTGGCTATTTGTTGGACTACTGAATACTCACCTGATCCTGTTCCCTGACGATCCTTTGCCTGCTCCTCCTGTACTGCGCATCCCTCCTGGTATTGTGACCTCGGCTCCCACCTTACTACTCTTTGCGGACTCCTCTGGTACTTCTCTACTCTCCTGGTATTTGACCCCGGCTTCTCCTGACCATTCTTTGCTTAACCCTTTGTACTGCGTAGCTCTCTTGGTTCTGACCCGGTCTGTTCACGTTCCGTATTTTGTCTTGTCTGTCTTCCCTGCACATATCCTAAGTAAGGGACTGTTGTCCAGTTGTCCCCTGTCATCAGGACTCGTGAGGCAAGTAGGCAGGGCCAGGGGTGAGGGTTCAGCGCAGTGGTCACTATCCTTCCCCCTGTGTGTGTGTGGACGTGACCGTTACAGATTAACTGGCCCAATAAGCCCTGTATCAAGAATCCTCTTGTGACCCTGACTGACCATATCTATAACCTGACACAGATGGTGCAGGAGCTAGGAGAGAAACTCTGTTCTTTTGAGTTAGGGCAAGGTTCTTCTACTCCTCAGCCCTCCAGTCCACATTTTGAGCCCCAGATCAAGCTCCCAGAACCCTTTTCTGGAGACTGGAAGAGGTTTCTTTCCTTTAAGGAGAGTTGCAAACTCTACTTCCGTTTGCGCCTCGTGTCCTCTGGTCCCGAGAGCCAACGCGTGGGTATTATCATTTCTCTACTACAGGGTGATCCCTACTACAGGCCCTGGGTACCCTCTATGATGAACCAGACAGGACCATGGTAGCCCTGGTAGCCGAGACGGCTCTTAGGGCACTGGTTCAGGGCCATCTCCATGCGGAGGAGTATTGCACCCAATTCAGACGGTGGTGTGTCCCCTCAGGATGCAATAAACCAGCCCTGAAGAGTCAGTTTAGGTCTGGTCTGTCTGATAATTTAAAGATCTATTAAATTCCAGAGACCTTAGAGGAGATGATGACCCTAGTTGTCCTACTTGACCAACGCGTTAGAGAGAGACAACAAGAATGACAGTTCTGTTCTCAGATGGTGGTCCAGCCAGAGGCCTTTTCCAGGGTCTCCACCGAGGAACCCATGCAGGTTGGCATGACCTGGGGTAATCTTCGTCGCAGACGCAGAGAGTGCTTCTACTGTGGAGATCCTGGCCTTTGGATCAACAAGTGCCCTAAGAGGGTCCTCTCTGACAAGTCTCCTAAGGCAAGACAACCTAAAGACCAGGTACACCCTGATTTTTCAAAATGTAAGCTTTTGGTACCCATAACAATTTCTCTGGGGGTTAATAAGTGGCCGGGTAAGTATGCTAGTAAATTGGGTATTCCAATGTTTGCTTTACCTACACCTATCCATATCATGGCTATTGATGCTACTCCTCTGATTGGTGGTACGGTGAGGTCATGTACCTCTGAAATTTCTATAACCGTGGGTGTGTACCACTCCGAGAGATGTTCTCTTTTAGTCCTGGAGAACCTACCGGTTGAGGTTGTACTAGGGTTGCCTTGGCTCTGTTTACATAACCCCACAATAGATTGGTCCAAAGGAGAGTTGGTGAAATGGGGACCTAAGTGTGACTCATGCTTATCCGTGGTCCAGGCTGGGATTTCAGTAAGGTCTAATACATTACCCTCAGTTATTATGGAATATTCTGATGTATTCTCAGGTAAATACGGGAGGAAGATTATTTGCCAAGGATAAAAGCCAGCATCTGGGCGTCCGGGCCTTGGGATAGAAACTAGACAGGAGTTCTAGGAATGGTGTACTCTATATCTGAGGAGAAGGTACAACCTGATCTGACTGTGTGTGTGATTATTTACCCTCCGAGTATCTTGCAAGGAATATACCTGCCATTGTTGATTGTGAAAACCTACTTGTGAAAGGGAACTTGCTATATGGAATTGTATGGGCGACTGACTTGTACAAAGTTGAACTGTTGTTCCAGTAAAGAAAAGTTTGGTTCACCGCAACCTGTGTTCCTCACTTATTAATGCTAGAAATCTGTGTGCCACCATTACAGGCACTGGCATCACGAACCTTAAAGGGACCTTGCCCCAGGCACATTAAACACCTGCAACATCCAGGGCACCTCATCCACCATTAGGCCTGGTGTCTATATATAGAGTGTGCCCGAGGACATCTGTGCCAGCCTCTCCTTCACTGCTGTACACCTGCCCAGGGTTTTCCTACAGAACTGTGAGTAACCCTCGCTTGCCCATAAACCGTGACCTCACAATCGCAATACCCTGCAGGTCTGGCGTGCTGCATTAGGCCTTGTATTGATTACCAGAGATTAAATAAAATCACTGTCCAAAATAGATACTCTCTCCTATTGATTCCAGATTTATTTAACCAGGTTCTGGGGGCAACCTGGTTTTCCAAGATTGACCTGAAAGGGGCATACAATCTAATCCGAATCAATTAGGGAGACAAATGGAAGACAGCGTTCAATACTCCGATAGGACACTTTGAATATCAGGTGATGCCTTTTGGACTCAGCAATGCCCCAGCTGTGTTCCAAAACTTAATGAATGATATTCTTAGGGAGTTCTTAGGTAAATTTATTATTGTCTATCTTGATGACATTTTGATATTCTCTCCTGATTTCGAATCTCATGTGTCTCATGTCAAACAAGTATTAGAGGTGTTGAGGGAGAACCAGCTATCCGCTAAGCAAGAGAAATGTGTCTTTGGTGTACAGGAGATACTGTTTCTAGGGCATGTTCTGACTCCTTACGCATTTAAGATGGATCCTGGTAAGGTTTTGGCAATTAAGGAATGGGTAAGGCCTTCATCCTTAACAGGGCCGGCTCCAGGTTCATGTGGGCCCTTGGGCGATAAATCCCAGTGGGCCCCCATGAGGCATTTTTTACATTGACATGTCCCCCTGTGGCTCCCACACGGTATAATGACCCCCAGTGGCCCCTATACAGTATAATGACTACTAGTGGCCCTTCACACAGTATAATGACTACTAGTGGCCCTTCACACAGTATAATGAACCCCCAATTCCCCCCCCCCCACTGTATAATGACCACCTGTGGCCCTGCATTCAGAATATTAACCCCCAGTTGCCCCCATTCAGAATAATGACCCCCCAGTAGCCCCCACACTGGGGGAATACTGTATGGAGGGGGCTCTGGGGGTCATTATACTGAATGGAGGGTCATTGGGGATCATTATACTAAATGGGGACACTGGGGGTCATTATACTATGTAAAGGGCCCTCACAGTATAATGACCCCACAGTGACCCTCCATTCAAAATAATGACCCCCAGTCGCCCCCACACTGGGGGTTATACTGTATGGAGGGGGCACGAGGGGTCATTATATTTAATAGGGTCTCTGGTGGTCATTATACTAAATGGGGGGCACTGGGAGTCATTATACTGTGTAAGGGGCTCTCACAGTGTGATGAATGACCCCCCAGTGGCCCCCTCACATACCTATCATTGCTGGAGAGCAGGGGAGCCGGCGGTCCTGTCCATCACTAACCGCAGCTCCCTGCGCTCCTTCTCTCCTCCGGCCTGCTGCAGCAGTGAGCCAGGCCTGGAGGAGAGAAGGAGATGTGCAGTGATGTAGCTAGAACTGACTGGGCCCCACAGCAAATTTTAGTACGCCCCCCCTCCCCCCCAATGTGTGTTCACATCACGTTTTTGCTATCGGTTTGATGTATACAAATGTGCAGCACTCCACGTTTTTGTATCCTGCAGAGTAGTGTGACCACGTGTCCCGGTTTGCCCGGGATCGTCCCGTAATTTACTTTTTTTGTCCCGTGTCCCGGGAGCCTTCAAACCGGGACAATAGAGAGTCCCGGAATCAACTGCCTGCCAGTCTGCAACATTCACTGCCGCTGCTGCCGCAGTGCTGTTGTAATTAATTCATCCTAAATCACTGGTTGCTACGACTGCCCCGCTTGGCGTGTAGCAACCAGTGACGTCACCATGTCCCGCTCTCTCTGCGGCTCCGACTCCACCCCCACCTCCTCCTCCTCCAGCTGCCGCCGCGGTTCTTGCAGCAGAGAGAGCCAGCGCAGCAGCATCGATTCGTACAGGGCAGGCAGTGAGTCACTCACCGTCACCTACCAGTACCGCGGCAGTGGCACAGACCAAGACCTCCTCCTCCTCTGAGTCCTCCTGACCTCGGCTCCCGCTAGTAAGTCCGGGCTAAGACAACAGTAATGAAGGTGACACAGGGAACAGAGGGGACGCTAATAAAGGTGACACACATGGAACTGAGAGGACATTGATGAAGGAGACAGAGACACCTGAGGGGACACTAATAAAGGAGACACACAGAGAACTGAGGGGACACTAATAAAGGGGACACACAGAGAACTGAGGGGACACTAATAAAGGAGACACACAGAGAACTGAGGGGACACTAATAAAGGGGACACACAGAGAACTGAGGGGACACTAATAAAGGAGACACACAGAGAACTGAGGGGACACTAATAAAGGAGACACACAGAACTGAGGGGACACTAAACAGGGTGAATTTGTTTTAAATCAAATCAAATTTAAATTCAAATACCAAGCATGACAATGCAGGGCACAATCACAAATTACTGAACAATGCACAGGCAGTTATGTTTATAGCAATCTCAAGCATAACTTCGATGCAAAGAACTTGCCAGCGTAAGTACAAAGTACGCCGCTGTCACTAAGTGACTTAATTTTTTTTTAAAAGTATCAAAAATCATATTTTTTGGGGAGTGGACATGGGTGCGGGGGGGCCGGGGCGGGTGTCCCTGAATGGCAGTTTGGAAATGTGGTCACCCTACTGCAGAGTCAAGTAAAAAATGCATACATTAACGTATATGTTTTTTTACAATGGAACTGTATGGTGAACGGACGCCACTGTACGGCATCATTCTGAGGCATCTGTTAAGGTACGCATTTTTGGTATACATTAAATGGATGGCACAAATGGGATGTAAACCCAGCCCTAGTGTCAGAATAAGCACCAGTATACAGCGGAGCAGCGTGGCGGAGAGGGGAGGCCGCCATGTACTGACAGAGCGCTACCTGGTCCTGGTGGTCAGGGATGAGGGCTATGCTTCCCAAGGATCATTTTCTGCTGGGAATTACAGGGCACAGTATAATACACTAGAATCTATATACTATAAAGATATTAGCCCTACCCCCGAATAATATTACAATTAGGGGGTCATTTATTATATAGAAATACGTCTATATTAGGAGTATTTCTGACACAGATTGTGGCGCAAAGGTCCTTAGCACCGCAATCTGTATCTTTTCCCGCTCATACCAGGTCTAAAAAAAGTGGTGTGGGCATGGAAGGGGATACAGTTATGGCCATGCAGTTATTGGATACCACCGCCATATAGTGATAACACCGCCATACAATGATAAAACCACCATACAGTGACCGGATAAAAGGGTATAAGAGGGCACAATGCAAGGTCCTTATGGTGAATGCTGTTCAGATGCCACCATAATGAGAGGCAGAGGAGTGAGACAGGGGCCCTGGATGGACAGGAGGGGTGGACACAGCAAGTAGGTGGAAGGGGCTCTGAGGGGGATTCATACAACAAGTAGTGGCAGGAGGTCTGTGCAGGGCAGCAACAGGAGATAGGAGGGTGAAACAGGAGCTCTGGATACATGAGGGAGGAAAGGAGACAGCAGAGGCCCCATGAGGATGAGATAGGACAGGATATGGGGGGGGGGGGCAGGTGTCATGGAGGCAAACTGCTTAATGAAACAGTAACACAACTAAATAGAATGAAGCAGCAGCAGATCAGAGAGCCCCCCCCCCTTCTGTCCCACAGACAAGAGACAGTCACAGTGCAGACTCACTCACAGACTGTCTTCACACTTCTCTGCTCTAGCCCTGCGGTCTCTCTCCTCAGGCAGCATGTGTCCTGTGTAGAGGGGGCGTGTCCTGTGTAGAGGGGGCGTGTCCTGTGTCTCTGCAGCTCAGAGGGCCCACCAGGGGGGTACTGCGTAAGGGAAATGACAGCAGTGAGAGCTCCCATCTGTATTGATGGAAGTGCTCATAGCAGCTCAGTGGGCCCCCCCAGGAGCATTGGGCCCCGGCACTTGCCCGGGGATGCCAGGTTATGACGCCGGCCCTGACTTAAAGGCCTTATAACGTTTTTGGGTTTTGCTAATTACTATCGTAAATTTATCATGAATTTTTCTGTAATTGCTAAACCATTGACCGACCTTAGTAAGAAAGGGGCGGATTTGGAGAATTGGTCTACCAAGGCCATTTCTTCATTTGAAACATTAAAAAAGGCATTCAGTAGAGCTCCCATTCTGATCCAGCCTGATCAGGAGAGACCCTTTATTGTGGAGGTGGATGCATCCGAGGACGGCGCAGGAGCAGTCCTTTCACAAGGTAGCCTCACTAACCTGAGACCGTGTGCCTTCTTCTCCAGGAGATTCTCTCCCACGGAGAGAAACTACGACATAGGGAATAGGGAGCTGCTGGCTATTAAATGGGCATATGAGGAGTGGAGGCATTTTTTGGAGGGGGCAAGGCATCGGGTAACTGTTGTCACTGACCATAAAAACCTAATGTTTCTCGAGTCTGCTAAGAGGTTGAATCCCCGGCAAGCCCGATGGGCTCTGTTTTTTACCCGTTTTGATTTCTCCATTACGTTCAGGCCGGGAAGTAAAAATATGAAGGCAGACGCATTATCTCGGAGCTTCCATGCTTTTCAACCTACTGAGACACCGCCTGAATCCATCCTACCAGCAAACATCTTCTTTTTTTTTATAGCGTTTATTTAACACTTTTCAAGTTATTACAACAATCCCAAAGGGAAACAGTTCAATCTGACACAGTCGCTCGCATGAGCAAGTACATCAAATCCATCATCATCATTATGATGACAATAGGGGACAAAAAACATAATTGCGATACAGTATCTCGTTGTCATGAGAAAAGCAATACCACACTCACTCACACCCCATCCACACTCACAGACACACACATGGGTGGTGCAGCTTCAAGTACCAACAAGCCTCAAACTGTGCCTCTTGCTTGTACCCACAAGCCCCAGATTTTGTCAAAGCGATCAGGCACTCCCCTGGCTTCATACGTCAATTTGTACATCTGCAGGTCGCTATTGATAAGGTGCACCCACTGTATCACCGTAGGGCATTTTGGCGGTTTCCAGTTCAGCAGTATGTTCTTCCTCCCATAATACATTAAGGCCTCATGCACACGACAGTTTTTTTTCACGGTCCGCAAAAACGGGGTCCGTGGGTCCGTGATCCGTGACCGTTTTTTCGTCCGTGGGTCTTCCTTGATTTTTGGAGGATCCACGGACATGAAAAAAAAGTAGTTTTGGTGTCCGCCTGGCCGTGCAGAGCCAAACGGATCCGTCCTGAATTACAATGCAAGTCAATGGGGACGGATCCGTTTGAAGTTGACACAATATGGTGCCATTTCAAACGGATCCGTCCCCATTGACTTTCAATGTAAAGTCTGGAGTTCTTTTATACCATCGGATTTGAGTTTTCTCCAATCCGATGGTATATTTTAACTTGAAGCGTCCCCATCACCATGGGAACGCCTCTATGTTAGAATATACTGTCGGATATGAGCTACTTCGTGAACCTCAGATCCGACAGTATATTCTAACACAGAGGCGTTCCCATGGTGATGGGGACGCTTCAGGTTAGAATACACTACAAACTTTGTACAAGACTGCCCCCTGCTGCCTGGCAGCACCCGATCTCTTACAGGGGGATATGATAGCACAATTAACCCCTTCAGGTGCGGCACCTAAAGGGGTTAATTGTACTATCATATTCCCCTGTAAGAGATCAGGGCTGCCAGGCAGCAGGGGGCAGACCCCCCCCCCCTCCCCAGTTTGAATATCGTTGGTGGCACAGTGTGCTCCCCCCATCGGGCCCCCCCTTCCTCCCTCTAATGTTAGAAATCGTTGGTGGCACAGTGTGCGCCCACCATCGCCCCCCCCCCCTCCCTCCCTCTATTGTAATAAATCGTTGGTGGCACAGTGTGCGCCCACCATCGCCCCCCCCCCTCCCTCCATTGTATTAAATCGTTGGTGGCACAGTGTGCCAACCACCATCGGCCCCCCCTCCCTCTATAGCAGTAACAACATTGGTGGCAGTGTGCGGTCTCCCATTCCCTCCCCCCCCCCCCCCATCATTGGTGGCAGCGGAGTTCCGATCGGAGTCCCAGTTTAATCGCTGGGGCTCCGATCGGTAACCATGGCAACCAGGACGCTACTGCAGTTTGACATTAAAGGACTTCTGTCACCCCACTAAAGTAATTATTTTTTTTGGGCTAGTTAAATTCCTTATAGTGCGATATATGAAAATATAATGGTGTTACTTACTTTCATTCAGCCGTTTCTTATAAAAACGAAGTTTTATAATATGTAAATCAGGTCTCTACAAGCAAGTAGGGCGTCTAATTGCTGGTAGCCGCCGCAAAAAACCGCCCCCTCGTCGTGTTGATTGACAGGGCCAGCCGCGATCTCCTCCTCCGGCCGGCCCTGTCAGTATTTTAAAAATCACGCGCCTCTGTTCATTCGGCGCAGGCGCTCTGAGATGAGGAGGCTCGTCTCCTCAGAACTCCCTCAGTGCGCCTGCGCCGATGACATCACCGATAGAGAAGACGTCATCGGCGCAGGCGCACTGAGGGAGTTCTGAGGAGACGAGCCTCCTCATCTCAGAGCGCCTGCGCCGAATGAACAGAGGCGCGCGATTTTTAAAATGCTGACAGGGCCGGCCGGAGGAGGAGATCGCGGCTGGCCCTGTCAATCAACACGACGAGGGGGCGGTTTTTTGCGGCGGCTACCAGCAAGTAGATGCCCTACTTGCTGGTAGAGACCTGATTTACATATTATAAAACTTCGTTTTTATAAGAAACGGCTGAATGAAAGTAAGTAACACCATTATATTTTCATATATCGCACTATAAGGAATTTAACTAACCCCAAAAAAAAATATGACTTTAGTGGGGTGACAGAAGCCCTTTAACCACCTCCCGACCGCCTAACGCACGGATGCGTCCGGAAGGTGGTTGATTTACTCCTCCTGGACGCATCCGTGCGTCATCTCGCGAGACGCGAGATTTGGGTCACAGCCAGTCCGCCAATGATCGCAGCTGGCAGGTTGCTGATTTTTATGTGTAATCTTATTTTATTCATTTTTTGATTTTCATAAGCAAATGACTCATTACATCGCAGACATTGACATAAGTAATATGGACATAGTCCAACACAGGGACACGCAGGACCCTCGAAAAACTGCTGAAATATCACAGACATATTAACCTTTAGTGGGACTCGAACATCCCAGTCATAACAGGGAATCCCAATCAAGGAGGGCTATCATTATGGAGGCGAGTAAGCTTTATTATAAACCCTTGAATGCCCAAGTGAGCACACTGAGTGAGTAATCCTGAACGGAGGATCCTACATCACGTTAAACATAAAAGACACAAAAGGAAAGAGGAATAGGAAGAGGGGAGGGATACTAAGGAGAGGGTACATCTGTCAAGAACCCTGCTGAGGAAAAATTCAGGAACACACCAGATCTCCAAACCTCTGAGAGTCTAGAAAGAGAATTAGAGAGTTGTATCTGTTCTGGTAAATCCCGCTTCTTTCCTGATTGTCGGCTATCAAATCTTCCATCCTAAGAATATGTTTCAATTCCTTGGCCCACTCAGACAATGTAGGGGGGGCAGTGGTTTTCCAGTGCCTTGGAATCACCATGCGCGCCGCTGCTAAGAAGAGACGTAGTGCCCCTTTCTTAACTTGTGAGATAGAGCCCGGAATGAGAGACAACAGTGTAACCTGAGGAGTATTAGATATTGACTGGTTCGAATAGCTGGTATAAATATCCAAAACCTTCTCCCAGAAAGGCTTTATCAGCTGGCAGTCCCACCAGATATGCAACATAGAACCTTGCTCTCGTTCACACCGCCAGCAATGATCGGGAACCGACGGGAACATCTGGTGTAGAGTAGTAGGACAATAGTACCACCTAGAGACAATTTTATAATTCTTTTCTTTAATTTGAGATGCCATGGACAACCCATGGGAGAGTGTACAAATCTTCTCCACTTCATCCGCTGAGAAGGTAATTTGTAGGTCCCTTTCCCATTTTGCGAAGAAGGGGGCTCTGTCTCCATTCTGAATTTGTAGCAAAACCTGATACATGGATGATATTGTACCGCGACCATCAGTGGAGGCCAGGTAAAGTTTATCAAAGTCTGTCAATTGACCTATCGCTCTACTAGTGAGACCCATGAAAGACCTGATTTGAGCGTACCCCAACCATGAAACTTGTGAGAAAGCTATGTTCTGTCTGAGGCTCTCGATGGAGGATAAAAGCCCCAAGGTGACTAAATCCTTAACCCTCAGGATACCATCCCCTACGGTTTTAATGAGAAAAGCGGCGGGTCGAAGGCCCGGTGAAAATGCCAGATTGCCATGTAATGGGGTCATGGGACCTGGCCTAGCTGACACTTGTAACATGGAGATCCACTTATCCCAAATAGATAGAGCATGCCTTACCAGGTATGGCCATTCTTCAGAGGCCGGCCGTTTATCCAATTCAAGCCAGGGCAGCGCTTGAAGAGGTAGGGGAGACAAAGACTGCTCCAAACTTACCCACAACTTCTGAGCACCCTTATGAAGCCAGTCCCGAATTCTGGTTAGCACCGAAGCGCTATGATAGATTAACATGTCTGGGAGGCCAAAACCGCCCAAGGATTTCTGTTTAGTCAGGACTTGTCTCCGTAGTCTGGGTTTACTAGCTTGCCATATGAACTTGTTCAGCCCTTTCTGAAGCTCTTGGAAGTACGACCGTGGCACGTATATCGGGACAGTTTGAAAGAGGTAAAGAAACCTCGGAAGGATGTCCATCTTGAAGGCGGACATGTGGCCAAACCAAGACAGCTTTTTAAGGGAGTATTTCTGCATGTCCTCCAGCGTTCTCCTCTGCAGAGGTAAGTAATTGAGTGGGAAAAGCAAGTGTAGCTGCGTAGGAATTTGGACGCCCAAGTACACCAAACTTTGCTCTTTCCATTTAAAAGAAAAGTTATTTCTGAGGGAATTTACATCAACATCAGTCAAAGAGATTTTTAGTAGCTCCGTCTTTGAGAGATTCACCTTAAAATTGCTTAAGTGTCCAAATCTGTCAAACTCTCGGAGTAAAGATGGAATTGAGATATGGGGGGACGACACGTATAGGAGCAAGTCGTCAGCGTACAGCGCCAGTTTCTGCTGTTTATTCCTGATGGAGATACCTGGAATGTCGGGATTGAGGCGGATAGCCTGGGCAAGGTGTTCCATTTGTAGTACATATAGGAGAGGGGACAACGGGCAACCCTGACGGGTTCCATTATGGATCTCAAAAGGTGGTGCTAGGACCCCATTAACCCTAACTCTGGCGATAGGGTTAGTATATAAGGCTGATACATATTCTATGAATCTGTGTCCCAATCCAAGATTTTGCAAGGAAGCTAACAGGAATCGCCATTGAACCCTGTCAAACGCCTTCTCGTCATCCACAGACATCAGGCCAGCGGGGATCTGTCTTTCTTGCACATGGTGGATCAATGTGATAGTGCGTATGGTATTGTCTCTGGCTTCTCTGCCAGGGACAAAGCCCACTTGGTCCAGGCTAATACATTGCGGTAAAATCAGCCGCAACCTATTCGCCAGGATCTTTGAATAGATTTTAATGTCACAGTTTATTAAAGATATCGGCCTGTAGTTACCACAAACCGTGCTATCCTTATTAGGCTTGGGAATGACAACGATGTGAGCCTCCAGGGATTGTTTAGGGAAGGGACAAGTAGGAGAGATGCTATTGAACGTTTTTGTCATCAAGGGACTAAGTAGATCAAGGAATCTTTTATAGAAAACGCCAGTAAATCCGTCCGGCCCCGGGCTCTTATGGCCTTTAAGAGATTTAACCACCAAGTTTACCTCAGTCTCAGAGAGGGGTAGATCTAGCTCAGCTTGCTGCTCTGGCGTAATCGCGGGCAGGGCCGTCTCATTTAGATAGGAGGAGATGCGACCATCCAGATCAGAGGGCCGCATGTCCGCGAATTGGCCTTTGATATTATACAAAGATGCATAATATTCCCTGAAAGCTTCAGCAATATGGAGAGGATGATGCAAGGTCTTACCCTGTGAGTCCTTAATCTCAGGAATATAGGACTGCATCAATTTAGGATGGAGAAGTTTGGCTAGGGCCGACCCACATTTATTGGCGTTCTCAAACAAAAAGCCCTGGTATCGTTCCCTAGCGTGTGCATGTTTCCTGCCAATCTCTTCCCTTAATTTATCTCTCACCGAGGACAACTCCGACAACAGATCTGGGGTACGAGATCCCTTATGGAGGGATTCCAGGCGGAGTAACTCGTCTGACAAGCTCCTAATACGTGCCTCCCTCTCTCTTTTCAGTCTCGAGCCGTGTTGAATAAAAAACCCCCTTAGGACACACTTGAGTGCTTTCCACTGCATAGGAGGAGCTGTGGAGTCAGTGGTGTGAGTGTCCATAAAATCTGAAATGGATTTCTCTATGGCTTGTCTACAAACCATATCTTTTAATAGATGTGCATTGAGCCGCCATGTCCACTCTTTAGCCACTAAGTCAGGTAAAGCCAGAGTAAGAAAAACAGGGGCGGGATCCGACCATAATATCGAACCAACATCCACCGTGGGATGATAGGACAAAGCATGGTGGGAAATAACGAACAGGTCAATCCTGCTATAGGAGTCATGGGCTGGGGAGTAGTATGTGTAGTCTCGGCTCGTCGGATTTAACACCCTCCAGACATCCACCAGCCTATTGGACCGTAAGACAGAGCGGACCCTAGTGAGAGTCGAGTTAGGAATCAGCGATCTCCCAAGGGAGGTGTCTAGCGACGGATTAAGAGGCAAATTAAAGTCCCCTCCCAGCAGTACAATACCATCCATGAAAGATTCCATTGTTGACATGATAGCAGCAAATGCCTTACCTTGACCCGAATTCGGAAGGTATATATTACCTACGGTGTACACTCTCCCATGTATGGCCAGCTTGACAAAAACGTACCGTCCCTTGCTGCAGGATCTAGAATCTAAAACAGAGCTAGGTAAATTTTTATTCAACGCTATCGAGACACCTTTCGCTTTAGCATCTGGATTAGTACTATGGATCCATGTGGTGTACGTCTTGGATCTGAAATTTGGTACATAGTGCGTCTTAAAATGTGTTTCCTAGAGAAGTAGGATCTGAGCCTTTTCTTTCTGTAACCCAGCTAGGATCATTGCTCTTTTATCGGGGATGTTAAAACCCCTTACATTCAGGGAGACCAATTTGATCTCAACCCTCTGATTGATTGGAGGCGCCATGACCAAATTACAGAGAGACCCTGACAGGATAGATGACAGGTACGGGGGTGGGGAAAACACACAACGGTAAGACAATACAACAGAAAATCACACAAGGACACAGCGACACAAAATAAAATAGGGGGAGGGGAAAGGTAATCAGACAAGACAAGACCACAAAAAGAAAAAAGGGAAAAAGACTACAGACACAATCCCAATCAGGGAAGACACCCTAAGGTATCACAAAACCTCGGAGTTGAGGTGAATAACGAAAAACGTTAAACAGGGAACTGTCTTCCAACAGCAGGTGTAGAAACCTGCCTGAGAGTATACTTGACCAGCATTAAACCTCTGCGCACCTCTAAGAGATGGCGGGCCAAGAAGGGGGGGGACAATTCTGTAAAAAGGCACCAAACCCCGACAAACACACAGGGGACCCAGCAACCAGAGATCAAACTATGGGATAGGAATGCCTAGTGAAATGAGCAACTCCTTCTTGGGAAAGGGGAACCACGTCACTAGATCTTGTAGGAAAATCAGGCTCATGAGAGCTGGACTTCAGCCAGCAGAGACCTAATGGGGAAACTATGTAAAGGGGTACATCCTACTCCTCAAATCACAACTAAGAGGAACGATCAGAAAGGCTGTCTCCTATCTTCCACCCCTCTATTACGTCCTGGAGAGGTAGCCTTCCAAACAGAGAATCTCGACGGGATCGGGGGAGTGATAATCCAGTCGGGGAGTTCAATATCAGGGAGACCCAGCGCTGCCAGGAAATCAGCTAACTCAGACGGATCACGCAGTTCATAGCGCTTGCCCCCCCTTCTGACCACCAACTGGAACGGATAACCCCACATATAGGGAATGTCTCTTTCACGGAGGCACTCTAGCAAAGGACGAAGAGCTCTTCTCTGTTGTAATGTGGAGCGAGCCAGGTCCTGTAAAAGTGAGATATGAGCTCCCCGAAACTCGATCATGGCTGTGTTGCGCGCCTTTCGCATTATCTCTTCTTTAATGGAGTAGTAGTGCAGGCGACATATCACATCTCTGGGTCTAGCAGGATCCGGATTTGGGGGGCCGAGTGTCCTGTGTGCCCTGTCAATTTCTAGGTCATCCGAGACCGACCTGTTCAGGATCATCTTGAAAAGTTCTTGCAGGGTGTGAATAAGATCAGCAGTAGGGATAGCTTCAGGTAGACCCCGCAGCCTGATATTATTGCGCCTACTACGATTTTCCACATCTTCATGTAGACTATAGAGCTGACTAATATGCTGATCCCTTTGCACCCCTTTATCTTCCAGTATGTCCAGGCGGGAGGACAATTCAGCCTGATGGGAGGATACATCGTCCACCCTCTCCTCCACCATTTGCAAATTGGTGGACAGAGTATGGAGTTCCTGCTTATAGGAGGTTTCAAGGCGCGCAATAAACTGTTCCATCTCTTGCCTGGTCGGCAGTTGTCGGACATGGGCTCTCCAGTCCCAAGGCGGCTCCTCTGTGTCCGCCGGAGGGATAGCCTGGGATAAAGCTGGTTTCTGCGGGGTCTGAGCCGGCGACGTGGAGTCTCGTGAGGCCTGGCAAGATGGCGCCGGCCTAGTGTCTCCGCCAGACATAGCGTAGGGCCGGAGGAGGTGAGTCCTTCTTCTGATTTACAGCAGGTGATTGAGGCTGGTTCATATTGCGGTGAGCCACCCCTGACTTCTCCGCTTGCTTCGGAGTATGTAAGGGCTTGTATGGGGGTGCAGCGACGTTCAGTTCGCGCGCAGCTTGTGGGAGAGCCGTGGCGCCCGAGTCGCGGCCCGTTACCTTCTGGCCTTCCAGAGCAAAAAACTGCTGGATGTCCTTGTGCCTCACGTCCGTGGGGGTATTAACGGAACCGGCAGAGGAACCCCTTCTCGTCCGAACCCTCGGATCCTGGAAACGCAGGTGCTGGTGAGCTAGAAATCCTTGCTAAAGCCCTCTCAGGACAGGAGCTCTCAGCGATGTGTGTTCACTCCGCCATAGTCAGGTTGCTGATTTTTAAAAAAATCCAATCAGAAGCCACATAGCAGATCATATTAGTAAATATGATCTGTTATATGGCTGCCCTGCTCCTCTGCTGGTCCTTTTCGTCGGTTGGATCCAGCAGAGGAGCAGGCTTCACAGTGAGTACACCAAACACCACATACTAGCCCAAGATCACCCCCCTGCACCCCAATTAACCCCTTGATCACCCCTTTGATCGCCCCTGTCAATCACTAGTGAAAGGAAAAAAGTGATCAGTGCAAACTGTCACTTTTTTTTTTCACTGGTATTGACTGTTAGGTTTTAGGATAGTTTAGGCCCCTTGTTTAGGTAGTTTAGGGATCAGTTAGCGCCCAGCCCACTGCACCGCAGTCCCTTATTTGCTGATTAGCGTATCGCTAATCAGCATTTGTACTTTTATAGTATCTGGAAGTGATCAAAACTGATCACAGTCAGATCTATAATTGCATTAGTGTCACTTTAGTTCGCCCTCCACCCAAAACGCAGTGTTTGCCCGATCAGGCCTGATCGGTCGCCCACACGTGCGTTCACCCACGCCCGCCCCACCGCAGTGACAAAAAATATATTTTTTTGATCACTGCACATTCACTTTACACACGCTGCGGCGATAAAAAAATCAGTTTTGATATTTTTTATCAACCGCAGCGGCCTCCGGTACTTCGCTAGCCTCCCATTTGTAAGACAGGCTTGCTTTTTTTCTTGGGTAGTCTCAGGGAATACCCCTAAATTTAGTTGCCCAAATGTCAAACAGGGGGTATTCTTCTGAAGAGGCCTACAGGCTTCTGACCCAGTCGGATGAGGAATGGGAACCCTCATCTGATGAATCTAGCGGGTCAGAATATGAACCTGTAGAAAGTAGTGGCTCTCTGACCCAAAGTTCGGACGAGGAGGCTGAGGTCCCTGATAGCACCAGGCGCCGTGTCGCTAGACCGCAGGTTGCGCAGGATCCGCTTCAAGAGCAGCAGAGTGGGGCTGGTGCTGTCGGATTACGTGGTGAGGCATACACCAGCAGCGCAGCCCTTCCTGGACCTAGTACCAGCACTGCCGTAGAACATGGTGAAGTAGCAAGCACCAGAAGGGCAGTTGAAGCTGGTACGGTGGCACGCGCAATAGTTACCCCGTCGCAGCCACTGCAAAGACGTGCCCGTAGAGCCCCTAGAATCCCTGAGGTGCTGGCAAACCCTGATTGGCAGTCCCCAACTTCAGCCGCACCTGTAGTTCCCCCTTTCACCGCCCAGTCTGGAGTTCGGGTTGAGACAGCTCAGATCGGTTCGGCCCTGGGATTTTTTGAGCTGTTCTTGACTGCGGAGCTCTTAGACTTAGTTGTGGCAGAAACAAATCGGTATGCCACACAATTTATAACCGCCAACCCGGGAAGCTTTTATGCCCAGCCTTTCCGGTGGAAACCAGTCCAAGTTTCCGAAATTAAATTTTTTTTGGGCCTTCTCCTCAACATGGGTCTAACTAAAAAGCATGAATTGCGGTCATATTGGTCCACAAACCCAATTCATCACATGCCCATGTTCTCTGCTGCTATGTCCAGGACATGATTTGAGACCATCCTGCGTTTCCTGCACTTTAGCGACAACACCACCTCCCGTCCCAGAGGCCACCCAGCTTTTGACCGGCTCCACAAAATTCGGCCCCTCATAGACCACTTCAACCAGAAATTTGCAGATTTGTAAACCCCAGAGCAAAACATCTGCGTAGACGAGTCCCTAATACATTTTACCGGGCGCCTTGGCTTCAAACAATACATCCCAAGCAAGCGCGCCCGGTATGGGGTCAAATTGTATAAGCTCTGTGAAAGGGCCACAGGCTATACCCACAAATTTAGTGTCTATGAGGGAAAAGATCAGACCCTGGAGCCAGTTGGTTGCCCTGACTACCTGGGGAGCAGTGGGAAGACAGTCTGGGACTTGGTGTCACCCTTATTCGGCAAGGGGTACCATCTTTATGTGGACAATTTCTACACAAGTGTGGCCCTCTTTAGGCATTTGTTTCTAGAACGGATTGGCGCCTGTGGCACCGCGTGAACTAGTCACGCGGGCTTCCCCCAACGGCTCGTTAGCACCCGTCTTGCAAGGGGGCAGAGGGCTGCCTTGTGTAACGAAGAACTGCTCGCGGTGAAATGGAGAGACAAGCGTGACGTTTACATGCTCTCCTCCATTCACGCAGACACGACAATACAAATTGAGCGAGCAACACGTGTCATTGAAAAGCCCCTCTCAGTCCACGACTATAACCTTCACATGGGAGGGGTGGACTTCAATGACCAGACGTTGTCTCCGTATTTAGTTTCCCGCAGAACCAGACGCTGGTATAAGAAGGTGTCTGTATATTTAATTCAATTGGCTCTGTATAATAGTTTTGTTCTCTACAGTAAGGCTGGGAGAACTGGATCCTTCCTCAAATTTCAGGAAGAGATCATCGAGAACCTCCTGTACCCAGGAGGTTCTGTGGCCCCATCCACCAGTGTAGTTAGCCGTCTACACGAGCGACATTTCCCCAATGTCGTTGCTGGTACCTCAACCCAACCGTCACCCCGAAAAAAATGTCGTGTCTGTAGCAGGAGTGGAATAAGGCGTGACACCCGCTATTTCTGTCCTGACTGTCCTGACCACCCTGCCCTATGCTTAGGGGAGTGTTTCCGGAAGTACCACACACAGGTACACCTAGCATAGGGATCACATCTCACCAGGACAGGCACACAGGGCTATTAGGGCCCATTCACTCACAGCTGCTGCAAACGTCTCCTTTCACCTGGGACAAAGTGCATAATGCACTTCGCCACATCTTTGGGCGATTTGCGCTTTGCACATTGACCCATGGGGAAGGAGAGGTTTGTTCTATAAAGGTAAAAAAAAAAAAAAAAACACACCAGTAAGCAAAAAGGTTAATGTTTAGTTCAAAAAGTTAAAGTTTATATGTTCTGTTCCAAAGTTAATAAAATTATTGCGTTGCGGCCCGTTTTTTTTTTTCTTTTTTTACCTTCCAGGTGGACCAACCGATCGACTAGCTGCAGCACTGATGTGCATTCTGACAGAAGCATTGCGCTGCTGTCAGATTACACGCAAGTCGGTGTATGCGGCGCTGCAAGATGAGATTTCTACTCTGCAGTAAAAGATACGCTTGACAAGGCATACGAGCTGAGGAGGAGGCGGCGTTCCTATGCTTTGGCAAACACTTTGTATGTAAAAAATAAATAAAAAATTTCCGGCAATGATTTATTCATCCACATCGATTGATGTGAATGGAGAAATCTGGTTTGCCAGGGCATACGAGCTAAGTGGGTATGGATGTTGGGCGGAGCTCCTATGTCCTGGCAGACGCCTTTTCCCTCCTTTTTTTTTTTTGGGCAGAGATTTTTTCATCCACATTGATCGATGCGAATGAATAAATCTGTGCCGTTCATTTTTTTCTTTCAGCCCAGAGGCTGAACGGAAAAAAAAAAATCTCATTACCTGTATGCTCAATATAAGGAGAATAGCAGAAACTCCTAATGCTGGCCATACATGTAATGATTGCGGAGACCCTCAAATGCCAGGGCAGTACAAACACCCCACAACTGACCCCATTTTGGAAAGAAGACACCCCAAGGTATTCGCTGAGGAGCATATTGAGTCCATGAAAGATTAAAATTTTTGTCCCAAGTTAGCGGAAAGTGAGACTTTGTGAGAAGAAAAAAAGAATAAATTCAATTTCCGCTAACTTATGCCAAAAAAAAAAAATGTCTATGAACTCGCCAGGCCCCTCATTGAATACCTTGGGGTGTCTTCTTTCCAAAGTGGGGTCACATGTTGGGTATTTATTCTGCCCTGGCTTTTTAGGGGCCCTAAAGCGTGAGAAGAAGTCTGGGATCCAAATGTCTAAAAATGCCCTACTAAAAGGAATTTGGGCACCTTTGCGCATCTAGACTGCAAAAAAGTGTCACACATGTGGTATCGCCGTACTCAGGAGAAGTTGGGGAATGTGTTTTGGGGTGTCATTTTACATATACCCATGCTGGGTGAGAGAAATATCTTGGTCAAATGCCAACTTTGTATAAAAAAAATTGGAAAAGTTGTCTTTTGCCAAGAAATTTCTCTCACCCAGCATGGTTATATATAAAATGACACCCCAAAACACATTCCCCAACTTCTCCTGAGTACGGCGATACCAGATGTGTGACACTTTTTTGCAGCCTAGGTGGGCAAAGGGACCCACATTCCAAAGTGCACCTTTCGGATTTCACCGGTAGAGTTGAGCGAACACCTGGATGTTCGGGTTCGAGAAGTTCGGCCGAACATCCCGGAAATGTTCGGGTTCGGGATCCGAACCCGATCCGAACTTCGTCCCGAACCCGAACCCCATTGAAGTCAATGGGGACCCGAACTTTTCGGCACTAAAACGGCTGTAAAACAGCCCAGGAAAGGGCTAGAGGGCTGCAAAAGGCAGCAACATGTAGGTAAATCCCCTGCAAACAAATGTGGATAGGGAAATTAATTAAAATAAAAATTAAATAAATAAAAATTAACCAAAATCAATTGGAGAGAGGTTCCATAGCAGAGAATCTGGCTTCCCGTCACCCACCACTGGAACAGTCCATTCTCAGATATTTAGGCCCCGGCACCCAGGCAGAGGAGAGAGGTCCCGTAACAGAGAATCTGTCTTCATGTCAGCAGAGAATTAGTCTGCATGTCATAGCAGAGAATGAGGCTTCACGTCAGCCACCACTGCAACAGTCCATTGGCATATATTTAGGCCTAGCACACAGGCAGAGGAGAGAGGTCCCGTAACAGAGAATCTGGCTTCATGTCAGCAGAGAATCAGTCTGCATGTCATAGCAGAGAATGAGGCTTCACGTCAGCCACCACTGCAACAGTCCATTGGCATATATTTAGGCCCAGCACACACACAGGCAGAGGAGAGAGGTCCCGTAACAGAGAATCTGTCTTCATGTCAGCAGAGAATTAGTCTGCATGTCATAGCAGAGAATGAGGCTTCACGTCACCCACCACTGCAACAGTCCATTGGCATATATTTAGGCCTAGCACACAGGCAGAGGAGAGAGGTCCCGTAACAGAGAATCTGTCTTCATGTCAGCAGAGAATCAGTCTGCATGTCATAGCAGAGAATGAGGCTTCACGTCAGCCACCACTGCAACAGTCCATTGGCATATATTTAGGCCCAGCACCCAGGCAGAGGAGGGAGGTCCCGTAACAGAGAATCTGTCTTCATGTCAGCAGAGAATTAGTCTGCATGTCATAGCAGAGAATGAGGCTTCACGTCAGCCACCACTGCAACAGTCCATTGGCATATATTTAGGCCCAGCACACACACAGGCAGAGGAGAGAGGTCCCGTAACAGAGAATCTGGCTTCATGTCAGCAGAGAATCAGTCTGCATGTCATAGCAGAGAATGAGGCTTCACGTCAGCCACCACTGCAACAGTCCATTGGCATATATTTAGGCCCAGCACACACACAGGCAGAGGAGAGAGGTCCCGTAACAGACGATCTGGCTTCATGTCAGCAGAGAATCAGTCTGCATGTCATAGCAGAGAATCAGGCTTCACGTCAGCCACCACTGCAACAGTCCATTGTCATAAATTTAGGCCCAGCACCCAGGCAGAGGAGAGAGGTCCCGTAACAGACGATCTGGCTTCATGTCAGCAGAGAATTAGTCTGCATGTCATAGCAGAGAATCAGGCTTCATGTCAGCCACCACTGCAACAGTCCATTGGCATATATTTAGGCCTAGCACACAGGCAGAGGAGAGGTTCATTCAACTTTGGGTAGCATCGCAATATAATGGTAAAATGAAAATAAAAATAGGATTGAATGAGGAAGTGCCCTGGAGTCCAATAATATATGGTTATGGGGAGGTAGTTAATGTCTAATCTGGACAAGGGACGGACAGGTCCTGTGGGATCCATGCCTGGTTCATTTTTATGAACGTCAGCTTGTCCACATTGGCTGTAGACAGGCGGCTGCGTTTGTCTGTAATGACGCCCCCTGCCGTGCTGAATACACGTTCAGACAAAACGCTGGCTGCCGGGCAGGCCAGCACCTCCAAGGCATAAAAGGCTAGCTCTGGCCACGTGGACAATTTAGAGACCCAGAAGTTGAATGGGGCCGAACCATCAGTCAGTACGTGGAGGGGTGTGCACACGTACTGTTCCACCATGTTAGTGAAATGTTGCCTCCTGCTAACACGTTGCGTATCAGGTGGTGGTGCAGTTAGCTGTGGCGTGTTGACAAAAGTTTTCCACATCTCTGCCATGCTAACCCTGCCCTCAGAGGAGCTGGCCGTGACACAGCTGCCTTGGCGACCTCTTGCTCCTCCTCTGCCTTGGCCTTGGGCTTCCACTTGTTCCCCTGTGACATTTGGGAATGCTCTCAGTAGCGCGTCTACCAACGTGCGCTTGTACTCGCGCATCTTCCTATCACGCTCCAGTGCAGGAAGTAAGGTGGGCACATTGTCTTTGTAGCGTGGATCCAGCAGGGTGGCAACCCAGTAGTCCGCACAGGTTAAAATGTGGGCAACTCTGCTGTCGTTGCGCAGGCACTGCAGCATGTAGTCGCTCATGTGTGCCAGGCTGCCCAGGGGTAAGGACAAGCTGTCCTCTGTGGGAGGCGTATCGTCATCGTCCTGCCTTTCCCCCCAGCCACGCACCAGTGATGGACCCGAGCTGCGTTGGGTGCCACCCCGCTGTGACCATGCTTCATCCTCATCCTCCTCCACCTCCTCCTCATCCTCGTCCTCGTCCTCCTCGTCCTCCAGTAGTGGGCCCTGGCTGGCCACATTTGTACCTGGCCTCTGCTGTTGCAAAAAACCTCCCTCTGAGTCACTTCGAAGAGACTGGCCTGAAAGTGCTAAAAATGACCCCTCTTCCTCATCCTCCTCCTCCTCCTCCTGGGCCACCTCCTGTTCCATCATCGCCCTAAGTGTTTTCTCAAGGAGACATAGAAGTGGTATTGTAACGCTGATAACGGTGTCATCGCCACTGGCCATGTTGGTGGAGTACTCGAAACAGCGCAACAGGGCACACAGGTCTCGCATGGAGGCCCAGTCATTGGTGGTGAAGTGGTGCTGTTCTGTAGTGCGACTGACCCGTGCGTGCTGCAGCTGAAACTCCACTATGGCCTGCTGCTGCTCGCACAGTCTGTCCAGCATGTGCAAGGTGGAGTTCCACCTGGTGGGCACGTCGCATATGAGGCGGTGAGCGGGAAGGCCGAAGTTACGCTGTAGCGCAGACAGGCGAGCAGCGGCAGGATGTGAACGCCGGAAGCGCGAACAGACGGCCCGCACTTTATGCAGCAGCTCTGACATGTCGGGGTAGTTGTGAATGAACTTCTGCACCACCAAATTCAGCACATGCGTCAAGCAAGGGATGTGCGTCAAATTGGCTAGTCCCAGAGCTGCAACGAGATTTCGCCCATTATCACACACCACCAGGCCGGGCTTGAGGCTCACCGGCAGCAACCACTCGTCGGTCTGTTGTTCAATACCCCGCCACAACTCCTGTGCGGTGTGGGGCCTGTCCCCCAAACATATGAGTTTCAGAATGGCCTGCTGACGTTTACCCCGGGCTGTGCTGAAGTTGGTGGTGAAGGTGTGTGGCTGACTGGATGAGCAGGTGGAAGAAGAGGAGGAGGAAGCCGAGAAGGAGGAGGTGGCAACAGGAGGCAAAGAATGTTGCCCTGCGATCCTTGGCGGCGGCAGGACGTGCGCCAAACAGCTCTCCGCCTGGGGCCCAGCTGCCACTACATTTACCCAGTGTGCAGTTAGGGAGATATAGCGTCCCTGGCCGTGCTTACTGGTCCACGTATCTGTGGTTAGGTGGACCTTGCTACAGATGGCGTTGCGCAGTGCACACTTGATTTTATCGGATACTTGGTTGTGCAGGGAAGGCACGGCTCTCTTGGAGAAGTAGTGCCGGCTGGGAACAACATACTGTGGGACAGCAAGCGACATGAGCTGTTTGAAGCTGTCTGTGTCCACCAGCCTAAATGACAGCATTTCATAGGCCAGTAGTTTAGAAATGCTGGCATTCAGGGCCAGGGATCGAGGGTGGCTAGGTGGGAATTTACGCTTTCTATCAAATGTTTGTGAGATGGAGAGCTGAACGCTGGCGTGTGACATGGTTGAGACGCTTGGTGACGGAGGTGGTGGTGGTGGTGTTGGTGGTACATCCCCTGTTTGCTGGGCGGCAGGTGCCAACGTTCCTCCAGAGGCGGAGGAAGAGGCCGAGGCGGCAGCAGCAGAATAGGCCGAGGCGGCAGCAGCAGAAGAGGTAGCAGGGGGAGCCTGAGTGACTTCCTTGGTTTTAAGGTGTTTACTCCACTGCAGTTCATGCTTTGCATGCAGGTGCCTGGTCATGCAGGTTGTGCTCAGGTTCAGAACGTTAATGCCTCGCTTCAGGCTCTGATGGCACAGCGTGCAAACCACTCGGGTCTTGTCGTCAGCACATTGTTTGAAGAAGTGCCATGCCAGGGAACTCCTTGAAGCTGCCTTTGGGGTGCTCGGTCCCAGATGGCGGCGGTCAGTAGCAGGCGGAGTCTCTTGGCGGCGGGTGTTCTGCTTTTGCCCACTGCTCCCTCTTTTGCTACGCTGTTGGCTCGGTCTCACCACTGCCTCTTCCTCCGAACTGTGAAAGTCAGTGGCACGACCTTCATTCCATGTGGGGTCTAGGACCTCATCGTCCCCTGCATCGTCTTCCACCCAGTCTTGATCCCTGACCTCCTGTTCAGTCTGCACACTGCAGAAAGACGCAGCAGTTGGCACCTGTGTTTCGTCATCATCAGAGACATGCTGAGGTGGTATTCCCATGTCCTCATCATCAGGAAACATAAGTGGTTGTGCGTCAGTGCATTCTATGTCTTTCACCGCTGGGGAAGGGCTAGGTGGATGCCCTTGGGAAACCCTGCCAGCGGAGTCTTCAAACAGCATAAGAGACTGCTGCATAACTTGAGGCTGAGACAGTTTCCCTGGTATGCATGGGGGTGATGTGACAGACTGATGGGGTTGGTTTTCAGGCGCCATCTGTGCGCTTTCTGCAGAAGACTGGGTGGGAGATAATGTGAACGTGCTGGATCCACTGTCGGCCACCCAATTGACTAATGCCTGTACCTGCTCAGGCCTTACCATCCTTAGAACGGCATTGGGCCCCACCATATATCGCTGTAAATTCTGGCGGCTACTGGGACCTGAGGTAGTTGGTACACTAGGACGTGTGGATGTGGCAGAACGGCCACGTCCTCTCCCAGCACCAGAGGGTCCACTAACACCACCACGACCATGTCCACGTCCGCGTCCCTTACTAGATGTTTTTCTCATTGTTATGGTTCACCACAACAACAAATATATTATTTGGCCCAATGTATTGTATTCAAATTCAGCGGGATATAAATTTGAGGCCTAGTATTTAGGCGCTGGGTGACCGGTATGGATTTAGTGACAGAATTAGACTTGGAAATGCACAGAAGCGTGTGTGTGAAGTTATTCTGAATGACCCAATGTGCACCTTGAATATTATATACCCTTTTTGGGATAGATTTCAAATAGCTCTGATATAGCAGGAACCACTAAATTATGAAATTGCTAAATTGGGAATTGTACTTCAACCCAGAACAAAAAATGTGCTTTGACGGGCACTAAATAACTTTCCCAGCTACAACAGTACAGCGGTAACGAGAGATTTAGAGGGATTTAAATTTGAGGCCTAGTATTTAGGCGCTGGGTGACAGGTATGGGTTTAGTGACAGAATTAGACTTGGAAATACACAGTAGCGGGTGTGTGTGAAGTTATTCTGAATGACCCAATGTGCACCTTCAATATTATATACCCTTTTTGGGATAGATTTCAAATAGCTCTGATATAGCAGGAACCACTAAATTATGAAATTGCTAAATTGGGAATTGTACTTCAACCCAGAACAAAAAATGTGCTTTGACGGACACTAAATATCTTGCCCAGCAACAACAGTACAGCGGTGGGTAACGAGAGATTTAGAGGGATTTAAATTTGAGGCCTAGTATTTAGGCGCTGGGTGACAGGTATGGGTTTAGTGACAGAATTAGACTTGGAAATGCACAGAAGCGGGTGTGTGTGAAGTTATTCTGAATGACCCTATGTGCACCTTCAATATTATATACCCTTTTAGGGATAGATTTCAAATAGCTCTGATATAGCAGAAACCACTAAATTATGAAATTGCTAAATTGGGAATTGTACTTCAACCCAGAACAAAAAATGTGCTTTGACGGACACTAAATATCTTGCCCAGCAACAACAGTACAGCGGTGGGTAACGAGAGATTTAGAGGGATTTAAATTTGAGGCCTAGTATTTAGGCGCTGGGTCACCGGTATGGATTTAGTGACAGAATTAGACTTGGAAATGCACAGAAGCGTGTGTGTGAAGTTATTCTGAATGACCCTATGTGCACCTTCAATATTATATACCCTTTTAGGGATAGATTTCAAATAGCTCTGATATAGCAGAAACCACTAAATTATGAAATTGCTAAATTGGGAATTGTACTTCAACCCAGAACAAAAAATGTGCTTTGACGGACACTAAATATCTTGCCCAGCAACAACAGTACAGTGGTGGGTAACGAGAGATTTAGAGGGATTTAAATTTGAGGCCTAGTATTTAGGCGCTGGGTCACCGGTATGGATTTAGTGACAGAATTAGACTTGGAAATGCACAGAAGCGTGTGTGTGAAGTTATTCTGAATGACCCTATGTGCACCTTCAATATTATATACCCTTTTAGGGATAGATTTCAAATAGCTCTGATATAGCAGAAACCACTAAATTATGAAATTGCTAAATTGGGAATTGTACTTCAACCCAGAACAAAAAATGTGCTTTGACGGACACTAAATATCTTGCCCAGCAACAACAGTACAGCGGTGGGTAACGAGAGATTTAGAGGGATTTAAATTTGAGGCCTAGTATTTAGGCGCTGGGTGACAGGTATGGGTTTAGTGACAGAATTAGACTTGGAAATACACAGTAGCGGGTGTGTGTGAAGTTATTCTGAATGACCCAATGTGCACCTTCAATATTATATACCCTTTTTGGGATAGATTTCAAATAGCTCTGATATAGCAGGAACCACTAAATTATGAAATTGCTAAATTGGGAATTGTATTTCAACCCAGAACAAGAAATGTGCTTGAACGGACACTAAATAACTCGCCCAGCTACAGCACTAGGGACAGATTTAGCTGGATATAAATTTGAGGCCTAGTATTTAGGCGCTGGGTGACCGGTATGGATTTAGTGACAGAATTAGACTGGGATATGGCCAAAAAATGAACAGACTATTGCTGGTTAAATGCACTTGGTGTGACAGCTTCACCCTGATGTAGGCTTTAGCCAAAAAACAACCACACCATTGAGGGTTAAATGCACTTGGTGACAGGCGCAGCTTGCCCCTGATTTTGTATATGGCCAAAAAATGAACAGACTATTGCTGGTTAAATGCACTTTGTGTGACAGCTTCACCCTGATGTAGGCTTTAGCCAAAAAACAACCACACCATTGAGGGTTAAATGCACTTGGTGACAGGCGCAGCTTGCCCCTGATTTTGTATATGGCCAAAAAATGAACAGACTATTGCTGGTTAAATGCACTTGGTGTGACAGCTTCACCCTGATGTAGGCTTTAGCCAAAAAACAACCACACCATTGAGGGTTAAATGCACTTGGTCGCAGCTTGTGCTGGCGCACCACAAGACACAAAATGGCCGCCGATCACCCCAGAAAAATGAGACTGACAAACGGTCTGTGCAGCCTAAAAACAGTGAGCAATTGAGGATCAGCAGCTCAATGATCCACAGCTGCAGATCGATCAGTTAATCAAGTCCTTTGGAGGAGTTAATCTGCCTAATCTCGCCCTACTGTCGCAGCCGCAACCTCTCCCTACGCTAATCAGAGCAGAGTGACGGGCGGCGCTATGTGACTCCAGCTTAAATAGAGGCTGGGTCACATGGTGCTCTGGCCAATCACAGCCATGCCAATAGTAGGCATGGCTGTGATGGCCTCTTGGGGCAAGTAGTATGACGCTTGTTGATTGGCTGCTTTGCAGCCTTTCAAAAAGCGCCAAGAAAGCGTCACAAAAGCGCGAAGAAAGCGACGAACACCGAACCCGAACCCGGACTTTTACGAAAATGTCCGGGTTCGGGTCCGTGTCACGGACACCCCAAAATTCGGTACGAACCCGAACTATACAGTTCGAGTTCGCTCATCCCTATTCACCGGTCATTTTTTACAGATTTTGATTGCAAACTACTTCTCACACATATGGGCCCCTAAATTGCCAGGGCAGTATAACTACGCCACAAGTGACCCCATTTTGGAAAGAAGACACCCCAAGGTATTCCGTGAGGGGCATGGCGAGTTCCTAGAATTTTTTATTTTTTGTCGCAAGTTAGTGGAACATGAGACTTTGTAAGGAAAAAATAAAATAAAATCATTTTCCGCTAACTTGTGACAAAAAAAAAAAAAATTCTAGGAACTCGCCGTGCCCCTCACATGAATGAGCTGATCCCGAGCGCTTATAACAGACTTCCTCCACCCCAGACGCCATTCCTCCAAGTGAGAGTCTGCCAACTCAGGAATATCCACCGACCATTTAACAAATGATCGCTGGATAGGAGACTCCTGCATCTTGATAATTTCAACATAAAAGGAGGAAATCGGCTTATGCGGTTTCTCTCTCCTGGCAATAGATTCCAGTGGCCCACACTCTAATTTCAGGGCTAAGGACTGAAACTGCTTCTCACATGCATGTCTCAACTGGAGGAAACGATAAAAACTCGTGTGGGGTAGCAGGAAGTCTGCACGCAAACTCTCGAAGGAGCGGAAGACCCCGCCCTGGAACAGCTGTGTCAGATACTTCAGGCCCTTCCGCGGCCAAAATTCAAAGTCTGAAAGGTAAAAGAGCTCGGGGAGATGCTTATTACGCCACAGTGGGATGTACGGGGACCAGGTTTTTCCCGTTTGGCTAGTCATACGCGTGTCCACAAACCTCTCCCACGCCTCCAGAACCGTCACCATAGCCTCCGTGTTACTTTTGGTGTCCAGGCCTTTGCCTCCCCTATATACCAAATTCGTCAGGGCCTCATACGACCCTACCAGCGCCGCCTCCAACACCACTGCCGGATTGTTGGTGTCCGCCCTGATCCACCAGGAAGCATACATCAAGCGAGTCGCTATATAATAAACATACATATCCGGGAGTTGTAAACCCCCCTGCAAATAGGAGGCTTTCAGTGTCTTCCTTGCAATTCTTGGGGACCTGTTACACCACAGGAATCGGGTCATGACTTTGTCTAAAGTATCGAAATGGGCCTTAGGGATCCTCACATATAATAGCTTAGGTAACAACACCATTTTAACAATGTTAATTCTGCCCACTAGAGTCAGGGGGAGATTTTCCCAGGCTTCCAACTTGCGAGTAACATATTCCATAGTGGGCCTCAAATTCAAATGACAGAACTGCCAAGGATCTCTATGAATATGAATCCCTAAGTATATGTCACGACCATGTTTATGGCCGTGACTCCAGGGGAGCCGCATACAGTTGCCCGCGGTTTTGGGTTGTTGTGTCAACCGCAGCTGGAGGCATAATTTGGTTGGCCTCAAGTGCGGTTGCCGCGGACAACAGCTATGTGTGCGGTTCCCTTGGAGTTGTGTGCGTGTTTGTATGCACTGTTGTAGGTCTGTGTGCACTCTGTTATGTGTGGTGTGCACTTACCTCTTCCCCTCACTGTGGCTGCCCGTGGCAACGTTTGGTCATTGTGTACATGTGGTGGCAGTGTCCCGGCCTTTGGGCTGACTCCCAGGACATGGTTGCCACCCATGTCGTTGCCTGCGGCAACAGCCACAGTGTGTTCTTGTGTTGGACACTTTCCCTTTAAGTTGGTGTTTCCCTTCCCTGGTGCTGGAAGGGTTAACTCCCTTCCCAGTGTGTGTGTGAGTCACTGGGTGTGTCTGACTGTGGGGTGTGGCTACATGGGCTATAAAGTCTCAGTCCAGATCAGTTCTCTGGTGAAGGTACTCCAGGCATGTTGCTGGAGTCGTCCTCCTGTTATCCTGTAACCATCCTTCTAGTAAGGGCCACCCTTCCGGTCATAAATCCATAACCTTGATGTTTTGTTGATGTCCTATGTCTTTGGTTTTTAGTGCAGCTATGGATGTCCTGGTTCCTGAGTGTTCTTATGTGTGTGCTGTTTGTCTTATGTTTCTGTGGACAGCGTTTTCTGAGCACGGGTTCCAGTCAGCAAGGCTGTGGCAGGTTAGTGTGGAACTGTTGGGTTCACCTGTCATGTCCATAGATCTGTTTATGTTCCCCATCTTAATGCTGCTTGGCCAGTGAGACTCCTGTTCCTCCGTGCCGAGGAGGAACAGGTCGTCTTACCCTGCTCCTTAGTTCAGGGCCATCCTGAGGGCTTGTAGGGACTATTAGGTTCCAGAGTATGAGCCCTCCTACCATCAGGGTCGGCTCATACGGACAGGAGACAGGGTCAGTGTTAGGGACGCAATAGGAGGTGACCTGCTCCCTAATTCTGTTGCCCTGGCCGAGTAGCGACCGGACATCATCTGGCATCGCACGGCTGAGGATTTTCCCCATCCTCAGCCGTGACAGTATAGGAAGCTGTCTACAACCTTCAGAGGGGACACTGGTGAGACGTCTATCCCATCCTCCACGTCCACTATGCATAGACTGGACTTAGGCCAATTCACTCGTAGTCCCGAGTACCTGCCATAACCATTCACCACATCTAACAAAGACTCTAAGGAGGGGCCAGGGTCAGCTAAATACACCAACAGGTCATCCGCATACAGCGATACCTTCTCCTGTACCCCAGCTATCGTCCACCCTTCTATCAAAGAGCTATTATTGATTAGTTGCGTGAGGGGTTCCATTATCAGGGCAAACAACAATGGTGACAGTGGACAACCTTGCCTGGTGCCCCTATACAACCGGAAAGGTCGAGAAGTAACACCATTCACCCGGATACGTGCCGTAGGCGCCTGATATAACAGCTGGACCCATTTGATAAAGGAGGGGGGGAATTGAAGGCGGGACATCGTCTCCCAAATAAAGCACCACTCTACCGAGTCAAAGGCTTTCTCATTATCAAGAGAAGCCAAGGCCCTCGATCCCGCGTTATCATGTCTGACCTGCAAATTAGTGTATAACCTCCTAAGATAGATATCTTCCCAGGCATAAAGCCTGACTGATCCGGGTTAATGATGGATAATACTACCCCACTCAGTCTTCTAGCCAAGACTTTGGCCAATATTTTCGCATCAGTATTCAGTAGGGAAATCGGTCTATACGACGCGCAGTGGTCCGGAGGCTTCCCAGCTTTATGAATCACCACAGTGGTGGCCTCACCAAACGATGGGGGCAACCCACCAGATTCATAGGCGTAAGTGAACAGTTTCAGTAGACGCGTAGAATGCAAATCAGCATCCAGCCCATACCATTCAACTGGGAAGCCATCCGGACCAGGGGATTTCCCTACTGCCATAGCCTCTATCGCTGCTTTGATCTCCCCCTCGTCAATAGGTCCCCCTAAGTACGTGCTATCCGTCTTGGCCAAGGGTGTAAGGGGAATGGTTCGAAGGAAGGATCGGATCTCACCCGGGGTCAAGCTGAGTTTAGAGCTATATAGGTCCGCATAGAATTGAGCGAATTGCTCGCAGATCTCCCCGGGCCGATGCACCTTCGATCCATCGCCACAGGTAACGTGAGGGACTACTGTCTGTGGCATCTCAGTCCTGGCCAGAAAAGCCAAGGCACTCCCATTCTTGTCCCCATCAGCAAAAACTACGCGCCTCTGATAGAGTAACTTCTTCTGGGTATACTCTGTTAAATGTAAAGTGAGCTTCCTCTGTGCCTCATCCCACATCCTACGGTTCTCTACATTCGGGTCCTCTGTGTAAACCCGCTCTGTCTCCGCCACCTCTTCCTCCAACTTGACCCTAGTAGCACTCAGTTCTTTCCTATGCATAGCTATCGCCTGGATCAAGGTACCACGCAGCACCACTTTAAAGGCCTCCCACTCCACTGATGGGTTAGTCGATCCCTCATTAAATTCCCAGTAATCTTTCATCCCTTGCTGCGCCGCCCAAACTACAGGCAGGACCTCCAGCCCTTTACTATTGAGCCTCCATGATCTTTCATGTAGGTAACGGACAAATCTAATTTCCCCTCGAGAGCAGGGAAACAGAAGAGAGAGAGCGCACAATAGTGTAGTATGTTTAACCGGATAAGGATATCAAAGTGAGAAATATCCAGACTCACCTTATGAAGTTGTGCTCCGGCAGGCACAACTCTACTTAGAGCTTAATCAAAATAAGACCTCTAGACCAGGACTGCAGCCGCAGATTTTGTAGTCTCTCGGATGGGATGTCCAGTCCCCCAAAATAAATTCGTAGTAGAGAAAAGAGGTTCTGCGTCGGCGCGAAATCACTGGTGGAAGCGGTCTTAAAGATGGATTCTTCTTTTATTCAGAAACAACGCGTTTCGGGGATCAAAGACTCCCCTTCATCAGGTTTCACAAACATCCATGATCTTTCAGTCAGCGCTAGGGGTTGTCTCAGAATTACCAGTAAAGGGGCATGGTCAGAAATGCCCCTTGGAAAGTAGTCAGCACCCGCCAATGAAGGCAACAGGTCTCTACTGAGGAATACTAAGTCAATCCTAGACAATGCCGCATGTGAGGCCGAGTGACAAGAATACTGACGTATCCCCGGATGTAAATACCTCCAGCCCTCTGTTAATGCGAATACCTCTGCCCAGGAACACAGTGCATCATTATGAGTATCAGCCGGACGAAGCCGGTCCAGTGAACGATCTAAGACCGCGTTGTAGTCCCCAAGCACAATCAGAGGCACCGGGGGCATGGAGGCTACACGTTTCATAATCTCGTCCAGTATCTCCCTACGAAAAGGAGGGGGAACATAAACACCCACTACCAAGTATTCAATGCCTCTGATTGCAGCGTGAAGAACCACCAAGCGCCCCATCGTATCAGTGTATACCGAGAGCGACCGGAAGGGAAGGGATTTGGTAACCAGAATTGACAATCCTCTGGCCCTGGAGCTATAAACCGCATGATAGCCTGCGCCAACCCAGGGTCTCCGTAACGCCAGGATTTTCCGCCCCTGCAGATGTGTCTCCTGCAATATCAGTACGTCCGGATTGTGATTACGCAAGAAGTAAAAAACCAGAGATCTCTTCAGTTTGTCATTAAGACCTCTGACATTCCAGGAGACAAAACGACAGAGCGTCATCATGGCGGCTTGTTAAAAGCATATCTCCAAAAGAAGCCGCACCACCCAAGCCAAGCATTCACACACTCATACCCACTCGTCACATTCAAACCAACAAACTCCCGAGATGCCCGGAACATCAATTCCAGCCCCCCACCATGCCCAGATGACCCCAACATATCCGAGCCTAAATGCCCACCCCCCACTTGCCTCACTAGTGGAAATAGGGACGAAGACCCTTACCCAACCCGCTATACTAGGTAAACCTCTGAACCTAACCTAGATAGCAGATAACCTAACCGTCACACATTCAGCTCCATCATACAGTAAAGACATCTGACAGTATAGGCTGAGACCCCCATCACGAAAGTCTCCATATACTCAGGCCCTGCGGTCAAGCCAGTCCGAAGCCTCTTCAGGGGTAGCGAAAAATTTCACCAGCTCTCCATCTTGTACTCTGAGTCGTGCCGGATACATCATGGCGTATATCAGTCCCTTCTCCCGCAGCCGGGTCCTCACCGCCGTGAACTGTCTGCGTTGCTTCTGCACTTCAGTAGAGAAGTCCGGGTAAAAGGAGATCCGGGCGTTATCAAAATGAATGTCCTTTAGACATCGGGCCGCCGCCAGCACAGCATCCCGGTCCCTATAGTTCAGGACCTTGAAGATGAAAGGACGAGGTGGGGCCCCCGGAGGCAGAGGGCGGGTGGGGATCCTGTGGGCCCGTTCAACCGCAAAAGTCCCTGAGAGGTGTATCGGGTCTAGGACCTGTTTAATAAGGGTCTCCGCAAATTCCTCAGGTGCGTTACCTTACGCCTTTTCTGGTAGCCCCATAATGCGGACGTTGTTCCTTCTATTGCGGTTCTCTGCATCCTCTACTTTCGCCATCAGGGTCCTGACCTGGTTCTGTAAGGCGTTAATCGCAGAATCTCCCCTCTGAGCTCCATCTTCCACCTCGCCTAGTCGCCTCTCAACCTCAGTAGTCCTTTCTCTTATCTTATCAATGTCATGCCTGAGGAGAGTAAGATCAGCCTGCACATGGTCAATCTTGACAGTAAGCGCCGTCTGACAGTTAGTAATGGCCGCCATAACTTTCGCTAGGTCCACCTCAGATTGTGCAGAAGAGGCCCCAACCTCCCTATCCTCCGTTTGGCTCATATTGTCCAGCATCAATTTAGGCGGGATAGCTGGGCCTGGGGTGCCTGTTTTCCGGCCCATAAAGCGACCTCCCGTTCACCAGCAGCAGGAATAGTGGCCAGCCAGCCGACCCCTTCAGTCTGGAACACAAGGGTGTCAGCCACACCAATTAAGTAAGTGAGTCTCTACCTGGAATCCAGGGGCAACCCCACCGCTACCCAGCGCAGTGATCCTTTCCACCGGGCACACTTCGTCTATTCAGCAGAGACAGGCAAGCGTAATGGCAGGAGAGTTTACGGCACCTATAGGTCCGGCGCCAGTCGCAGACAGCAGAGGCCTCAGTCCCCGGGCTCGCGGTTAAGATGGCGCCCGTCACACCAGACACGTGGGGGGAACTGAACTGCAGCAGGCCGGCCGGCAGAGAACCTGGGGGTCACAACGACCTGCAGCACCAGGCTCCGCTTGCGTACCGCCGCCAGTGGATGTAATGTCCTCACGCCCCACTCCTCCCGCTCTAACCGAGAGGACCTCCGTCCGGGGTGTCCCGCAGTAAGTAGGCCGCTCTCAGGGGGAACCAGACGAGCAGCGGTAATCACAACCGCAGGGCAGGCAGGAGAACTGTCAGTAACCAGTCCGGGTGTTGAATAGCGCAGGGGGTCTCCAGCATAAGAAAACAGGAACCGAGCAGTCAGAATCACAGGATAAGCTCAGGATACTAGCGGAGCTGAAGTAACATGCGACCTCACGCCATGACAGTCAGGCCACGCCCCCCGCAAACATCTTCTTAGTGGCTCTAACCCAGGATATCTTGGCTTGCATTAAGGCTGAACAACATCTGGCCTCGGCATCCACCCCAACAGATTAGTTGTTTGTTCCCGTACAATTTCATCTCCAGCTGTTGGGGGAGTGTCACGATTCAGCCTTTTGTGGACATCCGGGTTTTGAGGGCACTAAGGATCTGGTTTCTAGATCTTATTGGTGGCCCACTCTGACCAGGGATATCAAGTCCTACGTGTCAGCCTGTGAGGTTTGTGCCAGGTCTAAGACACCTAGGACTCGCCCCTGCTGGTAACCTAAGACCCCTACCCATTCCCAGTAGACCCTGGTCCCATATCTCGATGGACTTTATAACTGACCTACCACTGGCAGAGGGTAAGACTGTGGTTTGGGTAGTGGTCGATAGGTTTAGCAAGATGGTTCATTTCATTCCACTGTCTAAACTTCCGAATGCAAAAACACTGTCGTCTATTTTTGTGAGAGAGATTGTTCGTTTACATAGCATCCCGGAAAATATTGTTTCTGACAGGGGTGTGCAGTTTGTGTCCAAATTCTGGAGGGCCTTCTGTCAAAGATGAAAAATTTCATAGTCTTCATCTTCCGCCTACCATCCTGCGAGTAATGGGCAGACTGAACGCTTAATCAGTCTGTGGAACAATTCTTGAGGTTGTATGTTGCTGATGACCAGCAATTATGGGTCAAATTCCTTCAGTTGGCTGAATTTGCTTTGAATAACTGTCAATTCTTCTGCTGGGGTCTCCCCTTTCTTTTGTAACCATGGTTCTCATCCCCGCTTTCATTCTGGGTCGTCCGTCTCCTCCTTTAACCCTGAACTGGATAAACTCTCCTCCGAACTGTGCACAGTTTGGGCCCGGGTTCAATCGAACCTAGAAAAGGCTCAAAGTTCTCAAAAACTCAAGGCCGATAGGAGATGTTCCAAGGGGGTGAACTTTCAGGTTGGGGATAAAATATGGTTGTCCTCCAAGAATCTATCTCTCAAGGTAGCTTCTAGAAAATTTGCTCCTCGTTTTTTTGGACCGTATAAGATCACAGAGGTGATTAATCCGGTATCATTTAAGTTGGAGCTGCCCGAGTCGTTCCACATTCATAATGTATTTCATAAGTCTTTACTTAAAAAGTATTTTGAACCTGTTGTACCATTGAAAGCCTTGCCTCCGCCGGTTCTTGTTAGTGATGCTGTCGAGTATGTGGTGTCTAAGATAGTGGATGTCAGGAGAGTGCGTAATTCCTTACAGTACCTGATTCACTGGAAGGGGTATGGACCCGAAGAGAGATCTTGGGTACCCACCAGGGAGGTTCATGCTTCTAGACTTTTTCGAAAATTTTATTTAGAACAACCTGAAAGGCCGTCGCCTGAAGTCTTGGGTCCGGTGGACCCTCATAAAAGAGGGGGTACTTTCGCGGGGCGCCAAAGGCGCACTTGGTCTCCCATCAGCTGCAGACCTACTGCTTAGCTTCGGGAGCGAGGATCTGTGTTTGGCCTCGTTCCCAGGGTGGCTTTTCTAGCTGGGATGCTCCCTGCTCCTAGGTCTGCCTTGAGCGCCGAGCTGATCACTCGGTGCTCAACTTGTCTGTCTGTCGGTCATGTGATGCTGGCCACGTCACATGACCCTCAGACCCCACTATAAATACAGGCAGCCTGCTGGCCACAGGTTGCCTGTTAATTCTAGGTTCCTAGCTATTTGTTGGACTACTGAATACTCACCTGATCCTGTTCCCTGACGATCCTTTGCCTGCTCCTCCTGTACTGCGCATCCCTCCTGGTATTGTGACCTCGGCTCCCACCTGACTACTCTTTGCAGACTCCTCTGGTACTTCTCTAATCTCCTGGTATTTGACCCGGGCTTCTCCTGACCATTCTTTGCTTAACCATTTGTACTGCGTAGCTCTCTTGGTTCTGACCCGGTCCGTTCACGTTCCGTATTTTGTCTTGTCTGTCTTCCCTGCACATATCCTAAGTAAGGGACTGTCGTCCAGTTGTCCCCTGTCATCAGGACTCATGAGGCAAGTAGGCAGGGCCAGGGGTGAGGGTGGAGCGCAGTGGTCACTATCCTCCCCCCTGTGTGTGTGTGGACGTGACCGTTACAAATATAAGAGTGATTAGGGAAAATCTAATTAGAACAGAACCATATGTGCTCTAATATGGTATACAATTCCATAATCACACCCATTTTCTTGTACTTGTTCAACTAATTACTTTCAAGCTGAAAAATACTTCAACTTTCAATAAATTATAGGGAATTCATAGTAATAATCAGTTATGTTGTTTTTGGTAGTTGCTATGCAACTTTCTCACTGCTGATTCATCAGCTGATCTGATTCTTTCGGAAAGAGTTCCTGATTGGTTAGCCCTTCTTTAAATATTTTGTCTTATGCAGTGGGTTGCAGGATATAAAGTAAGTTATATGCATTTAAATCAAGTAATCCTTGTATATTTCTAGTATCTTGTTCCTTGCCTAGTTTGCTTTTCTCAGTGTATGTTTTTGTGTGAATATTTGAGTCCACTCTTTGTATCTTATGGCCCCATGTACACTGCTTGATGGAGCAGATGATTGTCGGGAAGGAAATGACCGTTGTATTTACAAGCAGCGATTTCTTCCACAGTATGAGTTGGAGTGATCACTAATGCCATTGCTCTTCCCCATACAGAATCATTGTTTGTGGGCAGAAGAGTGCTGTTTAGACAGTTCAACCTGTATATAAACTTAGCTATCTCCAGCAGCCCCACAGAGATGAATGGAGAGGAAACAAAATTGTATGACTCCCGATCTATTCAAGTATGGGAAGACTAGACCATTGGTCCCGTGGTGAGTCGAATTGATCAGACACTTATTCCTGATCCACAGAATAGGGGATGAGTTTTGTTTGTGGGAAAAATGCCCTCCATTTCACCTAGTCAGTGTAATGGTAGGGGACAGTAAGGCACTGAGATCCACCCGCACCACTGTCCCTAACTAGTTGGATGATTCATCCTAGGCAACAGCCCACAACTGGATGACAGTGCAGGGGCCTAACTTAAAGGGATAAGAGATAAGAGACAGGCAAACCTGGACTGAATCAGATTCCAAGAGCAAAGTCAAAAACAGGCCAGGGTCCAAACCAGAAAGATATGTCAGACGCAAGACAAAATACAAACACAGATCACGTCAGGAAATAAACGGCAGTCAGAAGCAAGGTCAGGGACAATCCAAAAGTCAGAATACGAGAATCCAAACAGAAATACAATACATGCTAGTGAGGCTACGCAGACCAATCACATGCACTTGTTGCCAGCAGCTGTCTGTTTAAATCTCCCTCTGGCAGACAGCATTTGACACCGGAGCCACATCTGATTTACCCTACGCTTCTGTTCCCTGATAGGCTGCGGAATGATGCTGGAAGCCCTGCCTTGAGGGGCAGAATCTGCCACGGGAACTCTGCCAGGTGAATCCATGACAGTCAGCAGCAGATACGCTAACTACCGGGTCCCTATTCTACCACTCAAGAAGACTGCACTAATCTACACTATGCATCAGTAGTCCAGGACACTTCCTGTTTGTCCAGCTCTGCTCTTAAATTGGCCAGTGATGTGACCATTGCTTGGCAATCCAGGGGCAGGAAGAAGTGCCTTAAACTACCAAATCATAGTGTGTATCAGGTACTGATACACTTTAGTGGCAGAAGAGGGCTCCAGGAATCCGCAGATCCACAGTTTAAAAGATGAAACAGAGGGCACAATGCAAGTGTAATCTCTCTTTACCCGCCAATGTGAAGTTTTTATTTGGACCAGATTGCCTCTTTCAACTATGAATATATTTTAAATTGTCCAATATGGTTAACCGGCATTGTGACTACCTGCCCTAAAATCCTTCAGATCTAATTGCTAGTTAACAATTGATTGCACACTAGACACATTTATTAACGCACATCATCTCTATAAACAGCATAACATGTTGAATGTTTCCATTAGCATCTGATCTACAATAGAGGCAGGTTTTATGTAGTCTCATTTTTGTTACTAGATGGAGGAGGATCAATTCTATTTTATTGGACTTTTGATCTACTACATCAGACACATGTTAAAAATTCTAAACACCACTACCAGTGAAAATAAGGTATAATCCACATTTGTGTTCGGATCGGCTATCAGAAAGGTGTCCCTAACCTATCTAACCCTATCTTCAACAAGCAGTAGAATTGTGCCGTAACTGCTGCTGTAGGGTAGCCTAAAGGGGGCCACCCCTATATGAAGTGACTGTAAGATGGCGTGGGTGGGTGGGTGAAATCAGCTGACCCGTCGTCAGCCTAGGCCTACAGGAGCCTATAAATAGCCTAGTACCCACCCAGCCTGGCCTCACAGGTGCAAGTAAGTAGCCGTGTAATCAGCCTCTCCTCTCACAAATACAGCCAAATACTAGTATTTTGCTTAACACTTGTGTTCGGATCGGCTATCAGAAAGGTGTCCCTAACCTATCTAACCCTATCTTCAACAAGCAGTAGAATTGTGCCGTAACTGCTGCTGTAGGGTAGCCTAAAGGGGCCAAAAAGCATGGACCGTATTTAGAGTAAATATATACATACCATTACGATGCCCGCTTTGAACGCCGAAAACTCTGCCCGATGAAGGTACGGAATATACCGTACATAACAGCGACTTCTATATACCTTACCTCTTTGTCACGTGCCGTTGTTTTAGGAGGTAGCTAAAGTTGATGTTTTGAAAGAGCGGTCGGTAGTCAGAAACGATTTACCCCTATGTTGACGATCATATGAACATATTGCAAGAAGGTCTGAACCCGGGAGCTGCGGACTGAAATAACAATGGTGAATGTGATAGAAGACTTAATGAAGTCCAACCATTCGCTAAGGGCCCTGCTCGGACACCAACTATTGCTGGTAGCAAATACTACACCTATACTTATCCCCCAGGCCACTGCTTAAATTATTTCTTATTATTAATATAGGACCCAAAAACTTAGAGGATGGCATATGCCGCTTAACTCTGATAATGGATCGGGACGTAATCGCCTGTAGTCGTGACAGGACCCATTAACCTGTAGTCGTGACAGGATTTCGTAATTGCCTGAAGACGTGACAGGACTTATTAACCTGTAGACGTGACAGGATTTCGTAATTGCCTGAAGACGTGACAGGACTTATTAACCTGTAGACGTGACAGGATTTCGTAATCGCCTGTAGTCGTGACAGGACTTATTAACTGCCAGGCGCGAGAGACCCTAATGGCGGGGCCAGGCATCTGCGAGGGAAGAAATGTAACCTGAAGGAAGCAGCTATGTTCATTAGGAGAACGGTATCAGAGCGGTGCACTGACTGCCCCCGAGAAAATACTGAGTAACCATGATGTAGCAATGAAAAGAAAAATGCGGCCTTAAGTGGAAGCCGAAGTGATGTATGAACAGGTGGGTGAACGCAGCTCTGGATGTGAGTAGTGCCTGAAAACATGGTATGGGCCCAGCTGTGAGCATGAAGAGCACTGTATAACGCAGCTGTGAATGCAATCTGAGCTAACAGGGTATCAATGTTATGCAACAGCAACGCATGAACGCAGCTCTAGTGGTGAACAGAGTATAAATTGTAAATGCAGACACATGGACATAGCTATGAAGGTAACGCCCCCACATAATGCTGCAGGCTTTTTTTTTTTTTTTTTCCAGGATGGTCACCACAGCACCACCAAAAAATAAAAACAAAAAAATAAAAACATAAACGTGTATGAACATGAACCTTGAAGCAACGACAATAAGGCAACATAATGCACCTGTACCCCAGCACAGAACCGCTGACACATGCGTGCCCATAACATACAGTTTATAGATAAACCACTCTTACCTAAAGGAGCATCAGAACTCAAATGCAGGCACCTCGACTGATCTGCATGGATCCCCACATGCAGACCCCTGGTATACATACCCCAACTCCTTGCCTGTTTGGCATTAGCTACGGATGTGCCCCTGCATGTTAAAAACACACATTTTTTTTTTTTAAATAGAGGAACCTGCGACCATACCTACACCAGGCGCCTGCTAGGCCAACAACTATATGCAATGACCCCCAACAAGCCCCTGGACAGCCGAGCATTCACTAGACCATAAGCACCCCGCTCTGCTTTGAACCGCCCTGTAGGCACCATGCCATCAAATGCAATACCACAGCATTTTTTTTTTTTTTCCTTACCATTGATATAAAACACAGCGTGCATGACTTGAACCAACTAACAACCCTCATTCAACCGTTTAGCGCCCGACTCTGCTACATCTCAGAGCGCTACATGTCGCGGACCGCAGCGTTGGTCCCGTGCAAACCACTCCGATCCTACCGTGAATACCAGCGCCCTGCTAAGACATTCTGCCATCGCCCAGCCGTAAGGAGCCTCCACACCATGCTGCTGTATCCTAGAGCCGACTCACAGGTAGTGAAATCAGCTGAATCGTCGTCAGCCTAGGCCTACAGGAGCCTATAAATAGCCTAGTACCCACCCAGCCTGGCCTCACAGGTGCAAGTAAGTAGCCGTGTAATCAGCCTCTCCTCTCACAAATACAGCCAAATACTAGTATTTTGCTTAACACATATAAATATGATTAATGAACAATCTTAACTTGTGATGAAAAAGTTAAAAACAACAATACATAAAAAGGAGTAGTCAGAGGAATAAGAGAGCTAAAGAGGCTGCATAAAAATAAATAATAAACTACAAAGGTAAAGTGCCTAGTGCAAAGCAGCATCAACCAATGCATTTTATTATAAAATTATTCCCTGATGAACACAAATAAATAACAGTAAAAGCAATAGTGCATAAAGTATGTACTGTATACAGACAACACAGCAGCTCCCAGCTCCAAAATGCATTTCACTTGTGTTTCTTCAACTTTGGAAGAAACAAAACACGTGTTGGGACTGGGAGCTGCTGTGTTGGAATGAAAAAATTGCTACTGCGATCATTCATCCCCATACAGATTCGTTGTTTGTTGGCAACACATCCCTGTTTGCACATGGCAATGTTCTTCTTGCCCATAAATGATGATTTCATGACGCATGAAAGATGCAATCAGAAGAGAACGTGTTCATTTGTCGGATGATTGGTGGTACCCTTACACAGGAAAATTATTGGGAAAGGGCATTCATGCAAGCGTCCGTCCCCAATAAATTGAACTGATCCTTGGTTCATGCACAAGGGCCTCACGTATTAGACTATATTACTGACATGGTCTCCCTTGAATCTATTCTGAGTAGAGTTGAGCGAACACCTGGATGTTCGGGTTCGAGAAGTTCGGCCGAACATCCCGGAAATGTTCGGGTTCGGGATCCGAACCCGATCCGAACTTCGTCCCGAACCCGAACCCCATTGAAGTCAATGGGGACCCGAACTTTTCGGCACTAAAACGGCTGTAAAACAGCCCAGGAAAGGGCTAGAGGGCTGCAAAAGGCAGCAACATGTAGGTAAATCCCCTGCAAACAAATGTGGATAGGGAAATTAATTAAAATAAAAATGAAATAAATAAAAATTAACCAAAATCAATTGGAGAGAGGTTCCATAGCAGAGAATCTGGCTTCCCGTCACCCACCACTGGAACAGTCCATTCTCAGATATTTAGGCCCCGGCACCCAGGCAGAGGAGAGAGGTCCCGTAACAGACAATCTGGCTTCATGTCAGCAGAGAATCAGTCTTCATGTCATAGCAGAGAATCAGGCTTCACGTCACCCACCACTGTAAGAGTCCATTTTCATAAATTTAGGCCCAGCACCCAGGCAGAGGAGAGAGGTCCCGTAACAGAGGATCTGGCTTCATGTCAGCAGAGAATCAGTCTGCATGTCATAGCAGAGAATCAGGCTTCACGTCAGCCACCACTGCAACAGTCCATTGTCATAAATTTAGGCCCAGCACCCAGGCAGAGGAGAGAGGTCCCGTAACAGAGGATCTGGCTTCATGTCAGCAGAGAATCAGTCTGCATGTCATAGCAGAGAATCAGGCTTCACGTCAGCCACCACTGCAACAGTCCATTGTCATAAATTTAGGCCCAGCACCCAGGCAGAGGAGAGAGGTCCCGTAACAGACAATCTGGCTTCATGTCAGCAGAGAATTAGTCTGCATGTCATAGCAGAGAATGAGGCTTCACGTCAGCCACCACTGCAACAGTCCATTGGCATATATTTAGGCCTAGCACACAGGCAGAGGAGAGAGGTCCCGTAACAGACAATCTGGCTTCATGTCAGCAGAGAATCAGTCTGCATGTCATAGCAGAGAATGAGGCTTCACGTCACCCACCACTGCAACAGTCCATTGGCATATATTTAGGCCTAGCACACAGGCAGAGCAGAGAGGTCCCGTAACAGACAATCTGGCTTCATGACAGCAGAGAATCAGTCTGCATGTCGTAGCAGAGAATGAGGCTTCACGTCACCCACCACTGCAACAGTCCATTGGCATATATTTAGGCCTAGCACACAGGCAGAGCAGAGAGGTCCCGTAACAGACAATCTGGCTTCATGTCAGCAGAGAATCAGTCTGCATGTCATAGCAGAGAATGAGGCTTCACGTCACCCACCACTGCAACAGTCCATTGGCATATATTTAGGCCTAGCACACAGGCAGAGCAGAGAGGTCCCGTAACAGACGATCTGGCTTCATGTCAGCAGAGAATCAGTCTGCATGTCATAGCAGAGAATGAGGCTTCACGTCACCCACCACTGCAACAGTCCATTGGCATATATTTAGGCCTAGCACACAGGCAGAGCAGAGAGGTCCCGTAACAGACAATCTGGCTTCATGACAGCAGAGAATCAGTCTGCATGTCATAGCAGAGAATGAGGCTTCACGTCACCCACCACTGCAACAGTCCATTGGCATATATTTAGGCCTAGCACACAGGCAGAGCAGAGAGGTCCCGTAACAGACAATCTGGCTTCATGTCAGCAGAGAATCAGTCTGCATGTCATAGCAGAGAATGAGGCTTCACGTCACCCACCACTGCAACAGTCCATTGGCATATATTTAGGCCTAGCACACAGGCAGAGCAGAGAGGTCCCGTAACAGACGATCTGGCTTCATGTCAGCAGAGAATCAGTCTGCATGTCATAGCAGAGAATGAGGCTTCACGTCACCCACCACTGCAACAGTCCATTGGCATATATTTAGGCCTAGCACACAGGCAGAGCAGAGAGGTCCCGTAACAGACAATCTGGCTTCATGTCAGCAGAGAATCAGTCTGCATGTCATAGCAGAGAATGAGGCTTCACGTCACCCACCACTGCAACAGTCCATTGGCATATATTTAGGCCTAGCACACAGGCAGAGCAGAGAGGTCCCGTAACAGACGATCTGGCTTCATGTCAGCAGAGAATCAGTCTGCATGTCATAGCAGAGAATGAGGCTTCACGTCACCCACCACTGCAACAGTCCATTGGCATATATTTAGGCCTAGCACACAGGCAGAGCAGAGAGGTCCCGTAACAGACAATCTGGCTTCATGTCAGCAGAGAATCAGTCTGCATGTCATAGCAGAGAATCAGGCTTCACGTCAGCCACCACTGCAACAGTCCAGTGTCATAAATTTAGGCCCAGCACCCAGGCAGAGGAGAGAGGTCCCGTAACAGACAATCTGGCTTCATGTCAGCAGAGAATTAGTCTGCATGTCATAGCAGAGAATCAGGCTTCATGTCAGCCACCACTGCAACAGTCCATTGGCATATATTTAGGCCTAGCACACAGGCAGAGGAGAGGTTCATTCAACTTTGGGTAGCCTCGCAATATAATGGTAAAATGAAAATAAAAATAGGATTGAATGAGGAAGTGCCCTGGAGTCCAATAATATATGGTTATGGGGAGGTAGTTAATGTCTAATCTGGACAAGGGACGGACAGGTCCTGTGGGATCCATGCCTGGTTCATTTTTATGAACGTCAGCTTGTCCACATTGGCTGTAGACAGGCGGCTGCGTTTGTCTGTAATGACGCCCCCTGCCGTGCTGAATACACGTTCAGACAAAACGCTGGCTGCCGGGCAGGCCAGCACCTCCAAGGCATAAAAGGCTAGCTCTGGCCACGTGGACAATTTAGAGACCCAGAAGTTGAATGGGGCCGAACCATCAGTCAGTACGTGGAGGGGTGTGCACACGTACTGTTCCACCATGTTAGTGAAATGTTGCCTCCTGCTAACACGTTGCGTATCAGGTGGTGGTGCAGTTAGCTGTGGCGTGTTGACAAAAGTTTTCCACATCTCTGCCATGCTAACCCTGCCCTCAGAGGAGCTGGCCGTGACACAGCTGCCTTGGCGACCTCTTGCTCCTCCTCTGCCTTGGCCTTGGGCTTCCACTTGTTCCCCTGTGACATTTGGGAATGCTCTCAGTAGCGCGTCTACCAACGTGCGCTTGTACTCGCGCATCTTCCTATCACGCTCCAGTGCAGGAAGTAAGGTGGGCACATTGTCTTTGTAGCGTGGATCCAGCAGGGTGGCAACCCAGTAGTCCGCACAGGTTAAAATGTGGGCAACTCTGCTGTCGTTGCGCAGGCACTGCAGCATGTAGTCGCTCATGTGTGCCAGGCTGCCCAGGGGTAAGGACAAGCTGTCCTCTGTGGGAGGCGTATCGTCATCGTCCTGCCTTTCCCCCCAGCCACGCACCAGTGATGGACCCGAGCTGCGTTGGGTGCCACCCCGCTGTGACCATGCTTCATCCTCATCCTCCTCCACCTCCTCCTCATCCTCGTCCTCCTCGTCCTCCAGTAGTGGGCCCTGGCTGGCCACATTTGTACCTGGCCTCTGCTGTTGCCAAAAACCTCCCTCTGAGTCACTTCGAAGAGACTGGCCTGAAAGTGCTAAAAATGACCCCTCTTCCTCCTCCTCCTCCTCCTCCTCCTGGGCCACCTCCTCTTCCATCATCGCCCTAAGTGTTTTCTCAAGGAGACATAGAAGTGGTATTGTAACGCTGATAACGGTGTCATCGCCACTGGCCATGTTGGTGGAGTACTCGAAACAGCGCAACAGGGCACACAGGTCTCGCATGGAGGCCCAGTCATTGGTGGTGAAGTGGTGCTGTTCTGTAGTGCGACTGACCCGTGCGTGCTGCAGCTGAAACTCCACTATGGCCTGCTGCTGCTCGCACAGTCTGTCCAGCATGTGCAAGGTGGAGTTCCACCTGGTGGGCACGTCGCATATGAGGCGGTGAGCGGGAAGGCCGAAGTTACGCTGTAGCGCAGACAGGCGAGCAGCAGCAGGATGTGAACGCCGGAAGCGCGAACAGACGGCCCGCACTTTATGCAGCAGCTCTGACATGTCGGGGTAGTTGTGAATGAACTTCTGCACCACCAAATTCAGCACATGCGCCAAGCAAGGGATGTGCGTCAAATTGGCTAGTCCCAGAGCTGCAACGAGATTTCGCCCATTATCACACACCACCAGGCCGGGCTTGAGGCTCACCGGCAGCAACCACTCGTCGGTCTGTTGTTCAATACCCCGCCACAACTCCTGTGCGGTGTGGGGCCTGTCCCCCAAACATATGAGTTTCAGAATGGCCTGCTGACGTTTACCCCGGGCTGTGCTGAAGTTGGTGGTGAAGGTGTGTGGCTGACTGGATGAGCAGGTGGAAGAAGAGGAGGAGGAAGCCGAGAAGGAGGAGGTGGCAACAGGAGGCAAAGAATGTTGCCCTGCGATCCTTGGCGGCGGAAGGACGTGCGCCAAACAGCTCTCCGCCTGGGGCCCAGCTGCCACTACATTTACCCAGTGTGCAGTTAGGGAGATATAGCGTCCCTGGCCGTGCTTACTGGTCCACGTATCTGTGGTTAGGTGGACCTTGCTACAGATGGCGTTGCGCAGTGCACACTTGATTTTATCGGATACTTGGTTGTGCAGGGAAGGCACGGCTCTCTTGGAGAAGTAGTGCCGGCTGGGAACAACATACTGTGGGACAGCAAGCGACATGAGCTGTTTGAAGCTGTCTGTGTCCACCAGCCTAAATGACAGCATTTCATAGGCCAGTAGTTTAGAAATGCTGGCATTCAGGGCCAGGGATCGAGGGTGGCTAGGTGGGAATTTACGCTTTCTATCAAATGTTTGTGAGATGGAGAGCTGAACGCTGGCGTGTGACATGGTTGAGACGCTTGGTGACGGAGGTGGTGGTGGTGGTGTTGGTGGTACATCCCCTGTTTGCTGGGCGGCAGGTGCCAACGTTCCTCCAGAGGCGGAGGAAGAGGCCGAGGCGGCAGCAGCAGAATAGGCCGAGGCGGCAGCAGCAGAAGAGGTAGCAGGGGGAGCCTGAGTGACTTCCTTGGTTTTAAGGTGTTTACTCCACTGCAGTTCATGCTTTGCATGCAGGTGCCTGGTCATGCAGGTTGTGCTCAGGTTCAGAACGTTAATGCCTCGCTTCAGGCTCTGATGGCACAGCGTGCAAACCACTCGGGTCTTGTCGTCAGCACATTGTTTGAAGAAGTGCCATGCCAGGGAACTCCTTGAAGCTGCCTTTGGGGTGCTCGGTCCCAGATGGCGGCGGTCAGTAGCAGGCGGAGTCTCTTGGCGGCGGGTGTTCTGCTTTTGCCCACTGCTCCCTCTTTTGCTACGCTGTTGGCTCGGTCTCACCACTGCCTCTTCCTCCGAACTGTGAAAGTCAGTGGCACGACCTTCATTCCATGTGGGGTCTAGGACCTCATCGTCCCCTGCATCGTCTTCCACCCAGTCTTGATCCCTGACCTCCTGTTCAGTCTGCACACTGCAGAAAGACGCAGCAGTTGGCACCTGTGTTTCGTCATCATCAGAGACATGCGGAGGTGGTATTCCCATGTCCTCATCATCAGGAAACATAAGTGGTTGTGCGTCAGTGCAGTCTATGTCTTCCACCGCTGGGGAAGGGCTAGGTGGATGCCCTTGGGAAACCCTGCCAGCAGAGTCTTCAAACAGCATAAGAGACTGCTGCATAACTTGAGGCTCAGACAGTTTCCCTGATATGCATGGGGGTGATGTGACAGACTGATGGGGTTGGTTTTCAGGCGCCATCTGTGCGCTTTCTGCAGAAGACTGGGTGGGAGATAATGTGAACGTGCTGGATCCACTGTCGGCCACCCAATTGACTAATGCCTGTACCTGCTCAGGCCTTACCATCCTTAGAACGGCATTGGGCCCCACCATATATCGCTGTAAATTCTGGCGGCTACTGGGACCTGAGGTAGTTGGTACACTAGGACGTGTGGATGTGGCAGAACGGCCACGTCCTCTCCCAGCACCAGAGGGTCCACTAACACCACCACGACCATGTCCACGTCCGCGTCCCTTACTAGATGTTTTTCTCATTGTTATGGTTCACCACAACAACAAATATATTATTTGGCCCAATGTATTGTATTCAAATTCAGCGGGATATAAATTTGAGGCCTAGTATTTAGGCGCTGGGTGACCGGTATGGATTTAGTGACAGAATTAGACTTGGAAATGCACAGAAGCGTGTGTGTGTGAAGTTATTCTGAATGACCCAATGTGCACCTTGAATATTATATACCCTTTTAGGGATAGATTTCAAATAGCTCTGATATAGCAGAAACCACTAAATTATGAAATTGTTAAATTGGGAATTGTATTTAAACCCAGAACAAAAAATGTGCTTTGACGGACACTAAATAACTTTCCCAGCCACAACAGGACAGCGTTAACGAGAGATTTAGCAGGATATAAATTTGAGGCCTAGTATTTAGGCGCTGGGTGACAGGTATGGGTTTAGTGACAGAATTAGACTTAGAAATACACAGTAGCGGGTGTGTGTGAAGTTATTCTGAATGACCCAATGTGCACCTTGAATATTATATACCCTTTTAGGGATAGATTTCAAATAGCTCTGATATAGCAGAAACCACTAAATTATGAAATTGCTAAATTGGGAATTGTATTTCAACCCAGAACAAAAAATGTGCTTTGACGGACACTAAATAACTTTCCCAGCCACAACAGGACAGCGTTAACGAGAGATTTAGCAGGATATAAATTTGAGGCCTAGTATTTAGGCGCTGGGTGACAGGTATGGGTTTAGTGACAGAATTAGACTTGGAAATACACAGTAGCGGGTGTGTGTGAAGTTATTCTGAATGACCCAATGTGCACCTTGAATATTATATACCCTTTTAGGGATAGATTTCAAATAGCTCTGATATAGCAGAAACCACTAAATTATGAAATTGTTAAATTGGGAATTGTATTTAAACCCAGAACAAAAAATGTGCTTTGACGGACACTAAATAACTTTCCCAGCCACAACAGGACAGCGTTAACGAGAGATTTAGCAGGATATAAATTTGAGGCCTAGTATTTAGGCGCTGGGTGACAGGTATGGGTTTAGTGACAGAATTAGACTTGGAAATACACAGTAGCGGGTGTGTGTAAAGTTATTCTGAATGACCCAATGTGCACCTTGAATATTATATACCCTTTTAGGGATAGATTTCAAATAGCTCTGATATAGCAGAAACCACTAAATTATGAAATTGCTAAATTGGGAATTGTATTTCAACCCAGAACAAAAAATGTGCTTTGACGGACACTAAATAACTTTCCCAGCCACAACAGGACAGCGTTAACGAGAGATTTAGCAGGATATAAATTTGAGGCCTAGTATTTAGGCGCTGGGTGACAGGTATGGGTTTAGTGACAGAATTAGACTTGGAAATACACAGTAGCGGGTGTGTGTGAAGTTATTCTGAATGACCCAATGTGCACCTTGAATATTATATACCCTTTTAGGGATAGATTTCAAATAGCTCTGATATAGCAGAAACCACTAAATTATGAAATTGTTAAATTGGGAATTGTATTTAAACCCAGAACAAAAAATGTGCTTTGACGGACACTAAATAACTTTCCCAGCCACAACAGGACAGCGTTAACGAGAGATTTAGCAGGATATAAATTTGAGGCCTAGTATTTAGGCGCTGGGTGACAGGTATGGGTTTAGTGACAGAATTAGACTTGGAAATACACAGTAGCGGGTGTGTGTGAAGTTATTCTGAATGACCCAATGTGCACCTTGAATATTATATACCCTTTTAGGGATAGATTTCAAATAGCTCTGATATAGCAGAAACCACTAAATTATGAAATTGCTAAATTGGGAATTGTATTTCAACCCAGAACAAAAAATGTGCTTTGACGGACACTAAATAACTTTCCCAGCCACAACAGGACAGCGTTAACGAGAGATTTAGCAGGATATAAATTTGAGGCCTAGTATTTAGGCGCTGGGTGACAGGTATGGGTTTAGTGACAGAATTAGACTTGGAAATACACAGTAGCGGGTGTGTGTGAAGTTATTCTGAATGACCCAATGTGCACCTTGAATATTATATACCCTTTTAGGGATAGATTTCAAATAGCTCTGATATAGCAGAAACCACTAAATTATGAAATTGTTAAATTGGGAATTGTATTTAAACCCAGAACAAAAAATGTGCTTTGACGGACACTAAATAACTTTCCCAGCCACAACAGGACAGCGTTAACGAGAGATTTAGCAGGATATAAATTTGAGGCCTAGTATTTAGGCGCTGGGTGACAGGTATGGGTTTAGTGACAGAATTAGACTTGGAAATACACAGTAGCGGGTGTGTGTGAAGTTATTCTGAATGACCCAATGTGCACCTTGAATATTATATACCCTTTTAGGGATAGATTTCAAATAGCTCTGATATAGCAGAAACCACTAAATTATGAAATTGCTAAATTGGGAATTGTATTTCAACCCAGAACAAAAAATGTGCTTTGACGGACACTAAATAACTTTCCCAGCCACAACAGGACAGCGTTAACGAGAGATTTAGCAGGATATAAATTTGAGGCCTAGTATTTAGGCGCTGGGTGACAGGTATGGGTTTAGTGACAGAATTAGACTTGGAAATACACAGTAGCGGGTGTGTGTGAAGTTATTCTGAATGACCCAATGTGCACCTTGAATATTATATACCCTTTTAGGGATAGATTTCAAATAGCTCTGATATAGCAGAAACCACTAAATTATGAAATTGTTAAATTGGGAATTGTATTTAAACCCAGAACAAAAAATGTGCTTTGACGGACACTAAATAACTTTCCCAGCCACAACAGGACAGCGTTAACGAGAGATTTAGCAGGATATAAATTTGAGGCCTAGTATTTAGGCGCTGGGTGACAGGTATGGGTTTAGTGACAGAATTAGACTTGGAAATACACAGTAGCAGGTGTGTGTGAAGTTATTCTGAATGACCCAATGTGCACCTTGAATATTATATACCCTTTTAGGGATAGATTTCAAATAGCTCTGATATAGCAGAAACCACTAAATTATGAAATTGCTAAATTGGGAATTGTATTTCAACCCAGAACAAAAAATGTGCTTTGACGGACACTAAATAACTTTCCCAGCCACAACAGGACAGCGTTAACGAGAGATTTAGCAGGATATAAATTTGAGGCCTAGTATTTAGGCGCTGGGTGACAGGTATGGGTTTAGTGACAGAATTAGACTTGGAAATACACAGTAGCGGGTGTGTGTGAAGTTATTCTGAATGACCCAATGTGCACCTTGAATATTATATACCCTTTTAGGGATAGATTTCAAATAGCTCTGATATAGCAGAAACCACTAAATTATGAAATTGTTAAATTGGGAATTGTATTTAAACCCAGAACAAAAAATGTGCTTTGACGGACACTAAATAACTTTCCCAGCCACAACAGGACAGCGTTAACGAGAGATTTAGCAGGATATAAATTTGAGGCCTAGTATTTAGGCGCTGGGTGACAGGTATGGGTTTAGTGACAGAATTAGACTTAGAAATACACAGTAGCGGGTGTGTGTGAAGTTATTCTGAATGACCCAATGTGCACCTTGAATATTATATACCCTTTTAGGGATAGATTTCAAATAGCTCTGATATTGCAGAAACCACTAAATTATGAAATTGCTAAATTGGGAATTGTATTTCAACCCAGAACAAAAAATGTGCTTTGACGGACACTAAATAACTTTCCCAGCCACAACAGGACAGCGTTAACGAGAGATTTAGCAGGATATAAATTTGAGGCCTAGTATTTAGGCGCTGGGTGACAGGTATGGGTTTAGTGACAGAATTAGACTTGGAAATACACAGTAGCGGGTGTGTGTGAAGTTATTCTGAATGACCCAATGTGCACCTTGAATATTATATACCCTTTTAGGGATAGATTTCAAATAGCTCTGATATAGCAGAAACCACTAAATTATGAAATTGTTAAATTGGGAATTGTATTTAAACCCAGAACAAAAAATGTGCTTTGACGGACACTAAATAACTTTCCCAGCCACAACAGGACAGCGTTAACGAGAGATTTAGCAGGATATAAATTTGAGGCCTAGTATTTAGGCGCTGGGTGACAGGTATGGGTTTAGTGACAGAATTAGACTTGGAAATACACAGTAGCGGGTGTGTGTGAAGTTATTCTGAATGACCCAATGTGCACCTTGAATATTATATACCCTTTTAGGGATAGATTTCAAATAGCTCTGATATAGCAGAAACCACTAAATTATGAAATTGCTAAATTGGGAATTGTATTTCAACCCAGAACAAAAAATGTGCTTTGACGGACACTAAATAACTTTCCCAGCCACAACAGGACAGCGTTAACGAGAGATTTAGCAGGATATAAATTTGAGGCCTAGTATTTAGGCGCTGGGTGACAGGTATGGGTTTAGTGACAGAATTAGACTTGGAAATACACAGTAGCGGGTGTGTGTGAAGTTATTCTGAATGACCCAATGTGCACCTTGAATATTATATACCCTTTTAGGGATAGATTTCAAATAGCTCTGATATAGCAGAAACCACTAAATTATGAAATTGTTAAATTGGGAATTGTATTTAAACCCAGAACAAAAAATGTGCTTTGACGGACACTAAATAACTTTCCCAGCCACAACAGGACAGCGTTAACGAGAGATTTAGCAGGATATAAATTTGAGGCCTAGTATTTAGGCGCTGGGTGACAGGTATGGGTTTAGTGACAGAATTAGACTTAGAAATACACAGTAGCGGGTGTGTGTGAAGTTATTCTGAATGACCCAATGTGCACCTTGAATATTATATACCCTTTTAGGGATAGATTTCAAATAGCTCTGATATAGCAGAAACCACTAAATTATGAAATTGCTAAATTGGGAATTGTATTTCAACCCAGAACAAAAAATGTGCTTTGACGGACACTAAATAACTTTCCCAGCCACAACAGGACAGCGGTAACGAGAGATTTAGCAGGATATAAATTTGAGGCCTAGTATTTAGGCGCTGGGTGACAGGTATGGGTTTAGTGACAGAATTAGACTTGGAAATACACAGTAGCGGGTGTGTGTGAAGTTATTCTGAATGACCCAATGTGCACCTTGAATATTATATACCCTTTTAGGGATAGATTTCAAATAGCTCTGATATAGCAGAAACCACTAAATTATGAAATTGTTAAATTGGGAATTGTATTTAAACCCAGAACAAAAAATGTGCTTTGACGGACACTAAATAACTTTCCCAGCCACAACAGGACAGCGTTAACGAGAGATTTAGCAGGATATAAATTTGAGGCCTAGTATTTAGGCGCTGGGTGACAGGTATGGGTTTAGTGACAGAATTAGACTTGGAAATACACAGTAGCGGGTGTGTGTGAAGTTATTCTGAATGACCCAATGTGCACCTTGAATATTATATACCCTTTTAGGGATAGATTTCAAATAGCTCTGATATAGCAGAAACCACTAAATTATGAAATTGCTAAATTGGGAATTGTATTTCAACCCAGAACAAAAAATGTGCTTTGACGGACACTAAATAACTTTCCCAGCCACAACAGGACAGCGTTAACGAGAGATTTAGCAGGATATAAATTTGAGGCCTAGTATTTAGGCGCTGGGTGACAGGTATGGGTTTAGTGACAGAATTAGACTTGGAAATACACAGTAGCGGGTGTGTGTGAAGTTATTCTGAATGACCCAATGTGCACCTTGAATATTATATACCCTTTTAGGGATAGATTTCAAATAGCTCTGATATAGCAGAAACCACTAAATTATGAAATTGTTAAATTGGGAATTGTATTTAAACCCAGAACAAAAAATGTGCTTTGACGGACACTAAATAACTTTCCCAGCCACAACAGGACAGCGTTAACGAGAGATTTAGCAGGATATAAATTTGAGGCCTAGTATTTAGGCGCTGGGTGACAGGTATGGGTTTAGTGACAGAATTAGACTTGGAAATACACAGTAGCGGGTGTGTGTGAAGTTATTCTGAATGACCCAATGTGCACCTTGAATATTATATACCCTTTTAGGGATAGATTTCAAATAGCTCTGATATAGCAGAAACCACTAAATTATGAAATTGCTAAATTGGGAATTGTATTTCAACCCAGAACAAAAAATGTGCTTTGACGGACACTAAATAACTTTCCCAGCCACAACAGGACAGCGTTAACGAGAGATTTAGCAGGATATAAATTTGAGGCCTAGTATTTAGGCGCTGGGTGACAGGTATGGGTTTAGTGACAGAATTAGACTTGGAAATACACAGTAGCGGGTGTGTGTGAAGTTATTCTGAATGACCCAATGTGCACCTTGAATATTATATACCCTTTTAGGGATAGATTTCAAATAGCTCTGATATAGCAGAAACCACTAAATTATGAAATTGTTAAATTGGGAATTGTATTTAAACCCAGAACAAAAAATGTGCTTTGACGGACACTAAATAACTTTCCCAGCCACAACAGGACAGCGTTAACGAGAGATTTAGCAGGATATAAATTTGAGGCCTAGTATTTAGGCGCTGGGTGACAGGTATGGGTTTAGTGACAGAATTAGACTTAGAAATACACAGTAGCGGGTGTGTGTGAAGTTATTCTGAATGACCCAATGTGCACCTTGAATATTATATACCCTTTTAGGGATAGATTTCAAATAGCTCTGATATAGCAGAAACCACTAAATTATGAAATTGCTAAATTGGGAATTGTATTTCAACCCAGAACAAAAAATGTGCTTTGACGGACACTAAATAACTTTCCCAGCCACAACAGGACAGCGGTAACGAGAGATTTAGCAGGATATAAATTTGAGGCCTAGTATTTAGGCGCTGGGTGACAGTTATGGGTTTAGTGACAGAATTAGACTTGGAAATACACAGTAGCGGGTGTGTGTGAAGTTATTCTGAATGACCCAATGTGCACCTTGAATATTATATACCCTTTTAGGGATAGATTTCAAATAGCTCTGATATAGCAGGAACCACTAAATTATGAAATTGCTAAATTGGGAATTGTATTTCAACCCAGAACAAAAAATGTGCTTTGACGGACACTAAATAACTTTCCCAGCCACAACAGGACAGCGGTAACGAGAGATTTAGCAGGATATAAATTTGAGGCCTAGTATTTAGGCGCTGGGTGACAGGTATGGGTTTAGTGACAGAATTAGACTTGGAAATACACAGTAGCGGGTGTGTGTGAAGTTATTCTGAATGACCCAATGTGCACCTTGAATATTATATACCCTTTTAGGGATAGATTTCAAATAGCTCTGATATAGCAGGAACCACTAAATTATGAAATTGCTAAATTGGGAATTGTACTTCAACCCAGAACAAAAAATGTGCTTTGACGGACACTAAATAACTTTCCCAGCCACAACAGGACAGCGGTAACGAGAGATTTAGCGGGATATAAATTTGAGGCCTAGTATTTAGGCGCTGGGTGACCGGTATGGATTTAGTGACAGAATTAGACTGGGATATGGCCAAAAAATAACCACACTATTGCTGGTTAAATGCACTTGGTGACGGGCGCAGCTTGCCCCTGATTTAGTATATGGCCAAAAAATGAACAGACTATTGCTGGTTAAATGCACTTGGTGTCACAGCTTGACGCACCACACTACTGAGGGTTAAATGCACTTGGTGACGGGCGCAGCTTGCCCCTGATGTAGTATATGGCCAAAAAATGAACAGACTATTGCTGGTTAAATGCACTTGGTGTGACAGCTTCACCCTGATGTAGGCTTTAGCCAAAAAACAACCACACCATTGAGGGTTAAATGCACTTGGTGACAGGCGCAGCTTGCCCCTGATTTAGTATATGGCCAAAAAAATGAACAGACTATTGCTGGTTAAATGCACTTGGTGTGACAGCTTCACCCTGATGTAGGCTTTAGCCAAAAAACAACCACACCATTGAGGGTTAAATGCACTTGGTCGCAGCTTGGATGCACTTGGTCGCAGCACCGCACAAGACACAAAATGGCCGCCGATCACCCCAGAAAAAAGTGACTGACAAACGGTCTGGGCAGCCTAAAAACAGTGAGTGAGCATTTGAATTTCAGCAGCTCAATGATGCACAGCTGCAGATCGATCGATTAATCAAGTGAAGTCCTTTGGAGGAGTTAATCTGCCTAATCTCGCCCTACTGTCGCATCCGCAACCTCTCCCTACGCTAATCAGAGCAGAGTGACGGGCGGCGCTATGTGACTCCAGCTTAAATAGAGGCTGGGTCACATGGTGCTCTGGCCAATCACAGCCATGCCAATAGTAGGCATGGCTGTGACGGCCTCTTGGGGCAAGTAGTATGACGCTTGTTGATTGGCTGCTTTGCAGCCTTTCAAAAAGCGCCAAGAAAGCGTCACAAAAGCGCCAAGAAAGCGACGAACACCGAACCCGAACCCGGACTTTTACGAAAATGTCCGGGTTCGGGTCCGTGTCACGGACACCCCAAAATTCGGTACGAACCCGAACTATACAGTTCGAGTTCGCTCATCCCTAATTCTGAGGCAAGATCACGTTTCTGAATAAGAAGTCTAGATCACTATTAAGATCACCAGATTAAACAAGATCCCTGATCCAGAGGGCCTCACCCCTGCCTTTTAAAAGATGTTTTGTTAACTTTACCCCCTTTTTTGGCTGAAGTCTTTAATGCTGTCTCTCCACAATACTTTACACTGTATCAAAGCGTCATATCTTCAGTGTTGTCCTATGAAAAGATAGAATAAAATATTTATAAAAATGTGAGTGGTGTACTCACTTTTGTGAGATACTGTATATCCTCCCACAATTGAGTCATTATGTTTAAATCAGATGTGCTATGGTAAGAAAAGCCAGTGATAATATTATGGCCTATGCCCGAGTGAAGCATTTTCTCTTCTTTTCAATTGATGCTGAAACGGCATTGGATGCACTGGAGATTTCTGGATCTTTCCAGATAGGCCTGAGCCCATTTCTCTATTGCAGGAACATAGCCGTTATTAACAACCCTTTAGTGCATGTACACACTAATTAACTATTATCTGCTTAATTCATTAAATTAGAAATAGAAATTGTCAGGGGTGCCCACTCTCTCTCCTGTTTTTTAAGTTCTTGTCATGGAGCAATAGCGCTGTGCTATTTTGGGGCTACCTGTTGGTGGAAATAAATATCTCACTTCTCACTCACTTCTCTCTATGCTAATGACCTTTTGCTCTATACTTCTAATCCGAGAGTTGACTTTAATTTAAAGTTAATTATACCAAAACGGAGGCCCTGTATGTGTCATTAACTGTGGGAAAAGCCTCACATTTTTCTTTGTATTCCCCATTAAATGGTGTTCTTTCAGTATCTAATACCTAGGGATCCAAATACCCTCTATTCTCTAATTTGGCTCTTTAGATTTCAGAAGATATTCATCTTCACCTATGGATTTCATTTTCCAGAAGGGTTTCGTTAAGTCTCCATGACCATATTTTGGGGGGTAGACCTTTTAGCTGGAGCACCAGAGAGACAGGAGCATGATCAGAGATCGTAATTTGACGAATAGCGGAGGATCTCATTCTCTCCAGCACATGGTTGGAGACAGATTGTCCAAACTTTGATAAGTTCCATGAACGGCTGAATAAAACGCATAATCTCTGTCCCTTGGGTGCGACAGCCTCCAAGTGTCTGAAATCTGATGGACAGACAGCGCTCTACGTAATTTGTGAATTTGTGTAGTGGAGTGTTTGGGAACAGTGGAAGTGGAGTCTATAGGATGGTCTAGTACTAAGTTCAAAGTAGCAGTATTCCCTCTCTAAAGTCTTGTAGAGATTTTAACATCTTTATTAGCCATGGTATTTGTTTGGAGTTGGGGGAGTACACATTAACTAGAGTTCTAGTTACTAAAAAGTGTACCTTTTAAGAATATTTACCTGCTTTCTGGGTCTATGAATTGTGCCTGCATTTGAAAAGGGACATTGGCACCTATTCCAATAGAGACTACCCTAGAAGCTGAGGAGTGCGTGCTGTGAAACCCTTTTGGGTACTGTTTATAAAGAAGAACTGGAATGTGGTTATGTCTAAAGTGTGTTTCTTGAAGAAACAAAAGTTCTGCCCTCTCTCTCCTGAGTATTTGGAAGACCTGGCTTCTTTTTTGAGGAACATTAAGGCCATTACCATTGAGTGAGGTTATCTTTAGGGGATCCATGAAGTATAGGCAGTAACAAAGGGGTATAAGGAGCTACATCCCAATAAAACAAGTGTTTCCAAACACAAGACCCATTCTGAGAAACTATGTACAGAATGATTAAGTACAAAATAGAGCACATGAAAGTGCAGTTGAACGGTAGCATGGAATAAAAACATCCCGTGGGGGGGGGGGGGGGGGGGAAGAGGAAGGGGAAGGATTATGAAGCGAAAGGAATATTAAAGGAAAATAGATGTGATGGTGGAGAAACTGTGAGGTACACAAAGCCTGTGTGAGCCCACACAGCACTTGGCTTTTTAGGGCATTCCGGAGGGGGGGGGGGGGGGGAGCAGGGGGGAAGCGGACACCAAGTGTATTATGTCTCGCCACTCTCCCCCCCCCCTCAGGCGCCACTTAATGGGTTCCCATAAAGGAAGCAGCTGATGCGCTACTTCCTTTTGTGGACAGAATCATCTAACTCAGCAGGTTGGGGAAAAAATCTGTAATGTTAGAGAGACAGAGTATAACTAAAAATACACACACCCTTAACTGGCAGGAGGGATGGGGGGTTCCTGTGTATCTCTACTTCCCTAGTGCCTGGGATATAGCACATAATAAAGCTGTTACACATACAGAAATGAATAAGAGCCATTGCCGCACAACAGCTAATAAGGAGGTATAAACTGGCATAAAAAGACGGTTCCTACCCAGCTTACAGATCACAGTAAAAGTTAGACAATGGGCAGAAGATAACCATGTAGGAAATGTTAATAGTGAGGCAAACCCTTAATAAGTAAGGTTGGGAACAGCAGACATGACACATAGATAAGAAAACATCGGGGCATAGTGGAGATCTAAACAGGTATGGTGTTACCGGTACTCTGTCCTAAGGGACAAACAGATAAGCAAATTAGAGTGAAGCTTCATCTTCAAGTGTCCTTAAGCTTCGCTTGGTGTTTCTTTGCTTGAGGTGATTTAAACTTCTTGACGACTTGCCAGTATTCAACTATAGGCAGAGATGGCATTTTCATGTTTCCGGCTAAAGGTAGCCATGAGGGAATGTCTAGGGGTTCGGTTTGCAGGGCATCCCAGATTTTGGAAAGGTCATCCAGATGGCGGATTATGACTTTTTTTCCGTTAATGGAGGTATATAGGCCAAATGGAAAAAGCCAGCGATAGGGATGTCTTCTCTTTCTGAGATCTGTTAGCGGCTTGAATGCTCTCCGCTTAGCAAGGGTGCTTGCTGCTAAAACTTGAAATTTTCTGTGAGACACCTGTTTGCTGAAAAGTACCCTTTCTACCACTTAAAATGTTTGTACGGGGGTGCTCTTTCTGAAATGGGATTACTTCTTGTGGGTTTTCATTTCTGGGGACCTCAGGAACTTATTTAATGCGACATGGCATCTAAAATCCATGTCTGCCAATTCAGGTCAGCAAAATCCTTATTTAGCTGTTTGACTCTAGAGCCCTGCCATGCGCCCATACATCATTTTTTAGCACATATGGGGTGTTGGCGTATTCGGGGGGAAATGGGTAACAAAATGTGGGGTGTATTTTGTCCTGTTACCCCTTGTGAAAGTGAAAAATGTGGGTGTAAAGCAACTTTTTATGGAAAAAATTAAAATGTTTCATTTTCACAGTCAAACGTTTCCTAATTCTGTGAATCGCCCGATGGGTCAAAGTGCTCACTACACACCTTGAAATATTCCTTGAGGGGTGTAGTTTCCGGAATGGGGTAACTTTTTGGGGGTTTCAACCGTAGGGGTACCTCAGGGTGTGTTCAATTGCAAGATGGCGCCTGTCAATTATTCCAGTGAAATCTGCCTTCCAGAAGCCATTTGGTGCTCCTTTCCTTCTGACCCCTGTGGTATGCCTATATAGCAGTATACAAACACATTCGGGGTATTGCAGTAATAAGTAGAAAATGGGCAATAAATTAGGGGTGCATTTTCTCCAGTTCCCCCTTGTGAAAGTGAAAAATTTGGGCCTAAAGTCAATTTTTCTGGAAAAAAAAATAATTTTTCATTTTCACAGCCAATTCCATGAATCACTTTTGAGGACAACGTTTTCACTACACATCTTGAAATATTCCTTGAGGGGTGTAGTTTCCAGAATGGGGGTCACTTTTTTGGGGGTTCCACTCTAGGGGTACCTCAGGGTGTCTTTATATGCAACATAGCTCCCAAAAGCCAATCCTGCAAAATCTGTCCTCCAAAAGCCCTATGGGTCTACTTCCCTTTTGAACCCTGCCATGCATCCATACATCATTTTTTGAGCACATATGGGGTTTTGGTGTATTCGGGGGGAAGTGGGGAACAAAATGTGGGGTGCAATTTGTCCTGTTTCCCTTTCTTTTATTTTTCATCTTCACAGCCAATCGTTTTCTAATTCTGTGAAAAGCCTGATGGGGTTTCCACTGTAGGGCCACCTCAGGGTGTCTTCATGAGACATAGCTCCCAATTACCATTCCAGTTAAATCCGCTCTCCAAAAGCCATATGGTGCTCCTTGCACTCTGAAACATTCTGTGCGCCCATACATCAGTTTTTGAGCACACATGGGGTGTTTCTGTAAACTCCTGATTCAGGGTAATAGATTTTGAGTTTTGTTTGGCTGTTAACCTTTGATGTGTTGCAGAAAAAATAGATTACAATTTTAATTTAATTCTCGTGGGGCACCTAAAGGGTTAACAAAGTTAGTAAAATCAGTTTTGTATACCTTGAGGGGTGTAGTTTCTAAAATGGGGTGATTTATGGGTGGTTTCTAATATGTAAAGTGATTTCATAACTGAACTGGTCCTGAAAAAATTGGGGTTTGGAAATGGTCTTAAAAATTTTAAGATTTGCTTCTAAACTTCTAAGCCTTCTAACATCCCCCAAAAATGTAATGCCATTTTCAAAATGATCCAAACATGAAGTAGACATATGGAGAATGTAAAGTAATAACTATTTTTGGAGGTATTACTATCTATTATAAAAGTAGAGAAATTGAAATTTGGAAATTTGTTAGCTTTTCAAATTTTTTGGTAAATTTGGTATTTTTCTATAAATAAAAATGAAATTTTGGGACTCAATTTTACCACTGTCATGAAGTACAATATGTGACGAGAAAACAGTCTCAGAATGGCCTGGATAAGTTAAAGTGTTTTAAAGTTATTACCAAACAATGTGACACATGTCAGATTTGCTAAAAATGGCCTGGTCCTTGGGTTGAAAAATTGCAGGGTCCTTAAGGGGTTAATAGTACAGGTGTTTTTGGACAAGAAGATGCCTATGATTATTTTTTTTATTGTTTACTTCTCTTTTGATTTTGGGGAAAGGGGGTGATTTTTTATAACCTTTTTTAGACCCCTAAGTGGACCCTAACATGCAATCATTAGACTGCAATTTGTATAAATATTGGAATTTTATCCATTACAATATACAAAGATTGGCATATTACAATTCAGTGCTGCCACCTGTTGGCCTGAATTGTAAAATACAAGTAATTATCCTAGAAGCCTAGTACAAGCTCTAGCTTATAACTTCAAATGAACATCTTCCCTGATCTCCTCCCAGGGTTGGTGTTCCTGCCCAACAAGCATGTGCTTCCAGTGCGCTTATATTTGACCACAGTATCTGAGGAGTTAAATGTTTGCGATAATCATTACCGCTGATCGCGGACATTAGTCCTGAGTGTCTGCTGTGTGAAACAGCAGGCACTCAGTTGCTATAGCGCTTGCTCTGCTCCGGAGCGGGCACCATCTTTAAAGACCCGAAATGTGACATACTATTACTTCACATGCCTTGAAGGGGTTAATTACTCAAATGGGTTGTCTGATTTAAAATGGCCACCAGCAATCTACATAACAACATTTGTCACGAGACAATGGATTTTTATGCAACTGTTGTGCCACAGTTGCAGCATGTCGCAGTGTGACACCATTGACTATCATTTGCTGCAACAAATAGTCGTGCGACAAATGTGTAGCCTTAGCCTAAGGGTATGCCCACACAGTCAGGTTTCCTGAAGCAGTTCTGGAAACCAAGATCAGGAGTGGATCATAAAAGCAGAGGACGCATAAAGGGCATATACAACTTCTTCACTTTCTTGAATTTTGGCTTTTAAAACTGCATCAAGGAACCTGAACATTTGTCCGTACCCTAATATCTCCCCACCCTTAAAAAGTGTCATTGTAATTGTAATAAGATAATTAATGTAAGGGAGAATCCACATCACCATTATTTTTCCATTCTTCTGATCCATAAAAAAAAAGCAAAAAGAAAAGCAAGATCCTTAAAAAAACTGATCCTGTACATCAGTTATGCACATTTGCCATGCATTTGAGCCATCCGACGGGAAAAAAGTAAAGTTCAAACGGATGCCAAATGTGCATAACTGATGCACAGGATCCTTTTTTTTTTTTTTTTTACAGGATCCATATTATTTTTTTTATTCTGTTCTTCTGACGGATCAGAACGTAAAAATAATAGTGATAGGAACTTTTATTCACTTCACCTGTCAGCCTTTTTAGTTTTAGGCTGAAGCTACACCTAGACTTTTTGAAGAACCTTTGATTGATTTTTAACTACCAAGTGACATCTGCAGTGGACAAGATTGCTTAAAACTAGATTTTGGTATTTAGGGTATGGCCACATGGTCAGGTTTACTTATGCAGTTTTGGAAGACAAAATCAGGAGTTGATCACACATGGAGAGAAGGTGTAAAGGACAGATTTATCTTCTCTTTTTGAATTCATTCCTAGTTTTGGCTTCTCAAACAGCATCAAGAAACCTGACTGTGTGGCCATACCCTTAGGGCTGTTTCACACGAGCAGATGCCGTGCGTGACATCTGCTCCGTGAATGACAGCCAAGACCCGATGCAGACTGCAGAGGCACGGAGCATTAACATGATTGATAATGCTCCGTGCCTCTCTGTGACCTCTTTACTACGAAATCACAGTGAGATAAAGTTGTCATTGTGATTTCGTAATAAAGAGGTCACAGAGAGGCACGGAGCATTATCAATCATGTTAATGCTCCGTGCCTCTGCAGTCTGCATCGGGTATTGGCTGTCATTCACGGAGCGGATGTCACGCACGGCATCCGCTCGTGTGAAACAGCCCTTACAGTTCTGATGATTTAATGAAGACACGTGCAAGTAACTTTGGGACTAGGTGGTATGTATGAACTCTGCACGTGTTGAGCATTTACTGTACTTTTAGGAGGATTGGTGTGTATAACTTTCTGCTTGAGTCACACTTTTAACCATTAACCCCTTAGGGACACAGCCTTTTTACACCTTAGAACCAGGCCATTTTTTGAAAATCTGACCAGTGTCACTTTAAGTGATGATAACTTTAAAACGCTTTGACTTATCCAGGCCATTCTGAGATTGTTTTTTCGTCACATATTGTACTTCATGACACTGGTAAAATAAAGTTAAAAAAAATATTTGTTTTTGCATTAAAAAATGTCAAATTTACCAAAAATTGGGAAAAATTAGCAAATTTCAAAGTTTCATTTTCACTACTTCTGTAATACATAGTAATACCCTTAAAAATTGTGATGACTTTACATTCCCCATATGTCTACTTCCTGTTTGAATTATTTTGGGAATGATATTTTATTTTTTGGGGATGTTACAAGGCTTAGAAGTTTAGAAGCAAATCTTGAAATTTTTCAGAAATTTACAAAAACACAATTTTTAGGGACCACTACAGCTCTGAAGTCACTTTGTGAGGCTTACATAATAGAAACCACCCAAAAATGACCCCATTCTATAAACTACACCCCTCGAGGTATTCAAAACTGATTTTACAAACTTTGTTAACCTTTTAGGTGTTGCACAAGAGTTATTGGCAAATGGGGATGAAATTTGAGAATTTCATTTTATTGCCTAATTTTCCATTTTAACCATTTTTTTCCACTAACAAAGCAAGGGTTAACAGCCAAACAAGACTGTATCTTTATTGCCCTGACTCTGCCGTTTACAGAAACACCCCATATGTGGCCGTAAACTACTGTACGGCCACACAGCGGGGCGTAGAGTGAAAGGTGCGCCGTTTGGTTTTTGGAAGGCAGGTTTTGCTGGACTGGTTTTTTGACACCATGTCCCATTTGAAGCCCCCTGATGCACCCCTAGAGTAGAAACTCCATAAAAGTGACCCCATCTAAGAAACTACACCCCTCAAGGTATTCAAAACTGATTTTACAAACTTTGTTAACCCTTTAGGTGTTGCACAAGATTTAATGGAAAATAGAGATACAATTTAAAAATTTCACTTTTTTGGCAGATTTTCCATTTTAATTTTTTTTTTCCAGTTACAAAGCAAGGGTTAACAGCCAAACAAAACTCGTTATTTATGGCCCTGATTCTGTCGTTTACAGAAACACCCCATATGTGGTCGTAAACCGCTGTACGGTCACACGGCAGGGCGCAGAAGGAAAGGAATGCCATACGGTTTTTGGAAGGCAGATTTTGCTGGACTGGTTTTTTTGACACCATGTCCCATTTGAAGCCCCCTGATGCACCCCTAGAGTAGAAACTCCAAAAAAGTGACCCCATTTTAGAAACTACGGGATAGGGTGGCAGTTTTGTTGGTACAAGTTTAGGGTACATATGATTTTTGGTTGCTCTATATTACACTTTTTGTTCGGCAAGGTAACAAGAAATTGCTTTTTTGGCACAGTTTTTTTATTGTTATTTACACCATTCATCTGACAGGTTAGATCATGTGGTAATTTTATAGAGCAGGTTGTCACGGACGCGGTGATACCCAATATGTATACAATTTTTTTTATTTATGTACGTTTTACACAATAATTTCATTTTTAAAACAAAAAAAATGTTTTAGTGTCTCCATAGTCTAAGAGCCATAGTTTTTTAACTTTTTGGGCGATTATCTTAAGTAGGGTCTCATTTTTTGTGGGATGAGATGACGGTTTGATTGGCACTATTTTGGGGTGCACATGACTTTTTGATTGCTTGCTATTACACTTTTTGTGACGGAAGATGACAAAAAATTGCTTTTTTTACACCGTTTTTATTTTTATTTTTTTACGGTGGTCATCTGAGGGGTTAGGTCATGTGATATTTTTATAGAGCCGGTCAATACGGACGCGGCGATACCTAATATGTATACTTTTTTTTTATTTATGTAAGTTTTACACAATGATTTCATTTTTGAAACAAAAGAAATCATGTTTTAGTGTTTCCATAGTCTAAGAGCCATAACTTTTTCAGTTTTTGGGCGATTATCTTGGGTAGGGTATGATTTTTGCGGGATGAGATAACGGTTTGATTGTTACAATTTTGGCGTAGATGCGACTTTTTTGATCACTTTTATTACCTTTTTTGGGAAGTAAGGTGGGCAAAATTCCAATTTCATCATAGTTTTTAATTTTTTATTTTTATGGCGTTCACCGTTCGGGTAAAGTAACATTACCGTTTTATAGATCAGGTCGTTACGGACGCGGCGATACCAAACATGTGTAGGGAATTTTATTTTTTTCATTTTTAATCAGTGATAAATGTGTTTTTTGATTTTTACTTTATTTTTCCCTTTTTTCACTTTTTTTTTTACCCAGACCCACTTGGTTCTTGAAGATCCAGTGGGTCTGATGTCTGCATAATACAGTACAGTACAATATATATTGTACTGTACTGTATTTTACTTACACTTTGTCTGCACAGATCTATGCTTTCAGCACAGATCTGTTCAGAACCATGGACAGCAGGACGCCTGAGAAGGCCAGAACTCTGCAGACGGGGAAGGGTAAGGACGGGGCCTGGGGGCTGCCTGGAAGCTCTCTCCCTCTCCATTCGGGGGACTGCAAAGGCACAGCAGCCCCCCGATCGGAGAGGGAGGGAGCTCCCTCTTACTGTTAACCTTTTCCATACAGCGGTCCGTACGGACCGCTGTATGGAAAGGGTTAAACGGCTGACATCGCATCACCGATGTCAGCCGTTTATACCAGGGTGCCAGCAATGTGCTGGCACCCTGGTATACCCACTAGACGCCAACGATTACGCAATGGGAGGCGGGCGGGGGATCGCGATCCCGCCTACCGCACCGCCCGCAACCCTCCCCCTGCATCTCCCACTGTGCTCGAATAACTCAGGGGTGCAGGGGGGAGGGATACAGGAAACCATTTTTAATCCTAAAGTTTCTGATCCCCGCGGTCAGGGACCGCGGGGATCAGAAACTGCAGAAATCGCAGCAAACCGCAGGTCTGAATTGACCTGCGGTTTGCCGCGATCGCCGACATGGGGGGGTCACGGGACCCCCCCGCGCATTTAGCCTAGGTGCCTGCTCAATGATTTGAGCAGGCACCGGGTTCCGATCACTGCCAGCCGCACGGCAGTGATCGAAAATGCACAGGGCGTACATGTACACCCTGTGTCCTTAAGTACCAGGGCACAAGGGCGTACCTGTACGCCCTGTGTCCTTAAGGGGTTAATATTAAGTTTTATGCAATTTTTTAAGAAAAATTCTTTGCTGCAGAATTACGTACATAAAGGTGCCTGTGCATCTAACGTGTTGACTGGCATCCTTACAATGTGCCAGGTGTCTACTTACAGATATGGGGGGTTGATATGATTTTTTTTATTTTCTAATTTACCGTAGGTTTTATTTGCATGTGTCAAAAGTGCAAAAATTGTCAAATTACCAGAGGTGCAAAATGTCAAACAAAGGGGCTAATAGCTGTTATCTGAGGTGAATTAAAGACAAGTGTCGTTCTGACAGAATAGACAAAATGCTAATTATTACTATTATTATCACTTTTTCTGAAGACGCCATTACAATAAATGTTATGTGGAAGGTCACCGTAAATCTTGAAGGACTGGCAGAATTATTGTCTTGTCTGTAGAAACCTTAGCCATAATACACATGGCAGAATTATGTGAATGGAACACTATGGTGACACTGAGCTTCCATATTACACAGCTGCATCTGAACAGCGTATATGAACAGAACTATATTACACTGTTTAAAAAGAAAAATAGATCCTACATACAGCATCTGATTTATAAAGAATCCAGCAGAATAAAGTGTCTTTATGCCTACTGGAAGTCTAAAAGGTACAATGAGGCCCCACATACATCTCAGTATCTAAGTTCTGTTGTGCTGTACATCACATCCCACATTGCACTGTAATGGAGCAATGTGGGAAACCGTAAATGAAGTAAAAACAAATCTCCCAAAACAATAGAATTATGGCCTTTGGAATAAATAACTAAAGGGAATCTGTCATCAGGATCTTGGACTACTATCTGCATTAATACATGAGTACGAGTCTAGACTGCTATTTTTTATTTTCCTGCTGCCCCCTGTTCTCCGGCTGTCAGCAATTAAAGCTGCCTTGAAATACCCATTCAGGGCTGCTACGCGAGCACACAGGAATCCTCCCTATTATGTTGGCATGGCACAGCAGTCTAGACTGTGCTTTAAAGTACAGGTTTGAGTGTTGACAGCAAGGCAACGGTATTAATATACTACTAATGTGTAGTACTACTAATTTATTACTACAGATAATCATCTAGAAGCGTGGTGACAGATTACCTTCAAGGTCAAACTAGGCCTTTTCGACTGGGGAATGACTGAGGGGTGTAGCTTAGCTAACTAGGCAGGGCTTAACAATCTTTTTGTCCTACCACAGACTAGGCTTTTGCTCCAGACAGTTGTGTTACAACCAGGTCTGGGATAGTCAGGAGGAGGAGGGTTGTAGCAAGAGAATGGCAACTAGGCATGTGCCCTAGGTGCTGGTTACCAGAGAGGGTGCCTACAAGCCAGTGTGGCTGGGCCAGAATATTTAGATATAGGATGAGGAAAGTACATTGAACCATTGCCTAGGGTGGAGAAAATCATGGCTACAGCTCTGAGGATATGACTGATCAGGGGCGGACACAGAAAGCAGAGGGCCCCTGTGCAAAGAATGTGGCTGAGCCCCACCACCTCCCATGCCAAATTCTGAACCTAACCTATTCCCAACTAACATTATATATAGAAATAAAAAACATACAGGGTAAGGCTACTTTCACACCTGCGGCTCTACGATCCGGCCACCTGATGCGACAGAGAATGCAAAGAATCAGCCAGACACAAATCGCAGCATGCAACGTTTTGTGTCCCGCCGATTCTCTGTATTTTTGTCAGATTGTGACATTATAGTTAATGGAGCCGGCAGGCATTCCGTCTGCATCCAGCAGTGCCGGATCTGGTGAATTACGGCAGTTGTTCCAGCAGAGTAAAGTGAAAGTAGCCTAATACAGCACGGGCGGGCCCCTCCCACACTGGGCCCCTGCGTAGCTGAACCGGCTGCATGGGCGGTATGTCTGCCCATGTGACTGATCTTCTGAAACACAGAGATCAATTGCTCAGTTTTAGTTGTAATTTGAGACAAAAAAAGAATCAAGGTATAGGTGAAAGAAATGCTGGATGTGGATCTTTTTATTTTTGTAAATATTGTAGGGAACATTTATCAAGACCAGCGTATTACACTTTGACTTTTAATCTATCCCCCGCTAGGGTAAGATGTGCCACAAATATTAAGAGGTACACTTCTGTTTATAAATGTTGTGGATGTGTGACGGACCATGCATCAAAACAGCAATCTACACCAGCTAGACAGCGAGTGTAGATTTCTTCTATAATCTATGAAAGTTTCTTAGATTACAACAAATGTGGTGGGCTGGCTAAGCCGGCCCCACTCTGCACACTTTTTGAAAAAGTGGTGAGCAGGTCTCCAAACCCCCCCAAAATGTTGCCGTTTTGGGAAACCATAGTGTGCGACAAACTTTAATTTCACACTCGTGTTTTGGCTTTGCATTTGTGAGATCCGTTCAGGGCTCTGTCAAGCAGTCCAAAACGGATCAGTTTGCAACCTAATGCATTCTGAATGGAAAAGAATCTGCTCAGAATGCATCAGTTTAGTCTCCATTCCGCTTTGGAGACGGACACCAAAACGCTGCTTGCAACGTTTTGGTGTCCATCTGAAGAAATTGAGCCAAACGGATCCGTTCTGGCACACAATGTAAGTCAATGGGGATTCTCTGACACAATCTGGCTCAATAGAAAACTGATCAGTCCTCCATTGACTTTCAATGGTGTTCAAGACGGATCCGTCTTGGCTATGTTAAAGATAATACAAACGGATCCGTTCTGAACGGATGAAGACGGTTGTATTATCTGAACGGATCTGTCCATGACGGATCCGCACAAAACGCGAGTGTGGAAGTAGCCTTAGTGAGTTTTTGCTGCTAGTGTTCTGGCATACAGGAGGTAACAAATGTCCCCCTCTATGTTCCTACAAGGCGTTAGGCAAGAAAGCTGTTAACAACAATTTTCTGGTAAACAACTGATAACAATCACAATAGCATAATTAGACTTTTTTCTGCAACGAAATATCTTTTTTCAAAATTTATAGCATTTTACCTGCATTACTTCTGGACAATAAACCATTCAAAAAGTGTACCAAATTAGTATCAGTAAGCTAATGACAATGCTTAAAGCCAAATATGCACATAAACAACTCTACAGCACAGAGAAAAGAAAGAAAGACGTGATCAGACCTTTTACAGCACAGACTGTGCTTCATTCTGGTTCGAGAATCCCCCCTGCTGGTCTGTGAACAAACTGTCTTTATGTCCGTATGGTTCCCTGTTTAAACTCCGTCAGCAGCACACAACCACCGCCCTCAGAGCCTACACTAGACAGAAAACTGAGAATACAAAAAATGAGCAAAAATGAGGCTGCATCTTTTACACGTTCAGCTTTAAAGATCTACCTTGTGTTGCTGAAAAATGAAACCACCTGTAATAGCACAATGTTGTAGTGTACAAGTATATTCTCAAACAATGGCATAAAAGATACTCTTTAGATAAAAAAATGTTTTAGCCATAATCTAAAAGTGTTCCTGAGTCTACACAATATCCTCATATAATATAAATGACCTAAACTTCATTCTCAGAAGTGACCTTACTAAAAGATAATTGTTGTAAAAGCAGAGGAGCTGAGCAGAATGATATATAGTTTTGTGGGAAACGATTCAGTAAAATGTGTAATTCAGACATTTAAATCTCTGCTGTTTTTGATCTCAGTTGTACATGGGGAGGTGTTATCAGTCATTGATAGCATTCTCAGTATGTGCATTCAGATAAAGCTGTCAGTCACTGATAGCTCTACACGGCATGCTCATAAATTCTGAAACACCAGACATTTATACATATAAATGACAAGTTTTGCAGAATCGTTTCCCGGAAAACCATATATTAATCTGCTCAGCTCCTACGTACCACCTGCAGATTGCATTGCATTTCGTGCTGACAGGTTCTCTTTAACCCCTTCTACCACGGTCGATTTTCTATTTTAGTTTTTTACTCCCTGCCTTGTTTTTTATTTTTTCATTTACATGGACATATGAGGGCTTGTTTTTCTGCAGGGCAAGTTGTACTTTATAATGGCACCTTTTATTATTGCATAGGATGTAGTGGGAAGCTGGAAAGAAATCCAAATGGGAAGGAATTAGAAAACAAAAACGCAATTCTGCCACAGTTTAATGGGTTTTGCACTAAAACTGAGTTGTGCTCTTCATTCTCCAGGTCTGTATGATTACAACAATACCACATATGTATAGTTTTTCTTGGGTTTTAATACTGAAACAAATAAAAACTTTTTATTATCATATTCTGACCCCCATAACTTTTTTATAGTCACATCTACAGAGCTGTGTGAGGGCTCATTTTTTGGAACAATCAGTACTTTTCAGTGATATCATTTTTAGGTGTATATGACATTTAAGGCTAGTTTCACACTAGCGTCCGTCGGTCCACTCGTGAGCTCCGTTTGAAGGGGCTCACGAGCGGACCCGAACGCCTCCGTCCAGCCCTGATGCAGTCTGAATGGAGCGGATCCGCTCAGACTGCATCAGTCTGGCGGCGTTCAGCCTCCGCTCCGCTCGCCTCCGCACGGACAGGCGGACAGCTGAACGCTGCTTGCAGCATTCAGCTGTCCGCCTGGCCGTGCGGAGGCGTGCGGATCCGTCCAGACTTACAATGTAAGTCAATGGGAACGGATCCGCTTGAAGAGGTCACCATATGGCTCAATCTTCAAGCGGATCCGTCCCCCATTGACTTTACATTGAAAGTCTGGACTGATCCGCTCAGGCATCTTGCGCACTTAGAAAATTTTCTAAGTTATTAATGCAGACGGATCCGTACTGAACGGAGCCTCCGTCTGCATTAATATGATCGGATCCGTTCAGAACGGATCCAATCAAGCGCTAGTGTGAAAGTAGCCTTAATCACTTTTTATTCCATTTGTTTTGTGGAGAAGAAGCAATGAAAAAATGGCAAATCAGCCATTTTTTTATATTTTTTTTTGTTATGCCATTCACCGTATGGGAGATACATTTTTTTATATATTTTAATAGTGCAGCTAGTACTTTTTTAAAACTTTTTAAAGTCACCCTAGTTGACTACAACTTGCAATCATTGGATTGCAATTTGTATAACGTAATGGACTTTTATTCATTACAATATACAAAGATCTGTATATTACAATGCAGTGCTGCCACCTGCAGGCCTACATTGGAGTATAAAAGGCATATGAGCCCAGTGGCATACATAGAGAAGTAAGGGCCTAATAGCAAAGATCAAACCAGGCCCCCCAGATAGGACAGAAGGGTTTCTGCCTAAACCCTTTTTAGAGGGTAGAGTCCTGACCAAGTTTTCTCTTCCAGTAGAAGAGGAGATAATCCCAACTAAGACTGGACCCCCTCTAGCCCTGGGCCCCATAGCAGTCGCATGGTCTGCCACTAAGGCACTTACGCCCCTGTCTGAGCCTTAGCAAGCGCTGGTCTTTCACAGACAATGAACGGCTCCCCCAATTGCTGCGTGGGGGAGCAGTTCCAGGCCTGGGAGCTCAGCACTTCTGGGTTTTGCGCTCTTAGATGCCATGGTCACATTTGAGGGTTAATCGTTTGTGATCGTCATTTTCATTAGATATTTACATTAGCCCAGGGTGTCCACTGTGTGAAAGAGCATGAACATGGTGGCTATGGGGCCTTCTCCACTCCGGAGTGGGTGCCGTCTTTAAAGACCCAATATGTGACATACTATTATGTCACATATTGGGAAAGGGTTAAAGAGGAGCTGTTACAACAAAATGCACTGCAATCTGCAGGTTATAGAGCAGGAGGAGCTGAGTGTGTATATGTATTAAGGCAGATTGCCTGGATTTGTGTGAGGGGCTGAGGTCCGCCTCCAGCCTATTTAGGGCACTTCCCTTACCTGGCTCCTGCATCATTGAGGTCTGAGCTTTTGAGAGAGGAGGTCGCTTGTGGAGTGTCTGGAGAGTTGCCTGCGAGTCGCTGAATTTCTGGGAGTTTTTCGTTGCCATCAGTTCTGGATTTGGAGCATTTCGGTTCTATTTTTCCGGCTTTACTCAGGTTCACTGGGGGTCACGTTTTGCCCGTTAAATTGCGAGTCATCCATACGGTGCAGCCGGGGCCTCACGGTTGCCCCCTGTACCGGTTCAATTCATTTGACCAAACGCTGCACCATGTCACTGTTTTCTCATACAAGTCACCAGTATTTCATTTCTGTCACGCCTTGTTCATGCACAATTTGTCTACACCATACCACTATTCCGGTCAGCACCCCTGCGGCAAGCATGCAGTCGTTTCCTGGGCAATCCCCCATTTCTGTTAATTTCATTTCACCAAACGCTGCACTAATGTCACAGCTTTCTCGCCCAGGTCACCAGCATTTCATTTCTGTCATGTCTTGTTCATGCATAAATTTACCTACACCGTATCACCACTCCGGACAACACCCCTGAGGCTGCAGGCAGTGGTTTCTGAGTCATCCATACGGTACAGCCGGGGCCTCACGGTTGCCCCTGTACCGGTTCATTTCATTTCATCATACGCTGCACCAATGTCACGGTTTTCTCATACAAGTCACCAGTATTCATTTCTGTCACGCCTGGGGGTCACGTTTTGCCCGTTAAATTGCGAGTCATCCATACGGTGCAGCCGGGGCCTCACGGTTGCCCCCTGTACCGGTTCAATTCATTTGACCAAACGCTGCACCATGTCACTGTTTTCTCATACAAGTCACCAGTATTTCATTTCTGTCACGCCTTGTTCATGCACAATTTGTCTACACCATACCACTATTCCATTTAATTTCATCATACGCTGCACCAATGTCACGGTTTTCTCATACAAGTCACCAGTATTCATTTCTGTCACGCCTTGTTCATGCGCAATTTGTCCACACCGTACAACCATTCCGGTCAACACCTCTGCAGCATGCGGCATGGTTTCTGGCCTAATCCCCCATTTCTGTTTTATTTCATTTCATAGACGCTGCGCAATGTCACGGCTTTCTCGCAGTCACCAGCATCTCATTTTGTCATGTCTCGTTCAAGCAATCTTCCCACAGGCAACACTGCGGTCAGCACCCCTGTGGTTTCCAGGCTCGTTCCCCATTTCCTTTTCAGTCCATATCACCCCACAATCATCCACATTCATGCCCCTGTAAGAGGCAGCCCTGATCATCCAGCAACATTTCCAACACATATATATATAGCAGACTGTCATGTTTCCCTCCAGCCACCAGAGGCCACTGTGGCTGAGTAGGACAGTGAGAGGAGTTGTTTCCAGAGGACAAGGAGTTAAGTGTTTTTTCCCGGGCTGAGCAGAGAGCCTGGGCTGAAGGTGTCTGAGTACACAGGAAGAAGGACGCTGTGCACTGAGAGGGAGATCCACAGGGAAGATTAGAGCGATTTCTCCCTGCCTGCTGTGACACAGTATCTGTGTGCTGTGTGCTGTCTGCTGTAGTGTGAGGCACTTACCAGAGGAACTGTGAGTGAATTCCAGGCCCTGCCTGATTACACGTCCAGAGCTGCTGATTATCTCTAACCAGAGTTACAGAGACTACAAAGAGAGGCCAGAGCTGAGCCACGCTGAAGCAAGCAAGCAAGCAACCAGAACGGGACCCAGACTGTATCTGCCTGCATGTGCCGGACACCGAACTGTGAGTGCACTGATGCTAACCTGAGCTAGGACATAGTGGAATAGGATTTAGTTTAGTGCACCGTAGAGGTGCACCCCGGGTAGCGGGGACAGATAGGACTACCTAGAAGAGAGTAGCCTGCTATTGTCTGTACTTGTGTTTGTGATTCATTTGTGTTCTTTATGCAAATTTCCATTATCTTTATTGTGAATTCTCAAGCTGTTCATATTGTAAATCTGCTTCTCCGGCAGTTAGAGTTCTCTTTTAATAAAGCCGGTTTCTACTTCAGCCTCCTTGTCTGCTGCACTGTACTTGAGTCCTGCTCTACGGTCTCTTCCTCTGCTGACCGTTACAAGTGGCGCTGCGAGCAGGGTACAGTTACAGAGATGGAGGCGGCTGAAGGCAATGTGCATGATGTTAATGTGAGTACCTCAGGCAATGGTGGAACCCTTGCAAGGGCCCTTCCTATTGGCACGTTGTTCAACTTGCTACCCAAATTTGATGGCCAGAACATGACACTGTCAGACTGGGTGACAAGGTTACAGAGTGCTGTTAGGATTTACAATGTCAGCCCAGAACTACAAGTAGAAATTGCTTTGGCCGCTCTCGAGGGTGAGCCCCGAAGAAATGTTCTCCTACAACCAGAAGCCACGCGCAATACATTGCAAGAGATGGTGAGATTCCTGGAAGAAATATATGGGGAAACAGCCAGTGCAGGGCACCTCCGGGCGAAGTTTTTTTACCGGATTCAACGGGAAGACGAAGGTGTCTCTCAGTACGCTACAGCCCTACAGGAAGTGTTGGCCGAGGTACAAAAAAAAGAGGCAGATGGGGTTACTGGCATGGGACCCATAGACCGGATACTGCGGGAACAATTTATTCTGGGGCTCTACAGCAATCCCCTGAAACAGGCTCTGCGGGAACGAGTCAGAGTAGACCCTACCCTAACCTTTCGACAAATTTTGGCAGAGGCCGTGACGCGAAACAAAGAAGACGGCTATGCTTCTGGAGTAATACGGACCCAGACCGTTACACCCCCCGGGGTTACAAGAAATGAGGAAGCCCTGGTCAGAGTGGTACAAGACTTGCAGAGCTCCCTGAGTGCCATGCACGAAAAGTTGACACACCTGGAGAAACGGATAGAGTCGCGCCATACTACTGAGGCTGCCTATCCAGCCCGACAACAAACCTATCAGGCGACTCCGTGGGTTCCTACACCCGAATGCCCTTATGCTAGTTTACCATACCATCAAGCCCCTCATTACCCTTCAGTGGGGCCATCCAGCCAAGCTCTGAGGGCACCTCCCACTCGCAGGCTAAAAGTGGGCCGTCAAGGGGCACAGTGTTGGCGGTGTGGAGATCTAGGACATTTCGCCAGAGAGTGTCGGAATAATCCAGCTGGACGCCAAGAGCCGCCGTTAAACTACCGACCCCTGCAGTAGTGGGGCGTACTGCAGGGGAGGTGGAGAGCCAAGTTACCCAGCAAAGCTCCGAACACCTGGTCGCAGGGTGCCCCACTATACGAGCTGAGTTCGAAGGTGTTCCTGTCGACTGCTTAGTGGATACTGGGTCTCAGGTGACAACTATGCCCGAGTCATTCTTCTACCGTTACTTTCAAGCGCTGGCCAAGCCAGAACGAGAGACACTGGTCCGGGTTACAGCTGCTAACCAACAACAGATTCCTGTCACAGGGGTCGTGTGGATGAATGTACGGCTGTGTGGACAGGAAGTGGGGCGTAAAGGTATCTTGTTGGTCCCCGAAACGTTCAAAGAAGATGTGCCGGTGATAATGGGCATGAATATCCTGCGAGAATTGGATCAGATCATGTTCACCAAACGGGGGCCGGGTTACTGGAAACAAGCCACCCAGCACAAACCTACCCAGAAAGCATTTCAACGGCTAATCCGTTTTTGTGGAACACAGAAAAGTGTACCAGCACACCAGGCGGTGGGAACGATCCGAGCGCTAGGAAAGGCTACCTTCACCCTTCCCCCTGGTCGGGAGACCGTGCTGACGTTACCCGTGGGAACTTTCCGTAATCTTGAAGGCATGGAGGTGTTCGTTGAACCAACAGGCCTAGGAGAGCTGGGTCAGGACGTCCTGGTGGCCCGGACACTGGGAGTGGTCCAGAATGGACGAGTACCCATAAGAGCTGTGAATGTGGGATATCTAGAAGTTCCCTTGACGCCAGGGGTGGAACTGGCTCGTGTGTACCTACATCAGGGAGAAATCCTGAGTCAGAGAGAAGTGACTCTAGCTCCGGTAGGGGATGCTGGTTGGACCCTGGCAGTTACTGCCAGTGCAGAAGAGGCGCCGACCCCAGAATGGAATGGGGGAACCATCTTGGATCAAATGGAGATAGATGTTAAGGCTCTCAGTTTAGACCAACAGCGAGCAGTTGAAACCATGCTGTGGGAGAATCAGGCTGCGTTTGCCCGCCACGCCGATGACTTTGGCTGCACGAATGCTATCACACATGAGATACCGACGGGGGACACTCCACCAATTCGGGAGAGATATCGACAGATTCCGCCCAAGTTGTACCAGGAAGTGAAGACGCTATTGAAACAGATGATAGATTCCGGAGTGGTGCGGGGAAGCCAGAGCCCTTGGGCAGCCCCAGTGGTGCTTGTCAAGAAGAAGGACGGCACTATTCGATTTTGTGTGGATTACCGGCGGTTGAATGCTTGCACTGCGCGAGACTCATATCCTCTGCCACGCATCGAGGAGTCTCTGACGGCTCTAGGACGAGCCAAATACTTCTCCACCCTGGATCTAGCAAGTGGGTACTGGCAAGTACCAGTGGCTGAGCAGGACAAGGCAAAGACAGCATTCATACTCCCCATGGGGTTATTTGAATTCAACAGGATGCCATTCAGACTGACTAATGCCCCTGGAACCTTCCAGCGGCTGATGGAGAGATGCCTGGGAGACCTGAATTTTGAAGCCACTCTGATATACCTAGACGATATCATCGTATACTCTGCTACTTTTCAAGAACACTTGAATCGGCTAGGGCAGGTACTCGAGCGACTGCGATCCCATGGCCTGAAGGTAAAGCCAAAGAAGTGTCATCTCTTCAAGAGGGAGATCGAGTACCTGGGCCATAGGGTGTCCCAAGACGGAGTGCTACCGTCCCAAGACAAAGTGGCTGCAATACGACAATGGCTAGTGCCGAGAACACTGCGTGAGTTGAAGGCCTTCCTGGGACTGACTGGGTACTACCGGCGGTTCATCAAAGACTACGCAAAAATAGCGGGCCCTCTGAATGAGTTGTTGAGAGGAACGGCTGGGCAACCCAAGGGCCAAAGTATCCCCTGGGGACAGAAACAGGAAGAGGCCTTCCAGGCCCTGAAAGAAGCCCTGACATCGGCCCCCATCTTGGCTTATGCCGATTTTGATAAACCATTCATCTTAGCTACTGATGGCAGCCTCTACGGACTTGGGGCAGTCCTGTCGCAGGTACAGGATGGACATGAGAGAGTGATCGCTTATGCCAGTAGATCCTTGCGAGATACGGAGCGAAACCCCCATAACTACAGTTCCTTCCGGCTGGAACTCCTTGCCCTGGTGTGGGCTATGACGGAGAAATTTGCAGGATATCTGACAGGAGCTAAGATCTTCGTACGGACGGATAACAATCCCCTGGCCCATCTGGGTACGGCCAAGTTGGGAGCCCTGGAGCAACGCTGGGCGGCTCGCCTCGCAAAGTATGACTTCTCAATTCGCTACCGCTCCGCTACAGAGAACACTAATGCTGATGGTCTCTCGAGGGTTACTTTTGAAACTCCAGTAGGGGATATGGATGAACAAAAGGAAGAAGATTAAACTCCTGACTTCCGCAAGTTCGCTCCCCCAACAGTCGCGGCCCAGACAAGTGGGGAGGCCCGTAAGCTACCCAAAGCATTGGGGAGAACTAATGAAGAATGGGGCAGATTGCAAAATGAAGACATTGGACTGCAGCAAATGAAAAGCTGGGTAACCCAGTGCAGGAAACCCAACAAAGAAGAAAGGACTGATCTGGATGCCGAGATGAAGTCCGTTCTACATCAATGGGACAGACTGGAAGTGCATGGAGCTGTTTTGTTCCGCAAGTGGCAACAGCCTGCCGACCTAGAGGCGAGGTGGCAGGTAGTGATACCCAGAAGAATGGCACGGGAGATAGCCAAAGAGGCTCATGAGTTTGGAGCTCACTTCGGGCCAGTCAAGACATACCAGTGGCTGCAGCGTTATGTGTATTGTCCGCGACTGGAGGCCACAGTTGAAGAAGTTTGCCGACAGTGTCGAGTGTGTGAACTCACGAAGAGTACAGAACAGAGAGCACCCCTACAGTCCATCCAGACCACAGAACCGCTGGAAGTGTTGATGATAGACTATCTTCTTGTGGGACAATCGTCAAGAGGTCCACAGTATTGCCTGGTCATGATCGACCACTTCTCCAAGTTTGCAGTAGTCACCCCAACTCGGGACCAGATGGCCGAGTCCGCTGCACGAGCCATTTGTCAAGACTTCATTCGGGTCTATGGGTGTCCAAAGCGGATCCATTCAGATCAAGGGGCGTGCTTTCAAGGAAAAGTGATGGAAGAGCTACATCGACTGTACGGCATTGAAAAATCCAGGACAACTCCTTATCATCCCCAAGGAAACGGAGCCTGTGAGCGCTTTAACCGCACATTGCTGCAAATGCTGAGGACGCTAGAGGAAGACAAGAGGGCACACTGGCCTGACTACCTGCCAGAATTAGTCTGGGCTTACAATAATCGTGTCCACACCACCACCGGTTACACCCCATACATGTTACTGTTCGGTAGGGCTGGTCGAGAGATCGTGGAATTAAACCTAGAACAGCCAGAAGACCTAATAGAGCGATCAACCACCTCATGGGTGAAAGAACACCGTCGGCGTCTCCAGACCATTCACCGGTTGGCAGGTCAGCGGTTACAGGAGAGAGCTCATACAGACCGTCCTCCAGTTCAGGAGGTTCCATTGCAGCCTGGGGATCGGGTACTGGTACGAGAGAAACGTCCCAGAGGCAAGTTGAGTGAGCGTTGGGAAGTACAGCTGTATAAAGTGATCAAGAGAGTGTACCCTAATGGTCCGGTCTACGAAGTGCAGGTTGAGAATGAGGAATTTGCTTCACGGACTCTACATAGGAATATGTTACGGCCATGCCGGTCCAAAGATCCCGCACCTGTTCAGAGGACACCTCCTCCTGCCCCATACTCAGAACTTGTTATCTCTGATGGAGATTATGGTGAAGACTGGTGGACTGCTCCCAACACTGAAGAAGCCTCCCAGGTTACAGGTGATGAAGGCACTGTCACAGAACCATTGCCAGCCCGTAATGGAGAGGGGCCCTCGGACACACCCGAACCTCCTATTGTGGTGGATGAATCCAGACTGGCAGTTCCTAGTGGAGAGAGTCAGGTCGTAACAGATAGCCAGGACCTCCGGAGATCCAGTAGGCTTACTGCAGGGGTTCCACCAAACAGGTACGCTGCTGATGAGTTCATTTGGTCCACCTATATGTATTGTGGACAATGTTGTACTGCTGTATAAAAAGTTACATTAACCATTATTTCTATGGACTATATAGCAAGGCCGAGGACGGCCACCTTTAAGTGGGGAGGCATGTAAGAGGCAGCCCTGATCATCCAGCAACATTTCCAACACATATATATATAGCAGACTGTCATGTTTCCCTCCAGCCACCAGAGGCCACTGTGGCTGAGTAGGACAGTGAGAGGAGTTGTTTCCAGAGGACAAGGAGTTAAGTGTTTTTTCCCGGGCTGAGCAGAGAGCCTGGGCTGAAGGTGTCTGAGTACACAGGAAGAAGGACGCTGTGCACTGAGAGGGAGATCCACAGGGAAGATTAGAGCGATTTCTCCCTGCCTGCTGTGACACAGTATCTGTGTGCTGTCTGCTGTAGTGTGAGGCACTTACTAGAGGAACTGTGAGTGAATTCCAGGCCCTGCCTGATTACACGTCCAGAGCTGCTGATTATCTCTAACCAGAGTTACAGAGACTACAAAGAGAGGCCAGAGCTGAGCCACGCTGAAGCAAGCAAGCAAGCAACCAGAACGGGACCCAGACTGTATCTGCCTGCATGTGCCGGACACCGAACTGTGAGTGCACTGATGCTAACCTGAGCTAGGACATAGTGGAATAGGATTTAGTTTAGTGCACCGTAGAGGTGCACCCCGGGTAGCGGGGACAGATAGGACTACCTAGAAGAGAGTAGCCTGCTATTGTCTGTACTTGTGTTTGTGATTCATTTGTGTTCTTTATGCAAATTTCCATTATCTTTATTGTGAATTCTCAAGCTGTTCATATTGTAAATCTGCTTCTCCGGCAGTTAGAGTTCTCTTTTAATAAAGCCGGTTTCTACTTCAGCCTCCTTGTCTGCTGCACTGTACTTGAGTCCTGCTCTACGGTCTCTTCCTCTGCTGACCGTTACACCCCCCCCCCCCCTCCTCATGTTCATGTGCACGGCTGCAGGAGCACAAATGCGTATGAGTTATTTCATACGGTACAGCAGGGCCTCACGGTTGCCCCTGTACCGGTTCATCTCATTTCATCAATGCGCACCAATGTCACGGTTTTCATACAAAGTCACCAGCTTTCATTTCTGTCGCACCTGTTCATGCGCATTTGTTCACAAACCGCACCACCATTCCGGGCAACAGCTCTGGCAGCATGCGGCCAATGGTTCCTGGATTAAATCCCCCAGTTCTGTTGTTCTTTTCACACACGCTGCACCCATGTCACGGCTTCTCGCAGCAATCACCGGCAGCTCATTGCTCTCATGCCTATTCTGGCGTCTCCCCACAGGACCGACACTCCGGTCAGCACCCTGCTGGTTCCAGCCCCATTCCCCATTTCTGGTTTATTTCATTTCACCCCTCAACATCCAACATCCAACATTCATGCCCTCCCCCCCCCCTCCTCCTCGTATTCATGTGCACAGCACAGGGGCCAGCTGCGGGCACCCGGCACACCCCCCATTCATTTCAACCTCTACTGGGCTTACCGCTGCACAGACATCCCCTCCCCACCGCCTTCTGCCTGTTTGCCGCTCCTCCTGCCGCGCGGCCGATGGCGCCCGGCCGCGTCCTGGTGCCGGGTCTGCGCATGCGCGGCCGGGGTTCTGCGCATGCGCGGCGATTCCGTCGGCGCATGCGCGGTGTCCCGGCGGCCGTGGTGGGACTCCGGACGGATGGGAACAGAAATAAATGGCATTTCATTCTTATATGCTCTAAGATGTTACTCTTCATAAACAATCACATAAACTTCCAAGCATGATCCACATGATTCACACAACTTCGCCAGCAACGTTCATGCCCCCCCCCCCCCGTATTCACGTGCACAGCTACAGGGGCCAGCGGCGGTGCAACCGGCACACCCCCTATTCATTGCAACCTCCTCTGGGCTGACCGCTGCACAGACATCCCCTCCCAAACCGCCTCCTGCCTGTTTGCCGCTCCTCCTGCAGCGCGGCCGATGGTGCGCGGCCGCGTCCTGGTGCCTGGTCTGCGCATGCGCGGCCGGGGTTCTGCGCATGCGCGGCGATTCCGTCGGCGCGTGCGCGGTGTCCCGGCGGCCGTGCGCGCCGCATCTGATGCGGGGGGCCGCCGTCGGACGGTCCGGCCCGGCTGGTCGGCTGAGCTCAGGGGGCTCCGGTCACACAGGGGGCCCCTCCTGCGCAGGTTGCAGGGGGGCCTTCCAGCACGCCCCTCCAAAGTCAAACATCACCACAGCAGCCCCACACAATATAAAATATAAAAAAAAAAAAAAAAAAAAAAGCTAATTAAAGGACACAGACCAATACGTTCCATTGGATTGCAAAACGCACATTCCCACTTGTGCATGGCCATGCGCCACGCGCTGGTCTCTTCTCACACCAGGCGCAAGCTATCATTTCATGAACAACCGTCATGATCCTCCGGGTCATGCATATGTACCACGTACATTGTCACATTTCATCACACTATCTTATGTCTACCCTCCCCCCTTTTTTTTTTTTTTTTTTTTTTTTTTCAGGCGGTCAACCTATATTGTATTTTGCACTACCATGTATCCGGAGAATTACCACCAGGTATGTTCACCTGCTCATTAACAAAAGTCTTCCTTACATTTCGAATAATCCCGTTAGGGTCAGCGTGCTGGCTTTAGGGGCACCATCATCCCACTAGGTTACCCCCTTCTTGGCTTCGCCAGCAGTAAGTGGTCCCGCGAGGCCGACACCCCGCCTCAAACGTACAGAGGCACCCGCCCAACGCGCCACCTCGTTAGTAAGCCGCCTCGCGTGTTGCATAGAGAGGGCCTCACCTGTCACTCCCTTCCCCTAGTCCTGTCTTACAGTCACCGAGAGGCCAACGCTCCTGCCACTACCACAAGTGGCCTCATTAACCCCTCGCGCCAAATCATAGGTAGAGCCTCTCAAGCCGCTTGGCAAATTAGCAGGGCCTCATCTGTCACCATGCAAGTATAATTTTTCGCCATCCGGCCTAGCTAGCTTGCCAGCACGATCCTGTGTTTCCCCAAGCTAATCAACTGTTTTGTTTTACCATGTCTCTGGAAGGGATAGAGAACTTCTCCCTACCTGGCACCCCTGCTAGATCCGTCACTGCTACCCAGGGAGACGGTCTAGCCAGTCCAGCACCCATCAGATCCTGGACAATCCCGCGCATAACGACGGAGTTAAGGTGACGGCATGTTCCCTTCCCCGCCGCGGCGAGGGAAGCAGAGCTTTTCCGGCTGCTGCGCACTCCAATCGATAACAGGGAGGCAGGGGAAGGACCTAGCCAGTCCAGCACAGGGGATATACATACCATGCTGTCCTCCCTAAATGTCATCCATGTCTAAAGTCAACGCCAGGTTGGAGAGGCTGGAATCAGTCACCGCGACCCTCTCCTTGGCAGGGCCACCACCGGCAGCGTCACCGGCGCCGGCCGGATTGCCAGTGATCACGTCGACCGTTAGCCTGGAGGACCAAGAAGTCAGCCCGGCGCACATAATACCGGAGGAGGAACCTGGGGTACCCATCGCCACCAAGAAGACAGAAGGGCCAGACACGGTCATCACCTTTCCTGGGTACCCAGTTGGATTCAGCCTCAATGCAAGCCAGTTTGCCATCCGGGAAGATCCAGGACATTCTCGCCCACATAGACAACTACCTTCAACTCAGCACCGGCAACCGCAAAGAACTGCAGTCCCTGTTGGGCTCCCTGATCTTTGCCATGCGCATCCACCTCAGGGTCGCTCATTTATATCACGGCTCCTGCACCTCTCCCCTTTCTCCTACACGACTCGCACGGGGTGTCCCTGGATGCCCACGCTGCAGGCAGCTCTGGGCATGTGGGGGAGATTTCTGTCCACCTGGAGGGGCGGGGGCTTGTTTCTCCCTCAGCCGTCGGACTCTTCCCCCTCTATCTGGTCAGATGCGGCATCTACCACAGGCTTCGCGGCCATTTTTGGGAACGATTGGCTGTGGGGCAGCTGGCCTCCTGCGGTCCGGGGTTTGGAGGGATTCTCCGCTGCCTCAGCGCTTTTCAAGTTCTACCCCATCGGGGCGGCTGCCGTAGCGTGGGGTCATTCAGGGGCAAACATGTCGGTCCGGTGCTATTCAGACAACCATACGACCTGCCAGTTCATCAACAGGATCGTTCCAAATCTCTCACAATCGTGAGGTTTCTGCGGAGACTTCCTTGGTTGGCCGCTTGCAATAATTTCTTCTCACATTGTTTCCATGTCCCGGGGGTGGGCAATACGGCAGCTGACAGTCTGTCTCGCGTCAAATTTCAGGCATTTCATCAAGCTCTCCCATCAGCGTCACCCACGGCCTCCATCACTCCATCATTTCAAACAGCTCATTCTGGATTAGAAGGCATCATGCGGCATAGCCAGTCTTTGTCCCGCTTAGCACTATCAGACGATACACATAGAACACACGACAGAGCGTTCACACTATTCAACAGGTCCTGTTGGAACACAACATCACGCACCCTTTTGTCATGACGTCTCTTCCGGGGTTGGCTTCTTTTTGCCACCTCAAAATCATGTCATACAACACCATCAAACTATATCTCACTGGCATTTCAACATCATATGCTAATCACACACCCCAATAACATCAGCTTCATGTCCTCGCACCAGATCAAATCCATACTCAGAGGTATTCAGGAAACGGAACCCGCACGTCCAGCCCAGAGGCTACCCATAATCAATCATATCTTCAAAGCATTATCCGACTTACTGGACGCCACGCCTCTTGAAACAGATACCAACTCCATCATCAAAACGGCAATTTACTTGGCCATCTACGGTTTCCTGAGTTCCTGGAAATTCACTACAGCCTCCACGACCCGAACCTCACCTTGTCTTCTTGTCTCCCACTTGTCAAAACACATGGTTCACTACATCCTGTCCTTACCTCACTCCAAGAATAGTCAGCACTTACCCGTCAACATTTCATTACCCCACGCACAACAGACGGTGTCCAGTCAGGGTCCTGGATGCTCACAATCAGCGTCACAAGTTCTACCCTCTCAACCGCTACTTCAACTACATGGTTCGGTACTCACCACCACCACCTTCATGACCCATGCCGGGTCATCCCTCACACAACTAGGCCTCAACGCAGCCAACTACTCAGGGCACTCCTTTCGCATTGGAGCCACGTCCACGGCCTCCAGTGCCAACATCCTCACTCATGTCATCAGGGGATTGGGGCGCTGGGAGTCATCCGCTTACGCGCAATACATTCCCAATCCAACACAAGAGTTAAGAGTGGCTTTCCAAAACATGTCGGGTTAAGCCATTGATACATCAATTGGTTACAATAAACTGGTTATTTCCATTTTTGCCCTCTTCTTTCTCAGGCCTACCTCATCCTCGGTTTCGGCACACCACAACCGACTGCACTCATTCCCTGCTTTCCCAGGGCTCTTCACTGTACTACCGTAAGCCCCTTACACAAGTATTAAGGCAGATTGCCTGGATTTGTGGGAGGGGCTGAGGTCCGCCTCCAGCCTATTTAGGGCACTCCCCTTACCTGGCTCCTGCATCATTGAGGTCTGAGCTTTTGACCCTCCCACCACTCCACTCATTTACAACTCATTTCTTCCATATCTTTTCCTTGGGTAGGCCCTCTTCTTTCTCAGGCCTACCTCATCCTCGGTTTCGGCACACCACAACCGACTGCACTCATTCCCTGCTTTCCCAGGGCTTTTCACTGTACTACCGTAAGCCCCTTACACAAATATATATATATATATATATATATACAGACGTGGACAAAATTGTTGGTACCCTTTGGTCAATGAAAGAAAAAGTCACAATGGTCACAGAAATAACTTTAATCTGACAAAAGTAATAATAAATTAAAATTCTATAAATGTTAACCAATGAAAGTCAGACATTGTTTTTCAACCATGCTTCAACAGAATTATGTAAAAAAATAAACTCATGAAACAGGCATGGACAAAAATGATGGTACCCCTAGAAAACACAGAACATAATGTGACCAAAGGGACATGTTAATTCAAGGTGTGTCCACTAATTAGCATCACAGGTGTCTACAACCTTGTAATCAGCCATTGGGCCTATATATATGGCTCCAGGTAATCACTGTGTTGTTTGGTGATATGGTGTGTACCACACTCGACATGGACCAGAGGAAGCAAAGGAAAGAGCTGTCTCAAGAGATCAGAAAGAAAATTATAGACAAGCATGTTAAAGGTAAAGGCTATAAGACCATCTCCAAGCAACTAGATGTTCCTGTGAGTACAGTTGCACATATTATTCATAAGTTTAAGATCCATGGGACTGTAGCCAACCTCCCTGGACGTGGCCGCAGGAGGAAAATTGATGACAAATCTAAGAGACGGATAATCCGAATGGTAACAAAAGAGCCTAGAAAGACTTCTAAAGAGATTCAAGGTGAACTTCATGCTCAAGGAACATCAGTGTCAGATCGCACCATCCGTCGTTGTTTGAGCCAAAGTGGACTACATGGGAGACGACCAAGGAGGACACCATTGTTGAAAACGAATCATAAAAAAGCAAGACTGGAATATGCCAAACTACATGTTGACAAGCCACAAAGCTTCTGGGAGAATGTCCTGTGGACAGATGAGACAAAAATCGAAGTTTTTGCCAAGGCACATCAGCTGTATGTTCACAGACGAAAAAATGAAGCATATCAAGAAAAGAACACTGTCCCTACTGTGAAACATGGAGGAGGCTCTGTTATGTTCTGGGGCTGCTTTGCTGCGTCTGGCACAGGGTGTCTTGAATCTGTGCAGGGTACAATGAAATCTCAAGACTATCAAGGAATTCTAGAGAGAAATGTACTAGCCAGTGTCAGAAAGCTTGGTCTCAGTCGCAGGTCATGGGTCTTGCAACAGGACAATGACCCAAAACACACCGCTAAAAACACCCAAGAATGGCTAAGAGGAAAAAATTGGACTATTCTAAAGTGGCCTTCTATGAGCCCTGACCTCAATCCTATTGAGCATCTTTGGAAGGAGCTGAAACATGCAGTCTGGAAAAGGCACCCTTCAAACCGGACACAACTGGAGCAGTTTGCTCATGAGGAGTGGGCCAAAATACCTGCTGAGAGGTGCAGATGTCTCATTGACAGTTACAGGAAGCGTTTGATTGCAGTGATTGCCTCAAAAGGTTGCGCAACAAAATATTAAGTTAGGGGTACCATCATTTTTGTCCATGCCTGTTTCATGAGTTTATTTTTTTACATAATTCTGTTGAAGCATGGTTGAAAAACAATGTCTGACTTTCATTGGTTAACATTTATAGAATTTTAATTTATTATTACTTTTGTCAGATTAAAGTTATTTCTGTGACCATTGTGACTTTTTCTTTCATTGACCAAAGGGTACCAACAATTTTGTCCACGTCTGTATATAAATATATACCAGCAGAAGGACGCTCGGGTATATTTAATCTATTTCATTTAATATTTGTGTGTGTCAACACTATCCACCATAACAGTGACATCTACAGCAGCCCGCCCCCTTAACACTGACCCCCCCCCCCCCCCCACAGTGCCCGTCCCTAAAAATTGGACCTCCATAGCAGCCCACCCCTTTAACATTGACCTTTACAGCAGCCTTCCCCTTTAACAGTGGCCTTTACAGCAATCTGCCCCTTAACACTGACCTGCATAGCGGACCATTCCCTTAACTGTGACCTCCGCAGCAGCCTGCCCCTAGGGTGGCCAAAGGTCCAGTTTTAAGCCGGACAGTCCGGCTTTCAGAATCCCTGTCCTCTGTCTGGCACAGGGCCTGGACAGACACAAGGATGTCCTTTTGAACAGCTCACTCTCAGACAGCAGCACTGTGCTCTCTGAGTGTGAGCTGCAAGAAGAAAGTCACTGTCCCTCCCACCCCTGCAGCTGACAGACATTGATTATTAACTCCATTTTTTCAATCCCTGTTGGCTGAGTGTGAGGGGCGTGGCCTAACCAGATCAGGGCGTGGCTTAGCGGGACCTAGAAGTTGATTTTTAACTTCATAGATTCAATCCCTGTCGGCTGAGGAGGGGGGTGGCGTGGCCTAACATGACGGGGGCGTGTCCTTTTGAACAGCTGACTCTAAAACAGCAGCACTTTGCTGTCTGAGTGTAAGCTGCAGGGAGAAAGTCACCCTCCCTCCCACCTCTGCAGCTGACAGAAAGAGATTTTTAACTTTATTTTATTCAATCCCTGTTGACTGAGGAGTGGGGAGGGGGTGTGGCCAAACCGAATCAGGGGCGTGGCTTTGTGAGACCTAGAAGTTGATTTTTTAACTTCATTTTTTCCATCCCTGTCGGCTGAGTGGGAGGGGTCGTGGCCTAATCAGATCGGGCGTGTCTTAGTGGGACTTGGGCGGGGTTTTAAGTTTGTCTTTTGACGGTGGACACATTGTGGCAGGGGGCGTGTCTGGACTCCTTCCTCCAAGAGTGATGGCCCTCTGGGCACCTTCCTGGCTCATTTGCATACCAAATAAACTGGATTTTCAGACGATAAAAACATCTATTGCTGGAACAAAGGCACATCTTGAAATAAGGTACTAAGTGCTATTAGTCCATGACTTTCTTCAATAGTGATTATCCTGGTGACAGATTTCCTTTAAAGCTCACCTACAGCAGTGAAGAAAATAAAACTGTATGTGGAGGCTAACTTCCTGCAAGCTTCTATTGGCTGATAAGGGTCATGTGACCAAGCTTCTATTGGCTAATGCATTTTTTCGGGACTATATCAGGAACGGTACGTCCTAGAGAGCAGAGACCTGGTCTAAAACCTTCCCGGACATCTGATGTGGGCCGGAAGAGATGCTCACAGCACACAGTGTGCTGTCCGCATCCGCATTTCCAGAGCGCGGCCCCAATCTTCCGGTCCGCAGCTCCGGAAAAAAATAGAGCATGTCCTATTCTTGTCTGCAATTGCTTCCTGGGCGAGGGACCAGTGGTCCTCAGTGCTGTTCACTGATGAAAGTCGATTCACGCTGAGCAGTAATGATGGCCGCCAACGATGTTGGAGATGTGAAGGATAGAACTATACATGCGTCACCAGATGAGCCTTTGGTGGTGGTGGTTTTACAGTGTGGGCAGGCGTGTCTAGTCAATACAGAACTGCCCTACACTTTAAAGAGCAAGCCCATACTACATGAATAACATTATTAATCCAGTCATTATGCCTCTGCATGAACAACACAGGCCTAATTTCATCTTCATGGACGACAGTGCAACAATGGAGAGGCTTGCACTTTCTCCAGACCTGAATCACATTGAAAACTTATGGGATCAGCTGAGTTGCCACGTAGAGGCTCATAATTCTGTACCCCCGAAACTCAATGACCTGAGGGCCACCCTTCAAGAAGAGTGGGATGACATGCCTCAGGAGACAATAAGTCGACCTGTGAACAGCATAAGATGTCGTTGTCAAGTTGTAATTGATGCTCAAGGCCACATGACAAGTTTTTGAGACATTGACCACTATTGTTGGCTTTTGTTTCAATAAATAGTTTGAGATGGGGAAATTACCACTGCATTCTCCTTCTTAACACCTTAAGGACCCGGCTCATTTTCACCTTAAGGACCAGGCCATTTTTTGCAAATCTGACCAATGTCACTTTAAGTTGTGATAACTTTAAAACGCTTGAACTTATCCAGGCCATTCTGAGATTGTTTTTTCGGCACATATTGTACTTCATGACACTGGTAAAATGAAGTAAAAAAAATAAATTTTTATTTATAAAAAAATACCAAATTTACCATAAATTTGTAAAAAATTGCAAATTTCCAAGTTTCAATTTCTCTACTTCTATAATACATAGTAAAACCTCCAAACATATTTATTACTTTACATTCCCCATATGTCTACTTCATGTTTGCATCATTTTGGGAATGATATTTTATATTTTGGGGATGTTACAAGGCTTAGAAGTTTGGAAGAAAATCTTGAAATTGTTCTGAACTTTTCAAAAACCCAATTTTTAGGGACCAGTTCAGGTCTGAAGTCACTTTGTGAGGCTTATATAATAGAAACCACCCAAAAATGACACCATTCTAGAAACTAAACCCCTTAAGGTATTCAAAACTGATTTTACAAACTTTGTTAACCCTTTAGGTGTTCCACAAGAATTAATGGAAAATACAGATACAATTTCAAAATTTCACTTTTTTGGCATATTTTCCATTTTAATAATTTTTTTTCCAGTTACAAAGCAAGGGTTAACAGCCAAACAAGACTCAATATTTATGGCTCTGATTCTGTAGTTTACAGAAACACCCCATATGTGGTCATAAACCACTGTACGGGCACACGGCAGGGCGCAGAAGGAAAGGAGTGCCATACGGTTTTGGAAAGGCAGATTTTGCTAGACAGTTTTTTTTGGACACCATGTCCCATTTGAAGCCCCCCTGATGCACCCCTAGAGTAGAAACTCCATAAAAGTGACTCCATCTAAGAAACTACACCCCTCAAGGTATTCAAAACTGATTTTACAAACGTTGTTAACCCTTTAGGTGTTCCACAAGAATTAATGGAAAATACAGATACAATTTAAAAATTTCACTTTTTAGGCATATTTTCCATTTTAATAAAAAAAATTCCAGTTACAATGCAAGTCTTAACAGCCAAACAATACTCAATATTTATGGCTCTGATTCAGTAGTTTACAGAAACACCCCATATGTGGTCATAAACCACTGTACGGGCACACGGCAGGGCGCAGAAGGAAAGGAATGCCATACGGTTTTGGAAAGGCAGATTTTGCCAGACAGTTCTTTTTGGACACCATGTCCCATTTGAAGCCCCCCTGATGCACCCCTAGAGTAGAAACTCCATAAAAGTGACTCCATCTAATAAACTACACCCCTCAAGGTATTCAAAACTGATTTTACAAACGTTGTTAACCCTTTAGGTGTTCCACAAGAGTTATTGGCAAATAGAGATGACATTTCAGAATTTCAATTTTTGAACAAATTTTCCATTTTACTATTTTTTTTTCCAGTTACAAAGCAAGGGTTAACAGCCAAACAAAACTCATTATTTATGGCCCTGATTCTGTAGTTTACAGAAACGCCCCATATATGGTTGTAAACCACTGTACGGGCACACGGTAGGACACAGAAGGAAAGGAATGCCATACGGTTTTGGAAAGGCAGATTTTGCTAGACAGTTTTTTGGGGACACCATGTCCCATTTGAAGCCCCCCTGATGCACCCCTAGAGTAGAAACTCCATAAAAGTGACTCCATCTAAGAAACTACACCCCTCAAGGTATTCAAAACTGATTTTACAAACGTTGTTAACCCTTTAGGTGTTCCACAAGAGTTATTGGCAAATAGAGATGACATTTCAGAATTTACATTTTTGGGCAAATTTTCCATTTTACAATTTTTTTTCCAGTTACAAAGCAAGGGTTAACAGCCAAGCAAAACTCATTATTTATGGCCCTGATTCTTTAGTTTACAGAAACACCCCATATGTGGTCGTAAACCACTGTACGGGCACACGGCAAGGCGCAGAAGGAAAGGAATGCCATACGGTTTTTGGAAGGCAGATTTTGCTAGACTGTTTTTCTGGGACACCATGTCCCATTTGAAGCCCCCCGATGCACCCCTAGAAAAGAAACTCCATAAAAGTGACTCCATCTAAAAAACTACACCCATGAAGGTATTCAAAACTGATTTTACAAATGTCGTTAACCCTTTAGGTGTTCCACAAGAGTTATTGGCAAATAGAGATGAAATTTCTGAATTTTAATTTTTGGGCAAATTTTCCATTTTACTATTTTTTTCCCAGTTACAAAGCAAGGGTTAACAGCCAAACAAAACTCATTATTTATGGCCCTGATTCTGTAGTTTACAGAAACACCCCATATGTGGTCGTAAACCGCTGTACGGGCACACGGCAGGGCGCAGAAGGAAAGGAATGCCATACGGTTTTTGGAAGGCAGATTTTGCTAGACAGTTTTTTTGGACACCATGTCCCATTTGATGCCCCCCTGATGCACCCCTAGAGTAAAAACTCCCAAAAAGTGACCCCTTTTTAGAAACTACGGGATAGGGTGGAAGTTTTGTTGGTACTAGTTTAGGGTACATATGATTTTTGGTATCTCTATATTACACTTTTTGTGAGGCAAGGTAAAGAGAAATAGCTTTTTTGGCACCGTTTTTTTTTTGTTATTTACAACATTCATCTGACAGGTTAGATCATGTGGTATTTTTATAGAGCAGGTTGTCACGGACGCGGCGATACCTAATATGTATGCAATTTTTTTATTTATGTAAGTTTTACACAATGATTTCATTTTTGAGACAAAAAAATCATGTTTTAGTGTTTCCATAGTCTAAGAGCCATAGTTTTTTCAGTTTTTGGGCGATTATCTTGGGTAGGGTATAATTTTTGCGGGATGAGATGACGGTTTGATTGGCGCTATTTTGGGGTGCATATGACTTTTTGATCACTTGCTATTACACTTTTTGTGATGTAAGGTGACAAAAAATTGTTTATTTAGCACAGTTTTATTTTTTTATTTTTTACGGTGTTCATCTGAGGGGTTAGCTCATGTGATATTATTATAGAGCTAGTCGATATGGACGCGGCGATACCTAATATGTATACTTTTTTTTATTCATGTAAGTTTTACACAATAATATCATTTTTTAAACAAAAAAAAATCATGTTATAGTGTCCCCATAGTTTTTTTTATTTTTTGGGCCATTGTCTCATGTAGGCCATTTTTTGCGGGATGAGGTGACGGTTTGATTGGTACTATTTCGGCGTACATGCGACTCTTTTGATCACTAATAAAAGTTATTGCTTTGATTACTGCTTTGCACACTCTTGGCATTCTCTTGATGAGCTTCAAGAGGTAGTCACCTGAAATGGTTTTCACTTCACATGTGTGGGATTTCTTGCCTTATTAATGGGGTTGGGACCATCAGTTGCGTTGTGGAGAAGTCAGGTGGATACACAGCTGATAGTCCTACTGAAAAGACTGTTAGAATTTGTATTATGGCAAGAAAAAAAGCAGCTAAGTAAAGAAAAACGAGTGGCCATCATTACTTTAAGAAATGAAGGTCAATCAGTCCGAAAAATTAGGAAAACTTTGAAAGTGTCCCCAAGTGCAGTCACAAAAACCACCAAGCGCTACAAAGAGACTGGCTCACATGCGGACTGCCCCAGGAAAGGAAGATCAAGAGTCACCTCTGCTGCAGGAGGATAAGTTCATATGAGTCACCAGCCTCAGAAATCGCAGGTTAACAGCAGCTCAGATTAGAGACCAGGTCAATGCCAATGAGTTCTAGCAGCAGACACATCTCTAGAACAACTGTTAAGAGGAGACTGTGTGAATCAGGCCTTCATGGTAGAATATCTGCTAGGAAACCACTGCTAAGGACAGGCAACAAGCAGAAGAGACTTGTTTGGGCTAAAGAACACAAGGAATGGACATTAGACCAGTGGAAATCTGTGCTTTGGTCTGATGAGTCCAAATTTGAGATCTTTGGTTCCAACCACCGTGTCTTTGTGCGATGCAGAAAAGGTGAACGGATGGACTCTACATGCCTGGTTCCCACCGTGAAGCATGGAGGAGGAGGTGTGATGGTGTGGGGGTGCTTTGCTGGTGACACTGTTGGGGATTTATTCAAAATTGAAGGCATACTGAACCAGCATGGCTACCACAGCATCTTGCAGCGGCATGCTATTCCATCCGGTTTGCGTTTAGTTGGACCATCATTTATTTTTCAACAGGACAATGACCCCAAACACACCTCCAGGCTGTGTAAGGGCTATTTGACCATGAAGGAGAGTGATGGGGTGCTGCGCCAGATGACCTGGCCTCCACAGTCACCGGACCTGAACCCAATCGAGATGGTTTGGGGTGAGCTGGACCGCAGAGTGAAGGCAAAAGGGCCAACAAGTGCTAAGCATCTCTGGGAACTCCTTCAAGACTGTTGGAAGACCATTTCAGGTGACTACCTCTTGAAGCTCATCAAGAGAATGCCAAGAGTGTGCAAAGCAGTAATCAAAGCAAAAGGTGGCTACTTTGAAGAACCTAGAATATGACATATTTTCAGTTGTTTCACACTTTTTTGTTATGTATATAATTCCACATGTGTTAATTCATAGTTTTGATGCCTTCATTGTGAATCTACAATTTTCATAGTCATGAAAATAAAGAAAACTCTTTGAATGAGAAGGTGTGTCCAAACTTTTGGTCTGTACTGTATATATATATATATATATATATATATATATATATGTATATATATATACACTATATATTATTTTTTTGTGTTTGAATAGGTTCACTCTGCTAGTTCTGATTTCATTGTTCAAGGAGGAGTTATCAGTGACATCTATGTATACACAATTACAAAAAGAATGCTATTAATCACTGATAACCATTTACACGTGAGCAATGAAGTCAGAAATAGTGGTACACAAGGGAGGTGTTATCAGTGATTGGTAACATTCCCTATGTAAAGGTGCCTTTAACACGGGACAATGTACAAGCAGTTTGTCAGGATTCCTTCCTGACAATCTGCTGATCACTAGCAGAGGAGACCCCTGCATTTAGATGCACTGATCTCCTCCAGTGTATGGGGAGCAGGAGCGGATTGGCCGTGTACCCTACAGGGAAAATTTCTGGTTGGTGTCAAAAGGCAGGAAGTGCTCAACCCCATATGCAGTTGTGTATCTATACACAGGGGAGGAGATCCTGCACTTGTGGCCCGTTGCTAATGGCGATCCCCAGAAAAAATGCATACAGTGGAGGATGCCCGCAGCGGACCACAAGTACCACAAAAAGACATCCTAAACAAGGTAGAAAAATGTGTGGATGTAAATAGCTATATGAAATAAACATTAATACGGAAGGTCTACAACTAATGGTGATCCCCAGCAAAAATGCATACAGTGGAGGATGCCCATAGTGGACCACATGTACCATAAAAAGACATCCTAAACAAGATAGAAAAATGTGTGGATGTAAATAGCTATGTGAAATATATCTTTATATGAAGGACATATATCTGAGCCCGAGCACCGCGCCAAGGTATCTTAAGTAGCTCGGGACCTAACACTAACCTACCTGTGCCGTATGGGCAATACCAGGAGCCAGTTACAGGAATTACAGGAGCGTAAGGTCTGACTCACAGCAAACTCCCAGTTACCTCTAGCATGCAGCCATGCTTGCAATGGGAGGAGGAAGGAGGCTGTGAGTTCCACCCAAGACTGACTGAAAAGGCCCAGGCCTCACAGGTGCACCTAAATGTTGCCTGTGTAAATCGCCCACTGGCTCCTGGCATTGCCAGGCACAGGTAGGATAGCGTTAGGTTCCAAACTACTTGAGATACCTTGGCGTGGTGCTCGGGCTCAGATATGTCCTTCATATAAGGATATATTGGCTAAATTCTCAATTTTTACACCAGTTTGAGGGTTTAGTCAGACTTGTTTGTTTTCTTCCACAGTAGTGCACCTTCCTTATTAATGTTTATTTCATATAGCTATTTACATCCACACATTTTTCTATCTTGTTTAGGATGTCTTTTTGTGGTACTTGTGGTTCGCTGCGGGAATCCTGTATGTATTTTAGCTGGGGATCGCCATTAGCAAAGGGCCACAAGCGCAAGATCTGCTCCCCTGGGTATAGATGTACAACTACATTTGGGGTTGAGCACTTCCTGCCTTTTGACACCACACCATTTTTTGTAGTTTGTATATAGTGTGGCGATGTGAACTGTAAAATGCATGGGAAAGTCACAGAAGGGGGGTGTATCTCTCCCAGGTTCCTCAACTGGCTGATGTGGGTGAAATCCAGAATGATGCGGCTTCACTAAATATAGTTAGTGGAGCTATTTTCTTTATTTATTCTGGGCTATATTTTACTTGGATTGGGATGGTAGGTTTTAGCAGTGGGACCTCCCAATCCACCTACCCCCCCCCCCCCCCCAGTCCAGGGCAGGTGTTTCCCTAGCAGGATGGTGATCGCAGGTGAAGCCTACCCTAATCAGGCCGGCATAAAGCACCTCCCAGGTTGTCAGTTTGGGGGAGTGTCTGTGATACTGGAGCAGAGGTTCGGTGTGTGGTCTCAGTCAAGAGGACTGAGGGGCCACAAGGCTATGCAAAGCCTGATCTCTCCCTTGTGTGGACTGACTCCTGATGAGTAGAACCTGCTAAGGCTTGGAGCCTGAGAACCTGACCCTAAGCGGTACTTAGAGGTGAGTCGGGGAAACCTATGTGTTTCGGTAGTGCCCAGACCGGCACAGTGTTTTATTTTGGTTTTGTATGCTTTTCTTTATGCTGTGTGCCACAATAAAGCACAGTTTGGCCCCTAAATCCTGATGTCCGTGAAGAAGTGTGTGGTTGCGACCCCTGAAAAGAGATGATCCCTTACAATAGATATGTTTGGAGGCATATAAACTCCATATTTAAATGTGCCTGATTTTCATCCACAGTCAACATTTAGGTGCACCTATGAGGCCTGGGCCTTATCAGTCAGTCTTGGGCGGGACTCATAGCCTCCTCCCTCCTCCCATTGCAAGCATGGCTGCATGCTGGAGGTAACTAGGAGTTTGCTGTGAGTCAGACCTTACGCTCCTGAAATTCTCCCACTGGCTCCTGGTATTGGGCATACGGCACAGGTAGGTTAGCGTTAGGTCCCAAGCTACTTGAGATACCTTGACGCGGTGCTCGGGCTCAGATATATCCTTCATATCGGCATCCCGTGATCTCATTTGCGGGTTGCGATGGGAGACAGAGGGGAGTCTGCTCCCTCTTTAACCACATACATGCTGCAGGACCTATTGCCTGCCGCATGTAAAGGATTAAAAGGTCCGGATCAGCACTCCTACTGGTTAAGGGCGGTTAGAGCAGAAGTGCGGCTCACATGTTAAAGCCTTTGTCCACGTTCCATGCGCAGACATCAGCACCGCACAATCTCATTTGTGGGCTGCTGATGGGAGACAGAGGGAGCTCTCTCCCTCTAAACCACTTAGATGTTGCAGTCGCAATTGACTGGGGCATCTAAGGTATTAAATGTCCTGGGTCATTATGGCAGGAACCCAGCTCTCATGTCAGAGCAAAGCCCCTGCTCCCCACTGCACGGGAGACGAGGTAACAGGGCTCCTTTAAAGGGATTGTCTCACTTCAGTAAATGGAAATGATCATGTAGACAAAGTTAGTACAAGACACTTACTAATGTATTGTGATTGTCCGTATTGCCTCCTTTGCTGGCTTGATTCATTCTTCCATTACATCATATACACTGCTCATATCCAGGGGTTATGATCACTTGCAATCCAGTAGCAGTGGCCATACTTGCACACTAGGTAAAAAAGAGCTAGCCTCTCTGGTGGACAGCAGCTCCTACCCTGGCCACCTTCCGTATCTGTGCTGCAGCAGTGGTCAGAACCCATTGGATATAAGCAGTGTATAATGCGAAGAAAGAATTATTCAAGCCAGCAAATGAGGCAATATCGACGATCACAATACATTTGTTTGTTTACATGATGAATGCCAGCTGCTGAAGTGAGACAATCTCTTTAAGGCATAAGGTAGGGGTAAGAATGACGAGCATTCTAGAGAATGGGGACAGCCCAGGATAGGAGATTATGGGAAAAAAAATACCAATGAGATAATGATCAGTGCATTTCGGCTGAGCAGTCATCCGTGGGTTTGTTCTTGCAATCATGCCAGGCTAATTGGCCAAATAGGAAGACATTTTTGTAATGAGCAAAATGGCAAGGACTAATTATGTTAGGTTTAGTCATTTTCCAATCTGTCAAAAGTGTGGGCAGATTTAATCATCTGAGGAGTTGATAGGGTGGTTAGGAGATATCTGTAGATAAGAGTAAGAGCTGTGGGCTAGGAAGCAGTTGTGAAAGGATTTCAAAGTAAAAATGTTATAAATGTTGGGGGTTAAATTGAAAACCCATTCAATGTGCACTAAGAATGACATGATGTACTTATTCTGTGGTTCAATATGATTACGGCAATCATAGTAATTACAAAAATAAAAACCTTTGAAAAAAAAATCTAAATCTTCTTTGGATCGTCATTTTCTGACAGCCATAACTTTTTTTTTTTATATTTCCCTCCACAGAGCTGTATGATGGCTTGTTTTTTTGCAGGATGAACTGTAGCTCTTATTGGTACCATTTTTGGGGTGCATACTTTTTGATCACAAAAAGGTGACCAAAAATGGTGAATCACATATTTTTATTCTTTTTCCATTATGGTGTACACTGCACAGGAAATATATTTTATATTTTTATAGGTTACCCCAAGGCAGCGAACTTGGATGACTGAGGAGAGTGTATAGCCATTGACTGCGAAACAAAAGTCTGATGAGGGGGCTGAGTGAGATGGGGGAAAAATAATAAATTCTGTTTTATCCACGTTAAGTTTTAGAAAGTGAGAGTAGAAGGAGGCTAGGCATTGTAGGATTCTGGATAGTAGTGTGGTGATTTCTGGACCAGAGAGGTAAATTTGCGTGTCGTCAGCATAACAGTAATAATGAAAGCCCTGGGATTCTATGAACTGTCCCAGGGAGAAGGTGTAGATTGAGAAGAGCGGGGGTCCTAGGACAGAGCCTTGAGGGACACCAAAAGAGAGGGAATGAGGCGAGGGGGTGTTGTGTGAGTGGGAGACACTAAATGTCCAGTCTGTAAGGTATGATGTAATCCAGCAGAGGGCTAAGTCTGTGATGCCAAGAGATGAGAGTTTGTAGCAGAAGGGAGTGGTCAAATGTGTAAAAGGCAGAGGACAGGTCAAGGAGGAGGACAGAGTCATGTAATTTGGCTTTGGAAGTCAGCAGGTTGTTCTTTACTTTGGTAAAGGCAATTTTAGTGAAGTGGTGGGGTTGGAAGCCAGATTGCAGCTGGTCAAATAGGGGACAGAAAGAGAGGTGGGAGGACAGATCAAGGCGGACATGTTGTTCAAGTAACTGTGAGGCGTATGGGAGTAGTGATATGGGGCGATAGCTACACAATTAAGTGGGTCGAGGGAAGGCTTTTTGAGGATAGGTGTGATGGTAGCATGTTTAAAACAAGAGGGAAGACACAGGTGGTTATAGATAGGTTGAAGGTTGAAGCTTTCTCTCATGTTGGCAATCTTTTGTTTAAAGTATGTGGCAAAGTCCTCCACTGAGATGAGAGGTGAGGGTGAGGGCACACGGGGACCAGGGCCGTCTTTACCAAGGGGCAGAAGGGGCAGCTGCCCCGGGCCCAGTTGCTCCTGGGGGGCCCAAGGCAGCTGCCTCTTGAGCCCTGCTAGCCACTGCCCCGGGTGTCAGGCTGTCAGCTTCACAGGGGGTGAGTCCCGGCATCGTACTGTGTTAGAGCTGTGAATGTGATCTAGGACCTTAATGACATCATCACCATGTGACCAGTAACCTAGCAATATTACTGGTCACATGGCTATGAGGTCATCACAGGTCCTTGAGTGTTGCAGGTGAGGTTTGCCTTAACTGTAGAGCTTTTTTGTGTGAAGATTATATCAGAAAAAGGTGACACTCAGGGGCTGTTATGCTAATATACTGTAAACTACTGTATAGTGGGGTGCTGTATACTGTGTGGTGGGCTGTATACTGTGTGGTGGGCTGTATACTGTGTGGTGGGCTGTATACTGTGTGGGGCCTGTATACTGTGTGGGGCCTGTATACTGTGTGGGGCCTGTATACTGTGTGTGGGGCCTGTATATTGTGTGTGGGGCCTGTATATTGTGTGTGGGGCCTGTATATTGTGTGGGGGGGGGGGCTGTATAGTGTGTGGGGCCTGTATACTGTGTGGGGCCTGTATACTGTGTGGGGGCTGTATACTGGGGGGGCTGTATACTGGGGGGGGCTGTATATTGTGGGGGGCCTGTATATTGTGGGGGGGGGCTGTATAGTGTGGGGGGCCTGTATAGTGTGGGGGGCCTGTATAGTGTGGGGGGCCTGTATACTGGGGGGGGGCTGTATAGTGTGGGAGGCCTGTATAGTGTGGGTGATGTATAGTGTGGAGTGCTATACTGCTGTACTGTATAGTGTGGGGTGCTGTATCATGTATAGTTTGGGGTGCTGTATACGGTGAGGTGCTATACTGCTCTACTGTATACTGTTGTATACTGTGGGGTGCTGTATACTGTGGGCTGCTATACTATATACTGTTGGTTACTGTATAGTGTGGGGTGCTGTATACTATAGGGTGCTATACTGCATACTGTGGGTTGCTGTATTCTATAGGGTGCTATACTGCATACTGTGGGGTGCTGTGGTGCACTGTAACACTAGGGTGAGCCGAGCCCTGGTCTCCTTCCTGCAGAGCGGTGCCCACTTCCAGCCTGAGCCCAGCTGCCCAGAACACTGATCCTGAGCCGCTGGAGTCTTCAGAACTGGAAGTATTTACAGTCATTCACTGTACTCTACCAGATGTGTGGATTTTTTGTGTGTGTGTTGTGGTGGAGGGCGTGATTGCCTGCTAAGGTGTGGGGAGGCGGGATCCAGGGGGCCCAAGTAAATTTTTGCCCAGGGTCCAATCAATATTAAAGACGGCCCTGACGGGGACGGAGGAAAGAGTTAAAAGTTTTAAATAGATGTTTAGGTTTGTTAGACAGGGAGGATATGAGAGATGTGAAATAAGCCTGTTTTGCTGCAGCAAGCGCGGAACCTGAAGTTGACGAGGGAATGTTTGTATATGACAAAGTGCTCCTTAGAATGGGTTTTCTTCCATTGATTTTTTTGAGTTTTGTTATATATGAGAGGGGTGTCTGAAGCGAGAGCTGTAATTTTTGTGGTGTTATACAAAGTGGCAGCAGCATTTGCATCATGGAGGGAATACATAGTAAAGATTGACAAAAGGGAATCAGAAAGCAAGCAAGAGGTTTAAAGGGGTTGTCTCATCTCGAGATGAGACACAGTCCCGACCACCTCCCGGCCAGGAAACAGCAGAGCGCTGCTTAGCATTCTGTATTAAAGAATGCTATTATTTTCCATTATAACCATTTTATAATGGAAAATAATAAAAATCTACAGAACACTGAACCCAAATTCAAACTTCAGTGAAGAAGTGCCGGTTCGGGTCTGAGTACCACATTCAGTTTTTTATCACGCACATGCAAAACACATTAAAACGCTTTGCACTCACGGAGAAAAAACTGAACAACGCAACACAATCGCAGACAAAACTGACTGAAATTGCTTTCGGACTCGTGCGGGTTTCCCGCAACGCATCCGGCCCTCATCCGCCATTCTCGTGTGAAAGAGGCCTTAGAGTTTAATCAGGTGTAAACGAGAGGGGAGAGTGCTACATTTGGCCTAATGAAAGCAGAACCAGATACAGGGTGAAATAGTCAGTGTAAACAAAAAGTAAACACAGCAGGGAAATAGAGACATTAACCCCTTTTCACTTTAAATCCCAGGCTGATTTTTGCAAATCTGACATGAGTCACTTTATGTGGAAATAACTTTGGAACACTTTTACTTATAAAATCCATTCTGAGATTGTTTTCTCGTGACACATTGTACTTCATGAAAGTCATAAATTTGAGTCAATATATTTCACCTTCATTCATGAAAAAATCAGAAATTTACCCAAAATTTTGAAAAGTTTGCAATTTTAAAAATTTATATTTCTCTGCCTTAAAAACAGAAAGTGATACCTCATAAAATATTTATCATTTAACATTCTCCATATGTCTACTTTATGTTGGCATAATTTTGTAAATGTCATTTTTTTTTTACGATGTTAGAAGGCTTAAAAGTTTAGAAGCAATTTTTCAAATTTTCAGCAAAATATCCCCAAAATTTTTTTGAGCAGCAATTTAGTTATAAAGTGATTTTAATGGGCTTACGTAATGGAAAACACCCATAAATGACCCCATTTTAGAAACTACACCCCTTAAATTATTCTAAACTGATGTTACAAACTTTGTTAACCCATGAGGTGTTCCACAAGAATGAAAGTAAAATGTAGGTGAAATTTCAAAATTTCACTTTTTTGGAAGATTTATGTTAATTCATTTTTCTTGCAACATACCAAGGGTTTACAGCAAAATAAACCTCAATATATATTACTGTAATTCTGCTGTTTACAGAAATACCCCATATGTGGGGGTAAACCGCCCTAAGGGCACGAGGCAGTGGTCAGACGGAAAGGAGCGCCATATGGATTTTGGAGGCAGATTTTGTTAGAATGGTTTTTAGGCACCATTTTGTATTTGAAGAGACCCTGACGTACCCCATACAGTGGAAACTCTCAAAAAGTGACCCCATTTTAGAAACTATACCCTTAAAGAATATATTAAGGGGGGTACTGACCACTTTGACCCTGTTTACGGAATTTGGAAACACTTGGCTGTGAAAATGAAAATTTTCATTTCTTCCAATAAAATGTTGCTTTTGCCCCAAATTTTTCATTTTCACAACGGCTAACAGAAAAAAAAGGTGACTTTTTCATTGGTGCCATTTTGGGGTACATAAAACATTTTGATTGCTTGGTATTACAGTTTTTGTGAGGCAAGGTGAAAAAAGTGGCTGTTTTGGCATAGTTTTTAAAACATTTTTTTACAGAATTCACCTGAGGGGGCATATAATATGATATTTTTATTGAGTAGGTTGTTACGGACACGGCGATACCTAATGCGTCTATCATTTTTATTTTTGTTAAGTTTTAAGCCCCATGCAGCCGTCAGTGGAACACTGTCCGTGAGATACCAGACTGGCATTGCAGGAGGTGGTTGCTATGACGCCACAGTCTTCGTGCTGCCGCTGCTGTACAGTAATACACTCGTATAGATCATGCGAGTGTATTACTGTACTGCGCGGTGACACAAAGCGCATGGTGTCAAAGCAAACAATGATGCCGTGCGCTCCTGCAATGCCAGTCTGGTATCTCATAGACTGTGTTCCACGGACGTCTGCATGAGGCTTTACACAGTGAAAGTCTTTTTGAACAGAATAAAATCATGTGATCATGTGATATTATTATAGAACCAGTCGATACGGACGCGGCGATATCCAATGTTTCTACTTTTCTCTTTTTCCCTATTTAAAAAATAATAATTTACTTTATTTTGGGAAGAGCACGCTTTTTTTTCTTACTTGAAACTTTAATTTTTTTTGTAAAACTTATATTTTTACATCTTTTTAATTTTCTTTTTTTTGTCCCTTCAACTTTTGGGGGTCTGATCTCCTTTACAATGCATTACAATACTTCTGTATTATAATGCATTGGCTGTAAGTAACATAGTAACAGTATATAAGGCCGAAAAAAGACATTTGTCCATTCAGTTTGGCCTGTTATCCTGCAAGTTAATCCAGAGGAAGGCAAAAAAAAAAACACCTGTGAGGTACCAGCCAATTTTCCCCACTTAAGGGGGAAAAGATTCCTTCCCGACTCCAATCAGGCAATCAGAATAACTACCTGGATCAACGACCTCTCTTTAATAGCTATAGCCTGTAATATTATTACACTCCAGAAATTCAGGCAGAGAGTTCCATAGTCTCACTGCTCTTACCGTAAAGAATCCTCTTCTATGTTTGTGTACAAACCTTCTTTCCTCCAGACGCAGAGGGTGTCCCCTCATCACAGTCATAGTCCTGGGGATAAATAGATGATGGGAAAGATCTCTGTACTGTCCTCTAATATTTTTTATACATAGTAATTAGATCTCCCCTCAGTCGTCTTTTTTCTAAAGTGAATAACCCTAATGTTGATAATATTTCAAGGTATTGTAGTCAGTGGCGTAGCTATAGGGGTCGCAGCGGTCACAATTGCGACCGGGCCCCTAAGTCAGGGGGGCCCACGGGGCCCCCCAGGAGATAAGCAATAAAGCCCTGGCCCGGGTAGTTTTCAACACTTGCGCGCTGCAGCTAAGTTCACACAGGGGCGGAGCGGAGGCAGAGCAGTGTATGCAGGCGCAGGCTCAGCCAGAGGAGGGAGGTCCCGCTCCCGTGGCAGTACTGGCCGGACGTGGAGGAGAAGATGCGCCGGACGTGGAGGAGAAGATGCGACTCGCAAGTGAGTGAGGTGAGGGTGGTGGCGTGGCGAGCAGAGACTTGGAGATCTCTCTGGGTCACGGTCAGGACCTGTGTATGAGGAGGGGTCTCTCTGTGAATGAGGAGCTGTCTGAATATGAGTTGGGGTCTCTGTGTGTGAGGAGCTGTCTCTGTATGGGGAGCAGCGCGTGGTTACATCTCTTCCCATAAGTTTCGTTCCCCGGATAGCTGACACCTATTTGGCTGGACTGTGACTTCATTTGTGCTCACCAGTTCAGTGGGAGGCTTTGATGCAACTTGGTCCTGCATGTTCTGTCCTTGTTAATGCTGGAAGTATTGCACTATTAACACATTGCTGTGCCCCACACACTTTATAAGTGCTGCTCACAGTAAGGCCCCTTTCACACGGGCGTTGCGGAAAAATGTGCGGGTGCGTTGCGGAAACACCTGCGATTTTTCCGCGCGAGTGCAAAACATTGTAATGCGTTTTGCACTCGCGTGAGAAAAATCGCGCATGTTTGGTACCCAAACCCGAACTTCTTCACAGAAGTTCGGGCTTGGGATTGATGTTCTGAAGATTGTATTATTTTCCCTTATAACATGGTTATAAGGGAAAATAATAGCATTCTGAATACAGAATGCTTAGTATAATAGTGCTGGAAGGGTTAAAAATAATAAAAAAAGTTAACTCACCTTATCCCCATGATCGTGTAGATCCCGGTCTGTTCTTTAGCTGTGGACTGAATGACCTTTGGTGATGTCAGATCACATGCTCCAATCACATGGTCCATCACCATGGTGATGGAGCATGTGATCTGACATCACCACAGGTCCTTTAGCCACAGCTAAAGAACAGACCGACCGGGAACTAGGCGATCATGGGGATAAGGTGAGTTAACTTTTTTTATTTTTTTTAACCCTCCCAGCACTATTATACTAAGCATTCTGTAGTCAGAATGCTATTATTTTCCCTTATAACCATGTTATAAGGGAAAATAATACAGTGAATAGACTGTCACCTAGAACCCATGTGTGGAAATCGCACCGCATCCGCACTTGCTTGCGGATGCTTGCGATTTTCACGCAACCCCATTCATTTCTATGGGGCCTGCGTTACGTGAAAAACGCTGAATATAGAACATGCTGCGATTTTCACGCAACGCATAAGTGATGCGTGAAAATCACCGCTCATGTGAACAGCCCCATAGAAATGAATGGGTCAGGATTCAGTGCGGGTGCAATGCGTTCAACTCACGCATCGCACCCGCGCGGAAATCTCGCCCGTGTGAAAGGGGCCTAAGGCTATATGCACACGACCGTATGTGTTTTGCGGTCCGCAAATTGCGGATCCGCAAAAAAAACGGATGATGTTACGTATGGCATCCGTTTTTTTTGCGGATCCATTGTAATAATGCCTATCCTTGTCCGCAAACTAGAAAAAAATAGGACATGCACTATTTTTTTAGCGGAGCAACGGAACGGACATACTGATGCGGACAGCACACTGTGTGCTGTCCTTGTTTTTTGCGGACCCATTGAAATGAATGGGTCCGCATCCTATCCGCAAAAAAAACGGATCGGACACTGAAACAAAATACGGTCGTGTGCATGTAGCCTAAGGCTGACTCAGTAGTGCCCTCCTCACAATTTTGCTTCCTTTAAGGCTACTTTCACACTTGCGACAGGACGGATCCGACAGGCTGTTCACCCTGTCGGATCCGTCCTTCCGCTATTTCGCCGGACCGCTGCTCCGTCCCCCGTTGACTATAATGGGGACGGGTCGGAGCTCCGGCGCTGCACGGCAGTGCACGGCGAAAGGTCGCCGGACTAAAAGTACTGCATGTCCGACTTTTTAGTCCGACGGCCTCTCACCGCAAACTGCCGTGCTGCGCCAGAGATCCGCCCCCGTCCCCATTATAGTCAATGGGGACGGAGTGGCGGTCTGGCGGCACAGCAAAATAGCGGAAGGACGGATCCAACAGGGTGAACAGCCTGACGGATCCGTCCTGCCGCAAGTGTGAAAGTACCCTTAGTGACCGTCTTGCAATAATGTTGCCCCTTTAATGCCACTTACAATAGTGTTGGCCCTTCGTGCAGCCTTACAAGGCCACCTATACAATAGTGTGGTCCCTTTAGTGCCCCCCTTACAGTAGTGTTGCCCCCTTAGTGTCCCCCACAATAGTGCTGCCCTGTAGTTTTAATAAAATAAAAAAGTAATACTCACCTATCCCAGTCCCCAAGATGATTGGGGCACACCTTCCCCCTATCCTGTGTTCTCCCCCTTCTCAGCTCAGCAGGAACCATGACGTTACTGCATTGCAGCTGCCCAGGGGCGTAGATATAGGGGGTGCAGAGGTAGCAGTCACTATCGGCCCCAGAAGCCTGAGGGGGCCCGAAGACCCTTGTGCTTCATAAGAAGACACCGGTATTATAGAAAGCACATGCTGGTCAAGTTACACCTCTGGCTAAAGAGAAGGGGTTAGGTCAAGATTTGGCTTGGGTGGTGCCATTTCAATTTTCTCCTCCCCTGCCACTGGCCACAAAGCACAGAGGGAAGGGGGGCCCAAGCTGAATTCTTGCACCAGGGCCCATGAGCCTTTAGCTACGCCCCTGATTGTAGTTGCCCCATTCCAGTTATTACTGTAGTTGCCCTCCTCTGAACTCTCTCCAGCTCTGCTATATCTGCCTTGTTCACAGGAGCCCAGAACTGTACACAGTACTCTGTGTGTGGTCTGACAAGTGATTTGTAAAGTGGTAGGACTATGTTCTCATCACGGGCATCTATGCCCCTTTTGATGCAACCCATTATCTTATTGGCCTTGGCAGCAGCTGCCTGCCACTGGTTTTAACTGCTTAGTTTGCTGTTTATTAAAATTCCTAGGTCCTTTTCCATGTCAGTGTTACCAAGTGTTTTACCATTTAGTATGTATGGGTGATTTGCATGATTCTTTCTCATGTGCATAACTTACATTTGTCAGTGTTAAACCTCATCTGCCACTTCTCTGCCCAAGCCTCCAATCTATCCAGATCCATCTGTAGCTGTATATTGTCCTCTTCAGTGTTAATTACTTTACACAGTTTAGTGTCATCTGCAAAAATTGCTATTTTACTGTCCAAGCCTTCTATAAGATCATTAATAAATATATTAACCCCTAAGGTACTCTGCTAGTGACAGTGACCCAATCTGAGTATGTAACATTAATAACCACCCTCTGTTTTCTATCATTGACCCAGTTACTTACCCACATACAGACGTTTTCTCCCAGTCCGAGCATTCTCATTTTATATACTAACCTTTTATGTGGTACAGTGTCAAATGCTTTGGAGAAGTCCAGATATATGACATCCATTGATTCACCACTGTCAAGTCTAGAACTTACCTCCTCATAGAAACTGGTTAAATTAATTTGACATGACCAATCCCCCATGAAGCCATGATGATATGATGTTATTTGCTTGTTTTCATTGAGATCTTCCAAGATAGCATCTCTTAGAAAACCTTCAAACAGTTTTGGCTACTTTCACATTAGTGTTCGGGGCTCCGCTTGTGAGTTCCGTTTGAAGGCTCTCACAAGCGGCCCCGAACGGATCCGTCCATCCCTAATGCATTCTGAGTGGATGCGGATCTGCTCAGAATGCATCAGTCTGGCAGCGTTTGGCCTCTGCTCCGCTCAGCAGGCGGACACCTGAACGCTGCTTGCAGCGTTCGGGTGTCCGCCTGGCGTGCGGAGGCAAACGGATCCGTCCAGACTTACAATGTAAGTCAATGGGGACGGATCCGTTTGAAGTTGACACAATATGGCTCAATTTTTATACGGATCCGTCCCCCATTGACTTTCAATGTAAAGTTTGGACGGATCCGTCTGAGCTACTTTCACACTTAGAATTTTTTCTAAAAATATAATGCAGATGGATCCGTTCTGAACGGATCCCATCGTCTGCATTATATGAGCGGATCCGTCTGTGCAGACCCCAGACAGATCCGCTCTGAACGCAAGTGTGAAAGTAGCCTTACCCACAACAGATATTAAACTTACCGGCCTATAACTTTCAGGGTCTGTTTTTGCACCCTTTTTGAATATTGGCGCCCCATTTGCTATGTGCCAATCCTGTGGAGCACTCCCTGTCAGTATAGAGTCTGTAAATATCAGAAATAAGGGTCTGACTATAACATTACTTAATTCTCTTAGGATACGGGGGTGAATGCCATCTGGTCCTGGTGATTTGTGTATTTTAATCTTTTTAATTCGCTGTTGTACTTCTTCCTTGGTCACACAGGTCACTTTTAATAGGGAATTTACTTTTACATTCTGCATTTCATCTGACAGTTTATTTTCCTCAGTGAATACAGTGGAGAAAAATATATTTAATAGCTTTGCTTTCTCCTTGTCGCTCTCTGCAACTTCCCCCTCATTGCTCTGTAGGGGGCCGACACCTTCAGATTTATACTTTTTACCATTTATATAATTGAAAAATATTTTAGGGTTAGTTGGGGTTGGTAAGGTAATTGTTTTTGGTTATTGCCAAGAACCTGTTTCCTTTATGAGATGTACAGCTTTCAGTTTCCCAGTCTATATCTGGGTAGTTGAAGTCCCCCATAATAACCACCTCATTATGATTCGCTGCATCGTCTATCTTGTTTAGTAGTAGATTTTCTGTGGACTCTGGTATATTAGGTGGTTTGTAATAAACTCCTATGTAATACACTTACAGCCTTCCTGCCTATGAGATCCAGGGGCTGCGCGGGGACCCGATGGACACGCGGACCCGTCAGGATACCGAACATGTCGTGGTCAGCGTTGACCGTGGCAGTGCAAGGGTTAATGCGCCAGCATCAGTGTTTTCACCAATGCTGGCACATACAGCAGGGTCCAGCTACCAGTGACAGCCCGACCCCTGCAGATGATTGGGCGGGCGCAGCTCCTGCGCCCGCCCGATCAGAGTGCCGTACCTGTGCGGTGCTGGGATTTCTAACCCAGTTCCCAGTGCTGTACTTATACAGTGCTGGTATCCTACAGGTTAATGTTCAGTGCAGACATACCAGGGAATGAGAAGAAGAAAAGATTAATTATGTGGACAGACTTGGGTAAAGCTTGTTGGAGCAGTAATGTTCAGTACAGACATACCTGCAGAGGAGAAAAATGGGTCATGGCCAGTAGGCAGTGATGACAGAGTGGATTCCATCCATAATATTACATTATGGTATAGTTTGATATGTGCACTTAGAGTTGCTCTTAAAAAGATTTCACATTTAAAAGACCAAGATAACTCAGGCTGCCTGTTGTGGTGGTGGTGTGCTTCAGTGTGTTTTATTTCCCTCAAATTCAGCAGAAATGCAATGTTCCTGTCATTGTCACTGATTACCGTGCCTAGTTGTAGTTGGCGGGGAGTCATTCAGTGAGAAATTTGTGGCTTGATGCAAATTAGCTACTGATTCACTGTGTGGCTTGTTTCATTGAGCGAATCAACAAAATTTCCTTGTGCTTCGTGGTAACAAATCTATTTATCCTGAAATGGCATAAAAAACATACTCACCTTGCAGAAACCACGTGAAATCTAGCTCGGGGTGACGTATGACATCAACAGGACTTTTTTTTTCCGTCCTGCATAACGGAAACCAGGCGGTTTCGTTATTCTTGCCCATAGACTTCTATTTGGACGGAGCAAAACGGAACGCCTCGTATTTTTTTTACCCTGGTTAAGCCCTGAAAGGCCAAAATTGTAGCCTCAGATGCCGTGATCAGCGATAAAAGCGGCATCTGAGGGGTTCAATAATGGGTGAAAAAGTGCGATCGTCATTCCCCATCATTGTGTCTGCTACATACAAAGGAATGTGCATTGTGGCAAAGTTATTAGTCACAAATTGAATTTCTTTGTGAAATCTGGCAAAAACTGCCAAATTGAATTTTTCCGAAGTTTGCTCATCTCTAGCCCAGGCTCATAAATCCTAAGACAGCATGACAGTGCTTCAGTGTACACATATGAAAGGAGGGAATGGGAGTGGAAGCAATGCCCTGCCCTGTTTCTGTTGGGGATGGAAGGATCCCCATTGAGATTGCTGTGAAGAAGTTCTGGATAAGAGCCTGCTGTTGAAACCAGACCAGCACAAACATGGAGGTGTCATTAGGACCGCTGCTGGTATTACATCACCTCTGTCATGGAAAACATTGACCTAGTGTGTCCTGAAAGAACTGTCCCTGGCTGTAACAGCTGTAAGGTACTTTTTAGACAGCTTTTTAAACACCACAGGCACATGGACTAGTGTATGTTAGGTCAAGCACACAACTCTGATACATGCAGTTTTTGGAAAACAATTTTTATGAATTAAAAAATTACCACTTGGACAGAGTACAATAAAATAACAGTTGGAATTCTAGAGACAAATTACCACATGAGACCTTGTTACCAATACCACTACTCGAGCTTGCCCTAGGTTAGGCACAGCATTTCAGCCTGCACCAACAGACCAATACGTGAGGTTAGGTACACTAGCCTGTGCTAAATAGAATTTCTACAATCAAATTTTCAACTGTTGTTTTGAGAAAAGGCACAAGTAGACACAGTCTGTGGCAAAACGATGTGTCTTTGGCGATGCTGGAAAACATACAGTTAAAGAGTAACTAAAGTTTTATAATAATTTTTAACATGTTGTCTCTAATCACCTAATCACCTAATCTATTAGTTTAGCGGAGCAGGCAGAAGCAGGAGCCCACTCCGCTCAGCTAATCCTGGATAGTACATAGGTTCAGGGTACCCATATGCTACGCCAGGAGTTAGTAATTGTCCGGGGAGTATGGGCAGGAGCAGTAATATGCGCTCCTACCCGTACTCCTTGCACTGCTTCTGCCCATTCATAAAATGAGCTGTCAGCTGGTAGTACATCTCTTAATTAGAAGAGTATATCCGCAACAACTATGGTGGTAGTACATATCACCCACTCCTATAGGGGAATATGTTGTATGGCACTATAAATTAACCTGATAACAATCACCAGGCAATGTGAGATCCACAGCATTAGCCCCCAGTAACCATGAAAGACAGTGTATATTAATAAAATGAGAAGCCGTTGAGGTGAAATGCACATCGAGGTCTTGCGCTTGGGGCTTCCTTTCCTCTATTGGTCAGATCATGTCTTCAGGTATGTCCCTTGTTAGATGTGTCTATTAAGATACTGCTATGTCACAGTGTCCATATTAGGCCTATGATACATACTGGGGCTGTGAGTTTGTTAACTCTCATTTATATTAATATAAACTGGTTACTGGGGGCTTATGCTGTGGATCTCACATTGCCTGGTGATTATTATCAGGCTAATTTATAGTGCCATATAACATATTCCCCTATAGGTGTGGGTTATATGTACTACCACCATAGTTGTTGCGCATATACTCTTCTAATTAAGAGATGTACTACCAGTCACTGTAAGACACAGTATATGGCCTGGTATCCGGAAAGTGCTATTATAGCTCTGCGGAGGTACATGGCTGAGGTGTTGCCCTTTGCTTCTCTGTATATCCTTTTCCAGCTTGCCAAAATATCAGATTTGCAACTTATTGGAGTCCCTTGCATAAAAAAATTTAAAACTGAGTTTCACTTCAGATTTATCACAGAGGTTGCAGTCAAAACTCACTCCAGGGAAACTGAAGCAACATTTCTAGACTTAAGTGTTTAGGCTCTAACTAAACAAATATTGGTAACTGACTACTGAGCTAATCCCAGCCGTTTTTAAACAAAACCACAGTCTATAGTGCAACCTATGATACTTGCTGTTTCTTGCACAGGATGTCAAAAGAGACATGCCTTTCTCTCCCAAGGCAGAGAGACCAAGAGAACTGCACAACCTGGTTACATGGAACACCTAGTCAGATGAACTTCGGGTTAGGCCTCATGCACACGACAGTTTTTTTTCACGGTCCGCAAAAACGGGGTCCGTGGGTCCGTGATCCGTGACCGTTTTTTCATCCGTGGGTCTTCCTTGATTTTTGGAGGATCCACGGACATGAAAAAAAAGTCGTTTTGGTGTCCGCCTGGCCGCGCGGAGCCAAACGGATCCGTCCTGAATTACAATGCAAGTCAATGGGGACGGATCCGTTTGATGTTGACACAATATGGTGCCATTTCAAACGGATCCGTCCCCATTGACTTTCAATGTAAAGTCTGGAGTTCTTTTATACCATCGGATTGGAGTTTTCTCCAATCCGATGGTATATTTTAACTTGAAGCGTCCCCATCACCATGGGAACGCCTCTATGTTAGAATATACTGTCGGATATGAGCTACTTCGTGAACCTCAGATCCGACAGTATATTCTAACACAGAGGCGTTCCCATGGTGATGGGGACGCTTCAGGTTAGAATACACTACAAACTTTGTACAAGACTGCCCCCTGCTGCCTGGCAGCACCCGATCTCTTACTGGGGGATATGATAGCACAATTAACCCCTTTAGGTGCGGCACCTAAAGGGGTTAATTGTACTATCATATTCCCCTGTAAGAGATCAGGGCTGCCAGGCAGCAGGGGGCAGCCCCCCCCCCTCCCCAGTTTGAATATCGTTGGTGGCACAGTGTGCCAACCACCATCGGCCCCCCTCCCTCCCTCTATTGTATTAAATCGTTGGTGGCACAGTGTGCCAACCACCATCGGCCCCCCTCCCTCCCTCTATTGTATTAAATCGTTGGTGGCACAGTGTGCCAACCACCATCGCCCCCCCCCCCCTCCCTCTATAGCAGTAACATTGGTGGCAGTGTGCGGTCTCAACAGTAGAAGATTCATACTTTACCTGCTTGCTGCTGCGATGTCTGTGTCCGGCCGGGAGCTCCTCCTACTGGTAAGTGAAAGGTCTGTGCGGTGCATTGCTAAAGAACTGTCACTTACCAGTAGGAGGAGCTCCCGGCCGTTCACAGACATCGCAGCAGCAAGCAGGTAAGTATGAATCTTCTACTGTTGAGACCGCACACTGCCACCAATGTTACTGCTATAGAGGGGGGGGGGGGGCGATGGTGGTTGGCACACTGTGCCACCAACGATTTAATACAATAGAGGGAGGGAGGGGGGCCGATGGTGGTTGGCACACTGTGCCACCAACGATTTAATACAATAGAGGGAGGGAGGGGGGCCGATGGTGGTTGGCACACTGTGCCACCAACGATATTCAAACTGGGGAGGGGGGGTGGTCTGCCCCCTGCTGCCTGGCAGCCCTGATCTCTTACAGGGGAATATGATAGTACAATTAACCCCTTTAGGTGCCGCACCTGAAGGGGTTAATTGTGCTATCATATCCCCCTGTAAGAGATCGGGTGCTGCCAGGCAGCAGGGGGCAGTCTTGTACAAAGTTTGCAGTGTATTCTAACTAGAAGCGTCCCCATCACCATGGGAACGCTTCTGTGTTAGAATATACTGTCGGAAATGAGTTTTCACAAAGTGAAAACTTAGATCAGAAAAAGCTTTTATGCAGACGGATCTTCGGATCCGTCTGTATGAAAGTAACCTATGGCCACGGATCACGGACACGGATGCCAATCTTGTGTGCATCCGTGTTCTTTCACGGACCCATTGACTTGAATGGGTCCGTGAACCGTTGTCCGTCAAAAAAATAGGACAGGTCATATTTTTTTGACGGACAGGATACACGGATCACGGCCTCGGCTGCAAAACGGTGCATTTTCCGATTTTTCCACGGACCCATTGAAAGTCAATGGGTCCGCGAAAAAAAACGGCACAACGGCCACGGATGCACACAACGGTCGTGTGCATGAGGCCTTAAAGATTAATTTGGTTAGCCACCATTCTAACTATCCCTGGGAGATTAAAGAGAATTGTATTTTTATTGCCTCTACTGTTTCTTGAATATAGAAATATATATTATCTACAAGGTAATAATTACAACACAATGTAAATAAGACATGCATTTAGAATACAGATGAAGCAGAGCTGAATTTGTCATGTTGTGCTGTTCATTGTGTATTATAATATGTTATCATCTATCATTTAGATATGTTATGTGAACTCTAAAATGAAATCATGCACAAAAGAAGTAAACAATTCAGCTTTGCGTTTTCTGTACATATGCATTCAAATAAATGTGTGCCTAGAAGTAAGTGTCATTTGGCTTCGAACCACAAGTGCAGAACCATGTGCAAAGTCGTTTACTTATGGATCAAGAAATGTAAAAAAGTTATATATATCTGAATGAAAACAAAAATCCAAATGGATTCAAAAATAAATAAAATATGTGCATCCATGAGAAAGCCTTTCCTTTCCGTTGGGAAAACTCTTTAAATATGTCTTTTTAGAACGGTCAAAATTCACAAGCTGCTATAAATTATTCTATTTCATTACTGCCGGGTGAAGTTGGCTGTTTGGCATAGTGGTTGAAACAGATTCTGTTTAAATTGTACTATACCACACTGCTGTGATCTTTTTAAAGCAATAATACTGAAATATCAAGAGAAAAACTAAAGTCCTATGTAAAGAGTAAAAAGCGTGTAATAAGATCAGACAGGTAAGATGGATTTTCTTAATAGTTCTGAGTTAGAGATACACGAGTATGCCATTGATATTCATATCCATATTTATTGAGGTATTTTTGATAGAATTTTTGAAATGCAAATCTATTTGAGGATTATAGTATAACATTTTTACTTATTAGGTGCCAGAGATTCGAGTCAGACATGTATCATCAGTCATTTTATCCATGTAGTTGTCAAAATGTTCCCAGTAATGCTAAGCAAGTTTAAGAGGTTGTCTTGGATTTGAATTTTTTTTCTCCTATGAGCAGGTATAAAATAAAATAAAAACATTACTTACACATCAAATCCCCTGCCTCTCCAAGGTCCCCACTTCAGTGGTTCTTACTGGTTCTACAAAGATGACCTTATATACATAATTGATGTGACTGTTGCAGTCAATCACTGACCTCACTGGTCATGTACCATATATGCAAGTATCACCGCTGAGGTCAGTGATTGGCAGCAGTGTTCACAAGAATGATGTATGTGTCGTCATCATTGCAGGACTGGCAGGAACTACCAGAGCGGTGTTGCTCAAGCTGCAGGCGGTTTCTTTTTACACTTTATGCAATTTTCTGCTTGTAGACAATTTTCTTTAATTCCTAGATAACCCTTTTAAGTAACAAGGACACACTGAAAAAAACTCAGCTCTACAGTATAATTTTATCAGGACAAATAAAATCAGAGATTCTGCCATCATAAATTGACGTTCACGCTCTAGGAAATCATCACATCCGATTGGTCTACTCAGAAGCTCTGTAATCTGATGGTTCTAAACCTCTTCAAGGTCTTTGTTACATTGGGATTACTCCGGTCCAACAGAGGAATGATCTGACACTAGTGCACATCAGCTTTTAACTTAAAGAAGACTGCAATGCAATCTGCAGGCAGCATGTTATAGAGCAGGAGAAGCTGAAAAGCCGAAAAACTTGTAATTTATACTTTTATATCCTGGGTTTTTCTAATTTAACTTGTGAACACTTCGGAACAGCACTCATGGTTTTCAGTGATTGATAACATTCCCTGTGTGTATAGAGAGATAGCTGTCAGTCACTGATAGCTCTACACTGGGTGGTCTTAAAGGGAGTCTGTCACCACTATATGACCATATACAACACTTACATGGTGCTGTAGCCCATCTATACATAAATGTGGTGCCTTTGTTAATTTTCTTTAGACATCCAGAAGCAGAAAAAACAAAGTTTATTTCACTCGCAAGTGCCCAGGGCGGCGTTTAGTGTGTAGGAGCCCAGGCTGCTCTACCCAGGCTTCGTCGGGCCGGGGCATGCGAACTAGTTGAATTAATGCCGTGCCCACAATGGGCATTGCAGTGTGCATGCCCCGGATCTAGGGATGATACAAGGGAATAGGAGGAAAGAAAGAGGCTGGGGAGGAGTCGCCCCTGGCCACAAAACACTGAGGGAAGGGGGGCCCAAGCTCAACTCTTGCACCAGGGCCCATGAGCCTTTAGCTACGTCCGTAGTGGTGACAGACTCCCTTTAAATTTAGAAAAGACAGATATATAAATGTGTAAATTACATGTTTTCCCCCAAAACTATATATCAGTGTGTTCATCTTCTCCTGCTCTATAACATGCTGCCTACAGATTGCACTGCATATGTGGTGACAGGTTCTCTTTAATCATAATCTTAAGTCTTAAACTTTTATTTCCATTTTACATACAGGGCATATCAAGGGCTACAAGTTACAAGTTTATTCTCTTACATACTGAGTCATGTGCATGACTCCCAGTGGGTCATCCTCATGTCTTCTGAGTAAAGCAAGCAAATGGCTTTGGGAGCTGAAGAAACATGAGCATGACTCTAGAAGAAAGCACTACGACCCCTTTTTTTTAGAAAATTCCCAATGATGGTTAAAGGCGCTTGGAAGACAATTCCACTTGACTGTAATTGAATTTACCCTGAAAAACCAGGCTGGCTCACAAACTATAATAGATTAGATGCCTTTCAGCGATACACTTATATTTTATCAATATTCCCAAAGGTAAAATTGGTAATCCCCTTTTAATTAAATTTTGACTTTACTTAGGGTGGGTTCACATCTGCGTTCTGGATTCCGTTATGGCTTTCCATTATAACATGGAAATAACGGAATCCATGAGACAGAAGGACGGATCCATTATGCTGCCCATAGACTTTTATTATGACGGAATGCAAAACGGGCGCCTTTAAAAGGCATATCGTCTTAATAGAAGTCTATGGGAATCATAATGGATTCGTCCCATTTCCTTTATGCAGAATGGAGAAAAAAGTCCTGTCAACAGGACTTTGTTTTCCGTCTTGCATAAGGGGAACCAGAAGGATCCGTTATGATTCCCATAGACTTCTATTATGGCGGATCAAAACGGAATGCCTCTAAAGGCTTCTGTTTTGACTTCCGTCTTATGGATTCCATTATTTTCCATTATAACCATGTTATAACGGAAAGCCATAACGGAATCCAGAACGCAGATGTGAGCCCTATAAAACCCTAAGAGCTCTCCCTGACTGCTATGCCCATGCAAAGGTCTTTATGGTAGACGATTGCATGCCCACGTACCTAAGTCTGAAAACCCTATAATAGTGAGGGGACACGACCACCGGCTCCCTGCACTTATTACGGACGGAGTCAGGGTCACCAAGCCAGCAAGGAAACGCAATAAAGTAAAGGACTTATCTGAACAAACAGCAGACACAGCCTCCAGCAATGACCACTTCATCCAGGAAGTAAAATAAACCGCAAAGTGAGGCAGTATGGGAGGGAATATAAAGGAAAAGTATTAGTCTGAATAAGTGGCACCTGGCAGAAGGAAAGGAGATGAGAAAATGAAACCAAAACAAAGAACATCATACAAGAGATAGAGAAGAACGTCTGCAAGACCTTCTCACAGGACTGGCGGTGACAGTACCGCTCCCTCTAGGGGTGGACTCCGGACACTCAGAGCCCACCTTCTCAGGATGAGACCTATGAAAAGCCTTGATGAGACGAGTGGCCGTAATGTCCGCCACTGGGACCCACATCCTCTCCTCAAGACCATAACCTTCCCAATGAACGAGGTACTGAAGAGAACCGTGGATAATGCGAGAATTCACAATCTTAGAGACCTGAAATTCAAGATTACCATCAACAATAATCGGAGGAGGAGGCAAAGAGGAGGGAACAGTGGGTTGGACATAAGGTTTTAATAGGGAATTGTGAAAAATATTATGGATCTTCCAAATCTGAGGAAGATCAAGACGGAAAGCAACGGGATTGATGACGGACAAGATCTTGTAAGGCCCAATAAACTTAGGACCCAACTTCCAGGAGGGAACCTTCAGTTTGATATTCTTTGTAGACAACCACACAGGATCACCCACATTCAGGTCCGGACCAGGCACACGTCTCTTATCCGCCACACGCTTATATCTCTCACTCATCCTCTTCAGATTGCCCTGAATCTTTTACAAAATAAATGACAAAGACGAGGAAAATCTCTCCTCATCAGGTAAACCAGAAGACCCTGTCACGAACTATAGATCCGATCGCTCCGGATCCCACAGCTGTGACGTAGTGACTTTATGACCTTTTATAGCCGGCCTCACAGAGTAGTGGTAATAAAAGTGTCCATCTATATCATAGGTGACCCAGGCTTCAGGAAGATGAGAGTTCACAGTTTTTTTACATAGGCCAGAAGCATATAAGATGGCTACCCAGAGGAATTATGTATGTATGCCGGCACACCTCCCTCTTTTAAAAGGTTGCCTGGGGAAATGGCCACAAGCCTATTCCACAGCAATCCAGCCGTCTCCGGCCGATTCTCCCTGCCGCGACAACGCGTCGGCATTTCCATGTAAACTACCTTTTCTGTTCTGCACGGTGAAGTTGTACTGCTGCAAAATCAGGCTCCTTCTCAGCAGTTTCGCATTGTCTCCTGCGAGACGTGCCAACCAGCTGAGGGGATTGTGATCGGTGATCACTGTGAAACTGCGTCCATACAGGTAGTGCTGTAGCTTTTGCAGGGACCACACAATAGCTAAACACTCCTTCTCTATTGTGGAGTAGCTGGTCTCCCTGGCCAGTAACTTACGGCTCAGGTATAGTACAGGATGCTCCTCCCCGGCCTGGTTCACCTGACTCAGGACTGCACCCAGACCAAAGGCGGAAGCATCCGTGTGGACCACAAACTTCCGAGTGAAATCTGGGGCCTGAAGCACAGGGGCACTGGCTAGTGCATCCTTCAGGGCCTGGAAGCCTTGCTCGCATTCCGGCGTCCATGACACCATCCTGGGCAGCTTCTTCTTGGTCAAGTCTGTCAGAGGCTTGGCCAGGGCGCTATAGTTCGGGATGAACTTCCTATAGTACCCGGCCGTTCCCAAGAAAGACATGACCTGTTTCTTGGTGAGAGGTGTTGGCCATCTCGTAATGGCTTTCACCTTTTCTATTTCAGGCCTCAGTGTGCCTCCTCCTACTCTGTGGCCTAAGTAAGTGACCTCATTCATGCCCAGCTGGCACTTGCTAGGCTTAACAGTTAGTCCAGCCGCAGCAAGTTTGTCCAGTATTTGCGACAGGTGCACCAGGTGCTCCTTCCACGTGGGGCTATACACGGCAATGTCGTCTAAATAGGCGACAGCACATTCTTCTAGTCCTTCCAGCAAGTCATTCACAAGCCTTTGAAAGGTGGCTGGTGCATTCTTCATCCCAAACGGCATTACAGTAAATTCGTATAAGCCGAAAGGGGTGATGAAGGCCGACTTCTCCTGAGCCTCCGAGGTCAGGGGAATCTGCCAATACCCCCTGCTCAGGTCCATGATTGTCAGGTAGCTGGCTCCTGCCAACTTATCTAACAGTTCATCAATCCTGGGCATGGGGTAAGCATCCGAGGTTGTGATGGCATTCAGTTTCCGATAATCCACACAGAACCTGGTTGTCTGATCTTTCTTCGGGACCAGAACCACCGGTGAGGCCCAAGCACTGTGGGATTTCTGAATGACCCCGAGCTGCTTCATCTCCTCGATCTCCCTCCTGAGGTCTGCCTGGACCTCCATTAAGACACGGTAGGCGGACTGCTTTGTGGGAGCATGTGTACCTGTGTCCACATGATGGACTGCAAGGTGAGTTCTCCCGGGTTTCCCTGTAAAAGTGTCACTGTGAGCCGTCGACACTTCTAAGAGCTGAGATCTCTGCTGGGACGAGAGTTGAGGGTTGAGGGTTAAGTCCACCTCCAACTCTCGAGTGTCAGCTAGCAGATCTAGTAGGGGGTCGGCCTCCTCCCTTTCGGGCAGGCTGCAAACCGGCATAACATGTGGCGTTCTCTCGTGATGCTCCTTGAGCATGTTGACGTGAAACGTCTTCTGTCTCCTACCTCCCTCTCCAAGGCCCACCACATAATTTACCTTACTCAGACATTTGACAATGGGGTACGGCCCTTCCCATGCAGCTTGCAGTTTGTTTTGCCGCATTGGAAGCAGGACATAGACCTTCTGCCCCTCCTGGTAGATTCTCTCTCGGGCAGTGCGGTTATACCACTGCTTCTGTTTGCTTTGGGCCTGCACCATATTCTCCTGTACCAGAGCTACAAGCGACTCCATTTTGTCTCGGAACCTGAGGACATAGTCTACTACAGAGACTTCAGTTCTGGCAACCTTGCCTTCCCAAGACTCTCTGATTAGGTCTAGGGGACCTCTTACTCGTCGACCATACAGGAGTTCGAAGGGCGAAAACCCGGTTGACTCCTGGGGAACCTCTCTGTAGGCAAATAGCAGATGAGGTAGATATCGTTCCCAGTCCTTCCCTTGCGCCTCCACGAACGTCTTCAACATCTGCTTCAACGTCCCGTTGAAGCGCTCACAGAGGCCGTTTGTTTGTGGGTGGTAAAGGCTGGCTACGATATGGTTCACCTGTATTTTCCTACAGAGCCCCTGCATGAGTTCAGACATGAACTGAGGTCCTTGGTCGCTGAGAAGCTCAGCTGGGAACCCCACTCTCGTGAAGATCCCTAGCAGGGCCTCCGCAACCTTGTCCGCCCTAATGGAGGATAACGCCACTGCTTCCGGGTAGCGCGTTGCGTAATCCACCAGGGTTAATATGAACCGTTTACCCGAACTGCTGGGGATGGCCAGTGGACCAATGATGTCCACGGCCACCCTCCTGAAGGGTTCATCAATTATCGGTAAGGGATTCAATGGAGCTCGTGACGGTCTCCTGCTTTGCCAACTCGCTGACAGATGGCGACATCTGCCCCGAGGCCAGGCCAGAAAAAATTCTGCATCACCCGGGACTTTGTTTTGGTTATTCCCAGGTGACCAGCTAAGGGGATCTCATGAGCCACTTGCAGTAATTGTTCCCTGAACTGCACAGGTACAATGAGCTGCCTCTTGAGTGGCCCCACCCTACTGTCACTGTGGGAGATGTCCTCCTTATACAGTTTCCCATTGTCCCAACACACTCGGTATTTGTCTCCCTCAGTGGGAGGGCTGGCAGCTAACCCTCTTAGCGGCTCCAAGGTAGGGTCATCTCGCAGGGCCTGCTCAAAGGCAGCACTACAAGTCCCAGCCAGCTGTCCTGTGGCGAACAGGGACAGTGGCTGAGGCTCTGACGCGGTTAAGTCCACGGGGTCCGAACCGGTGGAAGGGGACACTTCCACTTGCTCTTCCCCAATGGAGCGTTCCGCTGCGGCTTTTGCAGCCCTGCGAGTGACGGGCAACACAGGCACAATAATGTCATCACATTTAACATTTGCACAACTTGAATCAGTTAAACACATGTCCGCTACCTGTGTACATACACCCACCATCCCCTCTACATCTCCTGTCATAGGAGAACTGCTCCCACACACCCCACCTCCCACCTCTCGAGGTCCATCCCCAAGGTTATCTGATGTTACGCAAACATCCTTGCACAGTACCTCGGTAAGTCCAGGGACCTCCATAGGGACGGGTGAGTCCTGTGTGCTTCCAGGGGGCACGTAGCACGAGACCAATCGTCCTAGGTCAGTGCCTAATAAAACATTTGTGGGGATCTCCGCAAAGACTCCCACCTCCCTTACTCCACTCCCAGCCCCCCAATCAAGGAAAACACGAGCTTGGGGAACATTAGGGCTCACCCCCCCAACTCCCATGATGGTGAGGCTTTTGCCGGGAATAAGGTCTGCGTCATCCACTAGTTCAGGCCGAACTAGTGTGACTTCGGCTCCTGTATCGCGGAAGCCTGTGGTGCAGCGGTTGCCCACAGTAACCGACTGTAGGTTGTCTGCGGTGTGTCTTGCAGCTCCATTCACCAACAGCACAGATGATGGGTTGCGGGCAAGCTTGCCAGGGGGTGCTGTCTTCTTCTCCGGGCACGAGTGGCTGAGGTGTCCTGGCTTGCCGCACGCATAGCACTTGCGCACGTCTGTCGGTGCTGGCTTGACTGCTTCGGGTCTTTGTGCAGGCCTGTGAAAGGGTCGCTGGACAGGAACCGACAAAGCTGGCCGGGAGGAAGAAGCAGATGAAGAGGTTCCTCCCAGGCGGGACAGAGTGTCTTTGAATGCCCGAGTGCTGGGCATGGCGACGTATTCATCGGCTAGCTCAGCCGCCTCTCGCGCACTCTTCGGCTTGTGCTCACATACATATTTTTGCACATCCGTGGGGCAATTGGAGACAAACTGTTCTCGGACCATCAGATCCGCCAGGGACTGCTTGGTGTCCTCTGTGAGGGGATCAGACCACTGTTGGAAGGTGGTCTGCAACTTGCCCAGATGGTCCATAAAAGTATCTCCGGGCCCTCTCCGCAGGGACCGGAACCGTAAACGGTAAGTCTCTGGAGTCAGCTGGTACTTGACCAGAATAGCCTTTTTGATGACCGCGTAACTGGTACGCTCTGCTAATGGTAGTCCGACCAGGGCCTCTATAGCTTTGCCCTTCAGTGCGGACATTAGATGTCCCGCCCACTGCGGCTCTGGTACCTGGTACTGCTGGCATGAGGTTTCAAAAGCATGCAGGAAAAGATCAATGTCACAGTTCTCAGACTCCATCACAGGCAGTTTTGGCTTGACCATCAGGGATGGGCCTGTGGATGTAGCATGCCTGTCGGACCCCTGAAGCTGTACTCGGGCCAGGTCCAGTTCATGCCTGCGGACAGCTTCCCGTTCTCGTTCTGCAGCCTCGTGCTCAGCCTTGCGCTCTGCCCGACGTGCCTCCAGCAGCCGAAAATATAAGTCCGGGTTACTGAGAATTAGTTGGTCCAGACCATTTTGGGATGGCATAGAGACAGAGTTATGTACAGCTAGAGGACTGCAAGCCCCAGCAGGCTGTCCTCCTCCCAGTTCATCATCCTCATTCTGGGAGGGGGCACCTGGCTCATGGGCCCCTGAGTGTCCTCCATTCTCTGAATCCTGCAGGGATGACTCTTGACTCCTCCGTGCACATAACTCCTGGATAAGGACAGTCTTATTTATCCCATATACTTGGATGCCTTTGTGCTCACACAGAGCTGTGATATCAGACACGCTCAGGACGTCATAATTCACGGATTCGGACATTATTGCCAAATAAAAGATAGGACAGAAAACAAGAGAGAGGGGAGGGTACTGTCGTGAATTATTATTCTATCAAAACTAATGCACTGTGCTTCGTCTTCCAGAATTTTTCAATCCTTTAGTACAGATTTATGGACATAACTTCATGCACTAATATTCTAAGCATACAGAATCCCGTAAGCTGCCACCAGAAAAATGTCACGAACTATGGATCCGATCGCTCCGGATCCCACAGCTGTGACGTAGTGGTCTGTGACGGAGTCTGCGCACACACAGAGACCTCACGTGACCGGGGTATTACCATTCGGCTAACACCCCGCCACTACACTTCGGTAACTGCCACCACGTGGGTTCCCGGTCCACGAGCCGACTATCCGGGTCATTCACTGTCACACAGATCAGTGGATGAATCGGATATCACTTACTGACCAACCGCAGTCAATCACCCCCAGCTACAATTCCTAAATGCAATTTAACTAACTAACTGGTAACGTCTCTTCAAAGGCAAGGTACGTTGTTCAGCAGCTTAGAATATGGAAGACTTGGCCATTTAGATTTTATAATCTTTAATAAGAGGTAAAAAGCAGTGCATACAAGTCTAATGAAAATGACTATAAATCTACAGAATAATAGGCGCAGCCTGTAATTGTGGGAGGGGCATGCAGTACTTAGGCCGGCACTCACCTCCTCTCCAGCCTGACGTTCCAGCGGCGTGCAGTACGGTCCGGTCCTCAGCTGTGGCCTCCTCACTTCCGGGTCCGCCCCTCAGCTTCCTCCTGCTGCTTCTCCAGCGTTCAGCTCTCCTCAGCTCCCGGCGTCAAGGACACCACGCGTGCAGTGCGCTCCGGTCCTCAGCTGTGGCCTCCTCACTTCCAGGTCCGCCCCTCAGCTTCCTCCTGCTGCGTCTCCAGCGTCGGCCTTCTTTCGCTCCCGGCATCTCAAGGTATGTCTAGCGCAGCTCCTGCCTGCCACCTCACGCTGCCTGGGTGAATCGGCCGCCAGGGTCTCGCTTCCAGTGTTGATCACGAATATTCGAGTTGGGAATTTTAATTGCGAATATCGGCACTTCGAGAATTCGCGAATATTTTGATTATCGCAAAATATATTCGAAATTGCGAATATTCGATTTTTGCGAAAATACTAGTTCATGCAAATTTTTATGCGAAAAAATTTGTATGCGAATTTTCGCAAATCAAGAAAATAATGCCTGGAGATCATGAATTCGCGAATTCTCGAATACATGGCGAATATTCGTCCAAAATATTCGCGAAATTTCGCAAATTCGAATATTGCCCCTGCCGCTCATCACTACTCGCTTCCCGCGTCTGTCTGGTCTGAATGCCTGTCCCTTACCCTCCCTCATCTTTTTCTGTCTGCCCCCCTCTGTCCACCGGGGCTTGGTTTTTTCTCTGCTTCCCTGGAGGTACTTGCGCGTTTCTGGGGCTATTGTCGCGCATTCCCATAGTCTGGTGGGGCGCACAACAATAAACGCATGCTTGTTCTGAGGCTGCACCTGTTGGACGCCTGCGGCTTGCGCCTACAGAACACAACATGAATGCTCAGGTCCTAACCCATCGAGCCGTCCCCCAGCTGCAGCAAGTTTTTCCTCCAGCCACTGCGGAGTCTTGTTCCATGCTCCGAGTATGTCGGCCTCCGCAGTCGCTAGTTCATGTCTCTGGGCCTCATCTCTGGTTGTCCTTTTTCTATCACACCACCTTTTCTATTACACCGCGGCCCTCGGTCTCTCCGAGTGTTCCGCATCACAGCGTTCTCGCCTTATTTTCTGTCGTGGCTTATTCTTCCCGGGTCCCCGGGCTCTCTCTCTCGCGGTGTTCATCCTGTCTCAAGCCTTGGATCGCCCAGGGTCGTCTCTTTTCCGGTTCGCCCGGTTCGCGTGTTTGTCTCCTGGATCGCCCAGGTCCCTTCCCTAGTTCGCCTGGGGTTCTTCTTTCTCCTGGATCGCCCAGGTCTCTTCCCTAGTTCGCCTGGGGTTCTTCTTTCTCCTGGATCGCCCAGGTTTCTACCCTGGTTCGCCTGGGGTTCTTTTTCTTTCTCCTGGATCGCCCAGGTCTCTACCCTAGTTCGCCCGGGGTTCCTCCTTCCTCCTGGATCGCCCAGCTCTGTTTTTCAGTTCTCGGTTACCTGGTCTCTCTGCTATTCACGGGTGTGGGTTGTCCATACTTCTTGCTTCCAGTCGGCTGTCCCTTGTACCCCTGGGTCCTGTCTCAGGCTCTCCCATCTCCTGGGCCAGTCTGGTCGACTGCTCCTCTTCTGGCGTCTTACCTGTCTTTGCTTCCTTTGGGGGTTCGCCTCCCATCTCGCTTCCCAGCTGTCGCTCATCTGGTCCTCATATGCGTTATCTTCAGATCGCAGGTTCGGTCCGTTTTTTTTTCGGCTCGCGTCAGTCAAAGGTTTTAAAATCTTTCCTCAGGTAAGTTCAGGTCTTGTTCGGTCCATCTGAGGACCGTATTTTTTGTTTGTTTTCCTCTTCTCGTCTGCAGGTCTGGATTTTTCTTTAGCTTACCGGTTCGCATTCGGATTCAGATCTCCTTTTCCTTGGTCTTGGGCGTCTTCTGGTAAGTATTTTAAATAGTTTCGTTTCCCTCGCTTTTCATCTTCATTTTCGGCTGCTCCTTCGCGTCCGCAGCTTCGTTTTTCCTCTCATTTACATTTTTCCGCAGGTCGGTGACCCGGAGGCCGTGGATGCCCTCCTTCGATCCGAAGTGGAAAAGGGTTTCATCATCGGTCCCTTTCTCCACATTCCGTTTCAGTCCTGGCGGATCAACCCCATCGGGCTGGTTGTGAAACAATCCTCCAATTAAAACGCCTCATCTACGACCCGTCAGCGCCTCATATGTCATCCATCCCAAGCCTGAATTCCCTTATCCCCTCTGAGGAGTATTCCATGCAATACTCGTCAGTTGAGGAAGCCATTTAGCTCATTCTCCAGTCGGGGGTTGGGTCCTGGCTTGCCAAGGTAGACATAGCTGATGCCTTCAAGCTTCTCCCGGTCCACCCGCATCTTTGGAGCTACTATGGTATCAATTGGTCGGACAGGGTTATTTTGCCAACCGCTTAACCTTTGGGTCCAAGAGCAGCCCCTGGCTGTTCGACCAGTTTGCCAGGGCTCTCCATTGGATCCTGGTGCATCACGGAGGTCTTCCCATGGTAATTCATTACCTGGACGATTTCTTGCTCATTGAGAATCCTCATCCGGTCCCTTCAATTCCCGCTACCCTCTTGGAGTTCTTCTCCCTCCTCCAGGTGCCCGTGGCCTCCTCCAAGACCGAGGGCCCTGCCACCAGGGTGATCTTCTGGGCATCACATTAGATTCCGTCAAGATGGAGGCCAGTCTGCCACCTGAAAAGTTGACCAGGATCCGCTCTGCCATCTCCCGGGCGGTCAGCGCTCTGTCCCTGACCAAGGCGGAAGCTTCAGTCCTTACTGGGTCTGCTGAATCACGCCTCGAAGATCATGCCCCAGGGCCGGTCTTTTCTGGCCGGCCTGTTGCATCTTCTTTCCACAGTTCGTGACCAGGATTCTGTTGTCCACCTCGACCGCCACGCCATCTCGGATCTTGCCATGTGGAACACCTTCCTTTCAGAATGGAACGGCATTCCCTCTTCGTTCCCCGTCGGGACTCGGCTTCCCCGATTATTTTCTCGGACGCAGCCGGTTCCATCGGCTTTGCCGCCATCTTCAGGTCCCACTGGCTGGTGGCCAGGTGGCCCCCGGAAATCCAAGCAGACCCAGCTGCCATCGGGTCTTCTCCTTTACTGGAATTATATCCCATCGTGGCTGCCGCCTTAGTCTGGGGCAGCTCCTGGTCCAACTTGCCAGTCTTGTTCGTCACGGACAACCAGTCCCTGGTCGATATTATCAATTCCGGCAGGTCCAGATCTCTCCGGGTCATAGCTCTACTGCGGAAATTAGTGTGGCTATCCCTCACCCACAACTTCCACGTCCGTTGTGCTCACATTCCAGGGGATTCCAATACTGCCGCTGGCGCCCTCTCCCGTTTCTGTTTTTCCACTTTCTTTCAGGAAATGCCCGAAGCAGATCATCCCGGTACGCAGGTTCCTCCACTAAGCTCATTCATCCTGGATTAGCATCCCTGGTGGTCCAGGCAGAGAGACTGGTCGAGGGTTCTCTTTCCCTCAGCACAGCCAGGAATTATCGGGCCGGCTTCACAGCTTTCAGCAAGTTTGCTCGAGAATTCCCAAGGGGTCAGCTGGAGGAAACCTCATATGTCTTGGCGTTCATTGCATTTTTGCCACACTCGCCTCTCCTTGTCGCACAACACCATCAAGCTATATTTAGCAGGGCTCCAGCATTATCGCATGATCGCCAAGCCAGATAGGGGTTCCATCCTTGCTTCACAAGCCGTCAAGGCAACACTCAGGGGTCTGCAGAAGAAGGGAAAGTGTCCGCGCACCCGTAGACTGCCGGTGTCGGGGGAATTGTTCAGAGCCCTATCCTCGGCCTTAGACAGCAGTCCTTTTGGGCCCTCTCTCAGCACGGTTCTGAAGGCGGCTATTTACCTCGGGTTCTACGGCTTCCTCAGGCCTGGTGAATTTACGTCGGGCTCCGGGCGTCATAGCTTCCTCCAGAAACGCCACCCAGTCTGGTCCACAGACCATTTTGTCCTCCATCTCCCGTCCTCCAAAACCACCAGTCTGGTCCTCCCACGGAGATTAAGTTCTTCCCTTCAGGTAACCGTTGGTGCCCATCAAGGTTCTGTGGCAATTATCGTACTGCTTCACGGTCTCTCCACCAGACTCCCCTCTTCTGCCTTGCGTGGGTCAGCCACTCACCACATCAAAATTCATGTCCCTCGTCCGGTCCCTGATGCAGGGGTTGGGTCACGACCCCAGTACCATTTCAGGTCATTCCTTCCGCGTTGGGGCTGCGTCGGCAGCATCCAAGCATCAGGTCCCCGCACATGTCATCCGCTGCATGGGGCGTTGGCGTTCGTCCTGTTTCGCCCGCTATACACCAAATCCCCAGGCAGAAATCTCTCAGGCCTTCCGTACACTGGCTTGTGATATTCAATAAAACTATGTCACCTATTCAGAGTCTTTGGCCCCTTTTCTTGGCGTACCCGTGACCGTGGCTCCCGGCACACCCCAGCCTCTAGGTTCAGGGTTAAGGGTTTCCCCTTTCCCACTTCCACCATCCTAGCCCTGACCACAAATAGTTAAGGCTGCAGCGCAGCCTGTAATTGTGGGAGGGGCATGCAGTACTTAGGCCGGCACTCACCTCCTCTCCAGCCTGACGTTCCAGCGGCGTGCCCCTCCCTCCCTCCCCTTTTCTCCACTCTCACCTTGGGTATGCCCCCTTTTCTTGGCGTACCCGCGACCGTGGCTCCCGGCACACCCAAGCCTCTAGGTTCAGGGTTAAGGGTTTCCCCTTTCCCACTTCCACCATCCTAGCCCTGACCACAATATAAATAATCACGACAGTTCAAATGAAAGGGAAAAAGATGAAAGAATACTTAGTTTCTCTGGAGGGTTTCAGATGGTCGTTCATATGTCCTTTTTGAATCCTTGCAAACCCCTTTTCAGTATGTATCAGGGGAGACCCTCAAAGTTCTTCTGATACAGGGATATGCTGTCAATTTCCAATTAAGTGTCTGGTGATGTTCCATGGGTCTCTCTCTTCTGTCCTTGTGCACGGATTTTTATGAACTCCCCCATGGGCAGGAGACTTACTCCTGTCAGCCAATGGCAGCAGAGTGACTGTGAAGCCTAGGGATTGGCCTCCAAGTGTTTTATGACCCCATCAAAGTTCAGTTCCTACAATGAGGATTATACTTAAGCCCGTATCTCCTTGATACATTGGCATATTTTTATACAGAATACATATTTGCGATCCTTATTTATTTACCTACAGAATGAGACCACACACGGTAATGCTGGGACCTGTAGTTCTTCTACCACCCATAGGTCAGCTACGGAATCACATCCTCTAGTCATATTTGATACCCAATTAACCACAATACTCTGTAGAGCCTGGGTCTGGTGTCAGAAAGGGCATAAGTTGATTCATAAATGAGATATGAAAGTGGACTGGTTTTATGCCCAGAGCTAATTAAGGGGCTATTAGCTCTCCTCAAACCAGACCTGGAAATTAATGATGTTACGCTCCAGCCAGGCTTGACAGTGAGCTGATCTTTATCTTATAGGACAGGATGAGCTGGGCCTGGTATAGCCTTTATGACCTTTTATAGCCGGCCTCACAGAGTAGTGGTAATAAAAGTGTCCATCTATATCATAGTAACAATATAGATAGGTCCGGCAGCACTCCTATGTCCAAAAAGCAACCAATTTGGAAAGTCCATGCACTATACCTTAGTCACGGTAGTATTGGTGCCAGCAGATCGGGATCCTGGCTGTTGATCCACCATCAATTAGTAATATAAAAGAATCCGCAGCACTCGTCAATTAATAGTGAATAGAATGGATTTATTCCATAAAACAGCAAGGAAATGCGACGTTTCGACCGTTCCCGGTCTTTTTCAAGCCTTGAAAAAGACCGGGAACGGTCGAAACGTCGCATTTCCTTGCTGTTTTATGGAATAAATCCATTCTATTCACTATTAATTGACGAGTGCTGCGGATTCTTTTATATTACACATCTATATCATAGGTGACCCAGGCTTCAGGAAGATGAGAGTTCAGAGTTTTTTTACATAGGCCAGAAGCATATAAGATGGCTACCCAGAGGAATTATGTATGTATGCCGGCACAGACCCCTCTCCAGAGAATGTCCCAAACTGCGGATGAAACCCATATGCACCAAAAAATGGTGACTTATCAGAGGACTCCTGGCGACGGTAATTTAAAGCAAACTCAGCAAGGGACAAGAAAGAATACCAATCTTCCTGATTCTCCGCCACAAAACAGCGCAGGTATGTCTCCAGATTCTGATTGACGCGTTCGGTCTGACCATTCGACTGCGGGTGAAAAGCAGAAGAGAACGTCAACCGAACCCCCAAGCAAGAACAGAAGGCCTTCCAGAATCTGGAAACAAATTGCGTGCCCCTATCAGAAACGATGTCTGAAGGGATGCCATGCAATTTAACAATATGATCAACAAACTCTTGCGCAAGCGTCTTAGCATTGGGTAACCCAGGAAAGGGAATAAAATGTGCCATTTTGCTAAAACGGTCCACTACCACCAGAATCACGGTCTTCCCCGAGGAACGAGGCAGGTCCGTAATGAAGTCCATGGACAGATGCTTCCAAGGATGGGAAGGAATGGGTAACGGGAGAAGAGAACCTGATGGCCGTGAATGAGGGATCTTGGCACAAGCGCAGGTCTCGCAGGCTGCCACAAAACCCTCAACCGTCTTACGAAGAGCCGGCCACCAGAATCTCCGAGCAATGAGATCCACTGTGGCTCTACTCCCCGGGTGCCCAGCAAGGACAGTATCGTGGTGCTCCTTAAAAACCTTGTGTCGTAAAGCGAGAGGCACAAACAACCTCCTAGGAGTACAAAGATCAGGAGCCTCTGCCTGGGCTGCCTGAACCTCTGCCTCCAAATCAGGATAAAGAGCAGAGACAACCACCCCTTCAGCCAAAATGGGACCCGGGTCTTCAAAGTTCCCCCCTCCCGGAAAACAACGTGACAGGGCATCCACCTTCACATTTTTAACCCCAGGGCGGAATGTAACAACTAAATTAAACGTAGAAAAGAACAAAGACCATCTGGCCTGTCTCGGGTTCAGACGCTTGGCCGATTCCAAGTAGGCCAGATTCTTATGGTCGGTAAAGACAGTAATAGGGTGTCTGGCTCCCTCTAACCAATGGCGCCATTCCTCAAAAGCTAATTTGATGGCCAACAACTCCCTATCTCCCACATCGTAATTTCTCTCTGCAGAGGATCGTTTCCTTGAGAAAAAGGCACACGGTCGCCATCTGGCAGGAGAGACCCTGAGATAAGACCGCACCCACACCCACCTCAGAAGCGTCCACCTCAACAATAAAAGGTAGAGAGACATCAGGTTGTACCAAAATGGGAGCGGAAGCAAAACTCTCTTTAATACTAGAAAAGGCTTTAAGCGCATCTACCGACCACGAGGAAAAATCCACCCCCTTTTTAGTCATATCAGTGAGTGGCTTAACAACAGAGGAATAATTCAAAATGAACTTTCTGTAATAATTGGCAAAGCCCAAAAACCGCATCAGTGCCTTCTGATTCTCAGGAAGCTCCCAATCAAGCACAGCGCAGACCTTCTCAGGGTCCATCCGAAAACCAGAAGCCGAGAGAAGAAAACCAAGAAATTGAATCTCCGGAACCGCAAACACACATTTTTCCAGTTTAGCATACAATTTGTTCTCCCGCAGAATCAGCAAGACCTGACATAGGTGGTCCCGATGAGTCTTGAAATCAGGAGAAAAAATCAAAATGTCATCTAGATACACCAGTACAAATTTCCCCATTAAATGATAAAAAATGCTGTTCACAAAATGTTGGAAGACGGCCGGAGCATTCATCAAACCAAAGGGCATAACCAAATTCTCGAAATGACCCTCAGGGGTATTGAAGGCCGTCTTCCATTCGTTCCCTACCCTGACCCTGACTAGGTTGTATGCCCCTCTTAAATCCAACTTAGAAAAAACTTTAGCCCCAACAATCTGGTTAAACAGGTCCGGGATCAGAGGAAGCGGATTTAGGTCACGAATCGTGATACGGTTCAGCTCCCTGAAATCCAGACAAGGTCTTAAAGAAGCATCTTTTTTCTTAACAAAAAAAACCCAGCGGCAACAGGCGACTTCGATAGTCGGATGTGTCCCTTTCTCAGGCTCTCAGAGATATAAGTACGCATAGCGACCCTTTCAGGTTGGGAGATATTGTATAGTCGTGATTTTGGCAGCTTGGCGCCTGGGATGAGATTAATAAGGCAGTCGTACTCCCGGTGAGGGGGCAACTCCTGGACACCACTCTCGGAAAACACATCAAAAAATTCAGAGAGAAAAGATGGCACAGTCTTGGTAGAAACCTCTGAAAGAGATGCCGTGAGGCAATTCTCTATGCAAAACTCACTCCAACCATTTATTTGCCTTGCTTGCCAATCAATGGTGGGGTTATGTTTAGTGAGCCAGGGTAGCCCCAACACTAGAGGAGTAGGTAATCCGCTTAAGACGAAACATGACATATCCTCAACATGAGCGTCACCCACCGTCAAACAGATATTGTGAACTATGCCCTTTAACGATCTTTGAGAAAGTGGAGTGGAATCGATAGCAAAAACAGGTATATCCTTTTCCAAAGTGCATACCTCAAAACCATGCGTTGTTGCAAATTGATTATCAATGAGATTGACAGCTTCTCCACTATCTACAAAAATCTCACAAACAATATTTTTGCTGTCTAGCTCCACCCTGGCAGGTAGGAGAAAACGGGAACTACAAGCAAATGGCAAACCTTTAATTTCCGCATCAACCTTGCCAATAGTAGCAAACGTTTTTAGAGGGTTTTTCATGTTTTGTTTTGTTTTTATTACCCTCAGAAAACTTAATGAATCTCCTAGAGGGGCAAACATTAGCTAAATGATTTATTCCCCCACAACAGAAACAAACCCTCCTCTGAGAGCTGAATCCTCTACTATCAGAGGCAAGCAAACCCAGCTTCATGGCCTCCTCCTCAGAGGGGATTGAGACAGACTGAGACCCCTGCGCACTGAATGAGACAGCCCCACTGTCCTAGGGCTGAATATGACAGGAAAGAGTAGTCTCCTCTCTCTCTCTAAGACACTTGTCAATTCGAACAGCTAGAGACATGGCTGACTCTAACGACGCTGGTCTCTCATAAAAAGTGAATGCATCTTTCAATCTTTCCGAAAGACCATGGCAAAATTGACTTCGGAGTGCAGCATCATGCCAACCAGTATCAGTTGCCCATCTCCGAAATTCAGAACAATATATCTCTGCGGACTGTTTAACCTGGCATAAAAAACGCAGTTTAGATTCAGCATTACGATCCGGGTTATCATATATCTGCCCCAGGGCTACAAAAAATTCATCCACCGATCGGAGGAGCCGTGCCCCCACCAGCAGCGAAAAGGCCCAAGACTGAGCGTTATCCCTGAGCAGCGAGATGATGATCCCCACCCTCTGCTCCTCATCACCAGAGGAATGGAGAAGTAGGCGGAAATGGAGTTTGCAAGCCTCTCTAAAGCGAACAAAATTTTTACTACCTCCGGAAAACGTATCCGGAAGCGATATCTTAGGCTCGGAACAAACTCCATGAACGCAAGCAGAACAGGTCACCTGAAACTGAGACAAAGTTTTACAGAGATCTGCTACCTCCAGCGAAAGACCTTGCATGTGGTAAATCAAGGCTGAAACCGGATCCATGCTTAAGACGGTTATGGCGGTTTATAATGTCATGGATGAAGTTAGCAGAAAGCTGGAACTTATAAATAAACGTGCAACTGGCTTGATCCCAAACTAAGGAGCATATAGATGCCCTATAATACCATAAGAGCTCTCCCTGACTGCTATGCCCATGCAAAGGTCTTTATGGTAGACGATTGCATGGCCACGTACCTAAGTCTGTGTGACACCTGAAAACCCTATAATAGTGAGGGGACACGACCACCGGCTCCCTGCACTTAATACGGATGGAGTCAGGGTCACCAAGCCAGCAAGGAAACACAATAAAGTAAAGGACTTATCTGAACAAACAGCAGACACAGCCTCTAGCAATGACAACTTCATCCAGGAAGTAATATAAACCGCAAAGTGAGGCAGTATGGGAAGGAATATAAAGGAAAAGGATTAGTCTGAATAAGTGGCACCTGGCAGAAGGAAAGGAGATGAGAAAGTGAAACCAAAACAAAGAACATCATACAAGAGATAGAGAAGAACGTCTGCAAGACCTTCTCACAGGACTGGCAGTGACATGAGTATGCTATTCCAATGTCAGTAACTGTGGGTGTGTGTGTGCACAAGAGTATTTTCATTCATAAATTATTTTGCTGGCAATTAACTTTTCCAAGGACATTACTCCACTGACACTGTATTGCTCACAAAAACATTTAGAAGTAAATGTAGCTAAATTTTAAATCTTGCTTTGTAATCTTATGAAAATGCTGCAATATAAAGTTTTGGAGCCCTAAGCATAAGAAAAGAGCATTCAGGGGCGTGGCCAGCGATGAAAGTGTGAGGACACGCTCAATGTGAGCTCTGCTGCACCCCTGATTAAAGCAAGCCCTCACCTGCTCTTAATGATGAGGAAAACTACTAAAAAGGGTCGAGCCCGTCCATCTGCTGCCCTTACCGCTTCCCATGGCGACTTGTGCACTTACTTCTCCAGGCAGGCCAACCTTGAACCAGGAACGCCACCGTACCTGGCATGCTTGCCCCAAGATGGAGGCGGCTCCCTCTCCACACGGCTTGCCGAAGTGGCCACCCGGCCGAATGGGACCCGGTCTCCGAATGCAAGGAAACGCCGCTCCCTCTCTGCACCACCCATGGCTAGACCTGAATGCGAGGCACCTCCTGGGCCTGACTTGCCGCCCAACCAAGCAGCTTCTCTGGCGCATGAAGCAAAAAAAGACCGCCAGCACCCGCTCTTGCAGGACCAGCGGGAGGATGCAGCTCCAGCTAGCCTTGACGAAGATGAGGACAATGGACGAGAGCTGCGCACCTCCCCAGGCAAGCCCGCAAGTTCCCCTTTTCTCTTCTGCTGCCCTCCTCCCTTGCCCCACGGTCCTCTCCTGCCCCCTCTCACTCCCCAGGCTCTGCGCTGAGGCCAGGGGCACAATCTTTTTGGCCTCAAAACGTACCCAGCTTGTCCGTCCACTCCTGCACGCCAGCATTGTGTACCCATCTATCACAGCATCCAGGCCCTAGATCCCTGGAATTGGCGAATGCCAAGGGCATATACCGACACCATTAGGATCTGTCTTTGGCCTTGGACGACCACGAGCGGCATCCCATGGGCCCCCTCTCTCCGCCAGACTCACTTAGCCCTAGTGGCGTCCCCCCATTGGTCGACTGGGTCATCGTGGGACAGGATGATCTCCTAACCCATCTTCCAAGCCCCAAAGCCCAGGGGCCCCTCCCCACCACCTCCCATTCTCAAAACCCTATAAATAATTTGCCTGTGAAGGCCCGGTCATTTACAACAGCATCTGATGAGAACTCTAGACCACCTACCATAGCGGATTTATGTGCTCTTCTTTGCTACTTACCCTCTAAAGAGGACTTTTCTAGCTTTGCTGCTAATATCTTACAAGAATGCAAGCAGGAATTCAACCAGTTCCGAACAGATTTATCTACCCTTACCAACCGTGTGGATTCCATTGCTCAAGACCACACGGTGGTGCCCGCTGATGTGAAAGCCCTTCAAGCTGTCAGTCAGATTCAAGAAGCACAAATTCATGCCCTGCAACAACACTTGAATGATTCGGAGAACGTTGCAACAATCTCCGTATCAGAGGCCTTCCAGAATCCGTTTCTGCTGCTGACCTTTTTCCCGCCCTCCTATCGATATTTAATAACATTCTGGAGCGCCCTAGTGTAATGCACCGAGCTGTTTTGCGAGGATCTCAACTGCGGAATCGTGTTGCATTAACCAGTGCCCAAGACCCAGAAGGAAAGTGAGGTTATAGATCAGGTTCAGTAGTGGATTCCCAGGCGGCTCTCTCAAACAACTGAGCGGAGAGTTAGGGATCCTAACATCATACACCTGTTCCCTGCTCTGAATGCATTATTAACGGCGAGATGCCATACGCCCTACAGGTGGATGCAGTAATTCATTTTGGTGTAGGCAACAGTTATAGTCCATAAATCATGTTTTGCATAACACACACCTTACTTGCATAACTTAAACAGAGAACGGAGTGCCTTGAATATTACTGCTTAGTTGGAAGGTATTGATAGTCCAGGTTATATTCAGCCACTGAATTTACTATACTTGCGGTTTGGTAGAATCCTGAGTAGCGTCCCGGATTGCCAGGGAGGTTAGTTGAGTAAGGAGTAAGGTTCCCAGGAGTTCTGGGGTCCGGATCCAATGCCTATGGGGGAGGCTTCAGTAGCAGTATGCACGGCGCACACTCCAAATTAGTGGAACGCTGTGCATAGCTGCCTCGGCGCTTATATGGGGTAGCTCCGCCCTGTGGGAGGAGCCCATGACGTCATCGCGCACGTTGCGTTCCAGCGTGGAACGCAAACGCCGCTGTGATGACCCGAGCAGTTGCTGCACTCCAGATGGAACCACCCTGCCGATCCGTTACAGTACCCCCCTCCCAAGGGAACCCCTCTGGGGTACCCTAGAAGGGGAGGGCCGGTCGGGGAACCTGCGGTGAAACTCCCTTTGCAATTTTGGAGCGTGGACAACATCGGCCTCCTCCCAGGAATCATCTTGGGGACCATAACCCTTCCATCGTATGAGGTACTGGAGTCTCCCCCTCCTCCTTCTGGAATCCAAGAGCTCCTCAACCTCGAACTCTTCATCACCTTGGACAATGACCGGAGGTGACGGGGCAGGGTTCCTGCCCGGGAAAGGGTTAGGACGAAAAGGCTTCAACAAAGATACGTGAAAGGTGGGGTGTACCTGAAAACGAGGAGGTAGAATGAGTTTCATCGTGTTGGGGTTGACGACCTTCTCGATACGGAATGGTCCCAGGAACTGTTTCCCCAATTTTTTAGAGGGAGTACCCAAGCGGAGGTTTTTGGTGGACAGCCAGACGGAGTCCCCTGCTTGATATGGGGGATTCGGCCTTCTGCGTCAATCATAATAAAATTTTTGTCGATCTCTAGCTCGGATAAGGTTTTCTTTAAGCTCCTTGAGGGTCTTCTGTAATGTGGAGATGTAATCTTCAGTAGCTGGCACGTTAGTAGGGATACTCATCGGAGTGAGAGGAGAAGGGTGAAAACCGTAGTTCGAGAAGAATGGAGAGTGAAGAGTGGAGGCACTTTTGGAATTGTTATAAGAGAATTCCGCGAGAGGAAGCAGGCGCTCCCAGTCGTCCTGGAGATATGAGCAGTGACAGCGAAGGTACTGCTCGAGGCATTGGTTTACTCTCTCAGTTTGTCCGTTTGTCTGTGGGTGGTATGCACTGGACATCCGATGGTCTATCTGGAGTTTCCCACAAAGAGCCTTCCAGAACTTGGAGATGAATTGTGAGCCTCTGTCCGATATCAGTTTAGTAGGCACTCCATGTAGACGGACGATGTTAGTCACAAAAACCTCAGCAGTCTCCTTCGAAGATGGTAATTTTTTCAGGGCCACAAAATGTGCCATTTTTGTTAGTAGATCAACAACAACAAGTACGATATTATGACCATGTGAGGGAGGAAGATCAACTATAAAATCGAGTGATACCCACTCCCAGGGTCTGGTGGGTATCGGGAGATTCATTAGTAGGCCGTAAGGTTGCTTACGATCATGTTTGCAGGTGGCACAAATCTCACATGAGGCGACGTAGTCCTCAATTTCCTGTGTCATGTTGGGCCACCAGTAATATCTGCGGACTAAATCCACGGTTTTGGAGATGCCCGGATGACCCGACATGGGAGTGTCATGGCATAGTTGAATTACTTGTGTTGTAACGTTTGGTGGTACGTATAGATGATCTCCCTTATAATAGAACCCTTCATCATCCTTTACGGAGTCCTGGAGGTAGATCGTTTTCATTTAGGGTTAAACAGTCCTTGAGTCTTTGTCGTAGAGCTACAGTGGCGATAATTTTTTTTGGTGGAATTACCCACGAAGGGAATTCTGCCCCTGGATGGGGATCATTCAAACGAGATAGCGCGTCTGCCTTTCCGTTTTTTGAGCCGGGTCTGTACGTGATTTGAAAATCGAAGCGGTCGAAGAAGAAACTCCACCTCACTTGGCGAGAGGATAATGTCTTACCGGTCTTTAGGTATTGGAGGTTGCGGTGGTCTGAGTATATGGTGATTGGGTGTGTCGAGCCTTCCAATATATGTCTCCAATTTTCCAACGCGTTTTTTATTGCCAGAAGTTCCTTTTCCCCTAAGGGGTAGTTAACCTCGGCCGGATTGAGTGTCCGGGAGAAAAACCCTACCGGATGTAGGGGCGTCATTAATGATGAACGTTGAGATAAGACAGCTCCTACAGCATGTTGGGAAGCATCCACTTCGAGGACGTACAAGTTGTTAGGGTCAGGTATGGTGAGAATGGGAGCGGATGTAAACCTGTCCTTCAGTAGTTGGAATGCTTCCTGAGCTTCTCCATTCCATTTGAACCTCGTGTGGATGCTTGTAAGTCTGGTGAGCGGTTTTGTAGTTGCAGAGTAATTCTTGATGAATTTCCTATAGAAATTAGCGAACCCCAGAAACCTTTGAAGTGCCTTTCTGGATCCTGGAGTGGGCCAATTTTGTATACATTCAATCTTTGTCTGGTCCATCTGAATCCCCTCGGGGGAGATGATGTAACCCAGGAACGGTAGTGTAGTCGTATCAAATACGCATTTCTCGAATTTTGCGTACAGGCAATGGGCTCTCAAACGGGCTAATACCCACCGCACGTGTCTTCTATGGTCTTGGATGTTGTCTGAATAAACCAATATGTCATCGAGGTAGACAATGACACAAACATCCAGTAGATCTCGAAAAATATCATTTATAAAATTTTGGAATGTTGCAGGTGCATTGCACAGTCCGAACGGCATCACTTGGTACTCAAAGAGTCCGTAACGGGTGCGAAAAGCGGTTTTCCACTCGTCTCCTTTTCTGATCCTTATCAAGTTATAAGCTCCTCTAAGGTCCAGTTTGGTATAGACAGTGGCAGTGCTGAGACGTTCAATCAGTTCGTTAATGAGAGGCAGTGGGTACCTGTTCTTTACCGTCACTTTGTTTAGGGCTCTATAGTCGATGATAGGACGGAGGCTGGAATCCTTGTTCCGAACAAAGAACATTCCCGATCCTGCGGGTGAAGTAGAGGCCCTAATGAATCCCTTTTTCAGGTTTTCCTCTAGATACTGTTTGAGGTGGTCTAGCTCAGGTTTCGCCAATGGGTAGATTCTCCCCTTAGGTATTTCACTTCCTGGAAGTAGATCTATGGGACAGTCGTATGTCCTCTGAGGCGGAAGCATCTCCGCATTCTTTGAACTGAACACGTCGGCGAAGTCCTGGTAGTGGTCTGGTACCTGGGTGCCGCCAACCAGTAGTATGGAATTTATAGGATAGCAGGTCTCCTGGCAATACCCCGAATCTAACCCTACCCTCCCTTGGTCCCATAGTAGTGTTGGTCTATGTAGTTTTAACCAAGGTAGTCCTAGTATGATAGGGAATAAAGGGGAGGGTATAATGTCAAAGGACATAAATTCGGTGTGGTTGTTTTCACACGTCACCATTATAGGTAGGGTTTGGTTTTGAACTGGGCCTGAGGCCGAAGTAGTACCGTCAATAAAACTCACGGACAACGGGGAATTCTTTTTGATCAATGGAATTTTATTTCGCTTAATCAACAGCGTATCGATAAAATTTCCGCAGGATCCTGTATCCACCATTGCGTCAACGGTAAGTCGATTTTGGTCCCACTGTAGAGTAAGAGAGGTGTATAAGTAACCCGGGGTTCTGATCTGGGGATCTACGATTTTACATAGAGAGTATCGCTTACCTTCGGACTTCTTCCGTATTACCGGGCAATCTTCTACCCCATGGCCTTCGGAAGAGCAATATAGGCAGAGATTCAGGTTGCGTCTTCTGGTTTTCTCTCTTTCTGTTAGAGCTATCTCCATCTTTTCTTCAGGGGGGTGCATCTCGGTTTGTCTACTGGGAGGTACATATCCATAGGACCGCTCTGCTCTGCATTCACGGAGACGCCTGTCGAGGATGGTGACACGTTGCATAAGACCATCAAGGGTGAGGGGCATGTCACCTCTTGCCAACTCATCCTTCAGTGCTTCAGAAAGGCCGAGACGGAACTGGTTCCTAAGACTGAGATCGTTCCACTCAGGCTCCCGAGCCCACCGCGTATATTCAGCGATAAAATCCTCAACAGGCCGTCTGCCTTGTTTAATGCTCCTGATGGCGGATTCCGCCGTCAGCTGCTTGCTATGGTCTTCATACAAGAGGGCCATGATTGTAAGAAATTGGTGGTAGTTGTCTAGGACGGGGTCCTCCCTCTCCAAGTAGGTATTTGCCCAGGCTCTGGGCTCCCCCCTAAGAAAGGAGATCATAGTGAGGACTTTTATCCGGTCAGTAGGGTAGGTCCTAGGACGAAGCTCAAACATTAATTTGGAAGCATTAATGAAATCTCGGAACTGCTTACGATCCCCTGAGAATAGTTCCGGAGGACTGACCATTGGCTCAGGTCCCTCCCTTGGGGGGTTTGTGTTCTGTACGACAAGGTCTCGCAATGTCTGGTTCTCTAGTTGCAGGTTCTGAACATCCTCTGAGAGGTTCTCAACCTTTTGTGAGAGGATGACGATGTGTCCTGCTAGTTCCGCTGGATCCATTGTGGTTCCACTAATATGTAATGCACCGAGCTGTTTTGCGAGGATCTCAACTGCGGAATCGTGTTGCATTAACCAGTGCCCAAGACCCAGAAGGAAAGTGAGGTTATAGATCAGGTTCAGTAGTGGATTCCCAGGCGGCTCTCTCAAACAACTGAGCAGAGAGTTAGGGATCCTAACATCATACACCTGTTCCCTGCTCTGAATGCATTATTAACGGCGAGATGCCATACGCCCTACAGGTGGATGCAGTAATTCATTTTGGTGTAGGCAACAGTTATAGTCCATAAATCATGTTTTGCATAACACACACCTTACTTGCATAACTTAAACAGAGAACGGAGTGCCTTGAATATTATTGCTTAGTTGGAAGGTATTGATAGTCCAGGTTATATTCAGCCACTGAATTTACTATACTTGCGGTTTGGTAGAATCCTGAGTAGCGTCCCGGATTGCCAGGGAGGTTAGTTGAGTAAGGAGTAAGGTTCCCAGGAGTTCTGGGGTCCGGATCCAATGCCTATGGGGGAGGCTTCAGTAGCAGTATGCACGGCGCACACTCCAAATTAGTGGAACGCTGTGCATAGCTGCCTCGGCGCTTATATGGGGTAGCTCCGCCCTGTGGGAGGAGCCCATGACGTCATCGCGCACGTTGCGTTCCAGCGTGGAACGCAAACGCCGCTGTGATGACCCGAGCAGTTGCTGCGCTCCAGATGGAACCACCCTGCCGATCCGTTACACCTAGTACCACCCCCATTGAAATTGACAGAGCACACCGTGCGCTGTGCCCACCGGCACCTGAGGGCTCAAGACCTAGAGACATCCTCTGTAGGATCCACTTTTATATTGTGAAAGAACAGATCCTCTTCAAGGCCCGTCAACACCACTCTCTGTCGTTTGAAGGATCCCCATCATGATCCTCCAAGACCTTGCCCGCTACATTCTTGCTCAAAGAGCAGCATTTAAACCTCTCCTTACTCTACTACAAGACAGAGGAATTGTCACGGCCTATGGTGTGTTTTGTGACACTTTTTTTCACTTGGTTGCCCATGGCAACGTGTGGTGTTGTGTGCATGTGGTGGCAGTGTCTCAGCCCTATGGCTGATCCCCAGGACATGGTTGCCACGCATGCTGTTGCCCGCGGCAACAGGTGAAGTGTGGGTTTATGTGTGTACTTCCCCTTTAAGTGGCCGTCTTCCCTTGCTTTGTGTTAGAAGGGTTAACTCCCTTCTGTGTGTGTGATCACCTGGTGTGTCTGAGTGTGGGTGTGGCTACTTTGGGCTATAAAGCCTCTGCTGTTTTCAGTTAGCTGAGGGGTTCTTCAGCCATGGTTGCTGGAGACATACTCCTGTTATACCATCTGCCAGTGGGGGCCACCCTTGTGGTCATAAGCTTTATGTATGGTGTTTAGTATATGTTTCTTTGGTCTTTATTTATTGCAGCATATGGTTTCCTGGTTTCCCGTGTGATGTGTGTTGTGTGTTGTGTCTCTTGTGTTGTTGTGGACAGCAGCACTTAGGGTCCATTCACACGTCCGTTGTTTCTTTCCTGATCTGGACCAGATCTGGACCAGATCTGGACCCTATCATTTTCAATGGGTCCTGAAAAAAATCGGACAGCACAATGTCTGATTTTTTTTCAGGACCCATTGAAAATGAATGGGTACAGATCTGGTCCAGATCTTTTCCGCAAAAAACGGAACAGATCAGGAAATAAACAACGGACGTGTGAATGGACCCTTATACATGGGTTCCAGGCTCTGTGTCTGTGGCAGGTAGGTGTGGTACTAGTCTCACTTACCTGCCATTGCCATATGTCTGTTTCTTTTTCCCCTGTCTTTATAGCTTGGCCAGTGAGACTCCTGTTCGTCCGTATCTAGGAGGAACAGGTAGTCTTACCCAGCTCCTAGTCCAGGGCCACCCAGAGGGCTAGCAGGAATATTAGGTTCCGGAGTATGAGCCCTCCTACCATCAGGGTCGGCTCATACAGGCTAGGAGACAGGGTCAGAATTAGGGATTGTTAGGAGGTGACCTGCTCCCTGATTCCTGTCCTGGCCATGCTCTGACCATCCATCTGCTGATACCGCACGGCTGAGGGTTTTCCCCATCCTCAGCCGTGACAGGAATACCTTATCGTTGGGGTTTCCCTTTTGCTTTGATAGCTGGCATAAGGTGTAACTATGAACTAGATTTTGCGTATATATGCGAAGAATGTGTTTAACTGTCTGAATACACGCTTAAAAGAAATTTTATTAATAATATATTAAAAATCGTGGCGAACCTGCCACATAATGAATTCGTCAGGCTAAACCTGGACAGGTGGCTCACTCCACAATTGTATGGGTATAGCCACTCAATCCACGCTTTCAAAACGTGCAAGACTGGAATTATCAATATTGTCTGCTTTATATATGTCTCCTGATAAATACCCAGATGCACTGACAATTACTCACTAAATGTGCTGGATATGCTTATGAATTATTAAGGGCACCAGCTATAACATTAGTAGCAGCTTACTCAATAAGCCGCAACAATGTATTACAAGTAGTGAGTATAGAACGATAGTGGATGGGATAGATAAGTTGCGGGTGAGAGCTTTATGTTTGAGCTCTACTTACAACCCTGCTAATCTTTGTCTCTATTATCCCATCACTAACTTGCAAAAGGACCGTCTCTGCCTATTCATGCGTCTGCTCGACGCGTTTCTATGTCACTGTATATCTAGTAACATGTCCTCAGGAGCAGAGTAACAGTGGCATCAGTGCAGTTTATTTAATCTCTGACAAACTTGCACTATGCACACTGGTAGAGAGAACGCTGCACGCTTCTGTTTGCGCGCGTGCAGCTCAAAGAGATACAGCCTCCGGCACTATGTTTGCAGCCGTCTCGCGGCCGCTCAGCCGCCGATCTCGTATCAAAGTCGCCACTCCCACTGGGCGGAGCTTCATCGGCAGGGGGTGACGTCACCCTGAAGAGGTGAAACGTTCTGCTGATCCGCTCTGTCTGATCTCCTATGCTAGGCGCTGTTGTGGGTATGTGTTATCGTGGGCACAAATTGCCTACCATCGTAGGAGAACACTGGAGATTGGTACCATTTCATAGGTGATGGTTGGACAATAAAAAACAGCACATGGGTGAACTTATATATATTTACACTTATGAGTCCCATATATCAAATCTTTAGGACAATTGATACATGGGATAGATTTATAGCCACCAGATCATATATGAAATACCATATCTTTAGATACAGTAGTACAGCATGTTCCTGGGGTAGTATACAAGGTATCTCATATGTCCTGGTATCTATATGATGTGGTGACTGATCTGTCCACAAAGGTCTGACAGCCTGTCCGCCAGCAGCGGCAGCTGTGCAGGGACCAGGAGCCGCGCAGGGGGCCAGGCAAGTAGAATCAGTGTGAGGAGCCCAGACATATGGGGCATTTCCAGGCTTGCATAACCCCTTTAAACCTAATATTTTTGGCTTTAAGAAGCTACAAATTCTTTCAAGCCACCCTCCAACGGAATAAATCTGAAGTAAAACTATTAACATAATTAACCATGCCCACTTTTGCACCTACCTTTTAAAAACTGGAGTGAGTGGTGTAAAATTGCAAAATGTCTTCATTTATTGGGAAAATAAGCCTAAACTGTAGCAAAAGCCCTATTTTGCAAGTTTTTAAGTCCAGATTCATGAAATGCAGGGCTTGATACTGTAATACTGTAGACATACCTGAGTACCAGAGATTTCTGTGGGCTCTGAATTTATAGCTGTGCTGGGCCTGGGATTTCTGCAATATGAAGTTAAATAAGATTGATATAACCTTTTTCTGTATTTAATGGCCCACATTTACTAAAACTGTCTAAAGGTAACAGTCTAAAGTTAGATGAACAGGGGGGAATGTATCATGACTGTACTTTTTGAAGTCAGGTTTGCTTTGACTTTCAGTTGTTAAAGGGATATCAAATTTATCAAAAGTCGTGTAGTCATGTTTTTTTTTAATGTGGCACATCTTTAAACCTCGTAGTTTTATCTAGAAACGCTACTTCATTTTTCGTATTCCACCATCTCCCCTCACTGTAATGATTTAGCAACATTTTTTCTTCCAATTTTTTAATTGATAAATCTAGTTAATACACCAAACCATAGACACCTTTAAACCACTTTACAAACAAACAACCTTCAAAAAAATAATAATAAAGCTTTATTGTGTATATAAATAACATAAATATTTTTTTATTTTTATTAAAAATCACATAATGCAAGGACAGGTGGCAGAAAAAGCATCGTCCAGAGATCACATAATTTGCAAATGGGGGTGAATATGGAAAGGTGTATATATTATAATGTATGGTCTGGACTACATCCACTGGGATAGTACCCTGTAAACAAGATAACTACAAATAGTTCCAGGAATAAATAGTAATAACTGTGTCCAGACCAGAGTATAAAAAACTAATACCAATATTCAAACTCACACATTTGCAATTGTGGTCAATGGTGGACGTGACCCCAAGGCGTGTTTTGGCATACCTTCGTCTGGGGGTACCATAATAGATGCAGGTAGTGCTCAAGCACAGTGTACTGTACACCCGTGACTAAGGCTACTTTCACACTCACGTTTGGTGCAGATACGTCATGGATGGATCCGTTCAGATAATACAACCGTCTGCATCCGTTTAGAACGGATCCGTTTGTATTATCTTTAACATAGCCAAGACGATTCCGTCTTGAATACCATTGAAAGTCAATGGAGGACGGATCCGTTTTTTATTGTGTCAGATTGTGTCATAGAAAACGGATCCGTCCCCATTAACTTAAATTGTGTGTCAGAACGGATCCGTTTGGCCCAGTTTCATCAGACGGACACCAAAACGCTGCAAGCAGCGTTTTGGTGTCCGCCTCCAAAGCGGAATGGACATGGAACAGAGGCAAACTGATACACTCTGAGCAGATCCTTTTCCATTCAGAATGCATTAGGGCAAAATGAATCCATTTTGGACCGCTTGTGAGAGCCCTGAACGGATCTCACAGACGGAAAGCCAAAACGCCAGTGTGAAAGTAGCCTTAGGTGTTATGAGTGCTTGGCCTGTTTGGTCTGTTTTGTTTATTCACTTTACAAACAAGTTGCAAATTCTGTCGGAAAATGCCACAGGAGCAAAAATGTGTTACTTTTGTATGCCAGAAAACTTGCATTCAAACTTGATGCATTACCCTCAGAGGCATAGCTATAGGGGTTTCAGAGGTAGCAGTCGCTACCAGGCACAGGAGCCTAAGGGGGCCCAAAGACTCTTGTGCTGCATAAGAAGAATCTGGTATTATAGAAAGTTATAAAGTGTCCAAAAACAATAAAGAACCTGGATCACACCTCCTCATGCTATGCTTTGATCTAATAACTGCTTCTCAGCATAACTAACATCACTTCTCAGCGCCATAAATAGTATACAGGCCCCTATGTTGCATGCTTATATGAGGCATTAGTACACATTTTGATAAATAAGCATAAGCCCACTCACCACGACAAAGTTGCCTGCTTGAGTGGGAATTTCGCGCGGCACTGTGTGGCGACCACCGGCCACCCACCAACCCACTAGCACAGTATCACAGCAACAATGGCCACCACACAGCATCGCATCAAGTGAACAGTTGTCAAAGCTCACCTTATATGCTCTCAGGAACTCCAACTGAGAGCTGGTAAGAATTTGTGAACTCTCATGTAGTCTCCTGCTAATTAAAATCACCTTGGTCGAACGGGAGGAGTGCTAATACCAGAGTGCAAAAAAAGGAAAGGAACTATAAAATATTCAAAAATAGGAATAAACCTGGATCATACCTCCTCATGCTATGCTTAGATCTTGTATTATAGAAAGTGCAGGTCAAGTTACACCTGGCAGGAGGGAAGGGGTTAGGTCAAGAATTTGGCATGGGGGGTGCCGTTTAAATTTTTGCCTCAGGCAGCACAAAGGCTATGTGATTCCCTGCCCCTGGCCACAAAGCACTGAGGGAAGGGGGACCAAAGCTGAAGTCTTTCAGCAGGGCCCATGAGCCTTTACCTATGCCCCTGATTACCCCTAATATCTTGAACTGCACCAGATTTATCACAGTGGCTGATGCTGGATTATAAATTAGGCATACCTAGGCTACATACTCTACGTTTACACCATCTATTTTTGGCTTATTAAGAAAATGCACTAAAATGTTGGCACACGTTTTGGCGCATAACAGCATATTTAAGCCATGTTTCTCTCCTGCGAAGCCATGTCCCCATTTAACTCAACTATGTTCCCTTATCGGACAAGTGGCAAAATGTGTCTGAAAGAGTTCCGGTTGCGGTGCTGCCATGGAAGGCAGCCAGAGGCGAGCACCTTGTACTAACTTGGCCAACAAACTTCACTATCCCCTTCAAATTGGGATGAAGTCCCTGCAAAACGTCACTCACTAGTTCTGTTGGATACCTATATAATTAGCAATCCATACAAATCAGAAAGGCCTGCTCAAATTAAACAAGCTCACAACGGCAGCACCTGCAATGGTGGAACATGTGGCACTAGAAGGCTCTAACAGTATGGACGCACAGCAGCTGTCCGATGTGGAAGAATCTCTGAATGGGTCACAAGTGGACTACTGGCATCTAGCAATCAAGGTTGCAGCAAGAATCTTACCTGACCTGCAGGAGTCCCTAGCAACAATGGTGACCCAGTCGTTTCAGAAATTCAGGCCGACATGCAACAACTGGAGGAACTGAATGCTAAATGTCACCTGATAGAAACTGATGCAGCAGCTACCCTAGCTGAACTGAAAGCTGCAAGAGATTAAGCGTCTGAGATAGAAAGTGGAGGACATGGAGAATCGCTCCAGAAAGAGCAAACGCCACATCATTGGGCTCCCAGAATCCATCTACCCGCGTGAGCTGCCCCATATCTGTGAAACTGAGATACCTGAGGCTGTCGGCATCCAGATCTCCTGCAAAGTTGAACGGGCACACAGAGTAGGCCCTGATTTGAGACCATCGAAACAGTGCCACTTGCCAGCATGCAGAGATATCTAACCCTCCCCCATGTCAATGGCCCAGGCAAGCCATTGTGAAGTATTTAAACTACTTCCGATATTCTAAAAGCTTATGAGGAAAAAACAAGCTGCCATTTTGATAAGGGTGTCTCATCGGGTGTTGCTATTTAATGACTTTTCTGTGCCAAAAAGCTTTCTCTCCAATATGATCGGATCACTACAACAAGAAGATCAAGTTTGCCCTTATATATCCTGCGATACTGAAATTATTCCATGAGGTGGTGATGGAGACAAGCCTCCCTAACATCAAGGGTGACGCTAGGGAGGCTCATCCCCCGTCACCACCTGCCATTGGCTGCTCCCGCCAACACCGGATGTTTTCATCCGCGTACAGGGAGAAGTGGCAGTGTGGGGACCAGGAGTAGCACAGGGAGCAGGGAGCCAGGTAAGTATATTCAGTGTGAGGGGCCGGACATGTGGGGAACATTTTTTGGTCTCGGCTAAACCCTTTAACTTCCGATAACTGAAAGAAGTGAAGTTACCGGGCATTTCAACCCAGAGGAGACAAGTAGCTTTACACAGGTATGTGGCTGAAGACAGTGTAAATGTCTGATTATTGAGAACCCTGAGAGACTACATGTGAGGGAGAGGGAAACTCCCCTTACACAGGCGTGCAGCCGATGACAGGGTTAACCCAGAGTTATTTGTCCAATATTATTTTCCACTGTTCTAAGTCTTAACTGTTATTTACTGCCAAATTTACAGTAAAATCCTAAGGAAAAACTGCTTTCAGTTTCCTGCACTTTACAAAATTATGTTTTACTGATCGAAAAATAATAAAATAAAAAAACTGCTATGCCTTTCAGCGGCAAACAGCCACCTTCCTTAGGTAGTTTTGTTTTTTATTTTATCAATAAAACATAATTTTACAAGATACCAATACAGTACCCAGAGTCTCCCGTTTTTTATATGTGTCTCTTCTGATTCTGTTCTGGCTCCTGGTGGATGTCTCTGGCAGGAAGGTGTAGCTTTTGCTATTATCTGTTGTGCTTGGAGTGCACAACTAATTTTGGTAAGGAGCTGCATGCAATAGGGATGAGTACCTTACTGTTAAAGGTGTTACACTAAAGGAGCAGTCCTGCTAGTGGCATACCTCCAAAAGTGGCAGCCCAAGCAACTGCTATGGGGCCTGGGGCGGGGGGGGGGGGGGGCAGAGTACATGCAAGGCCATGCACCCTACAATGTCTGCAGTTATTTATGTATTATGCCGCTCCGCTGGGACCTGCTTCCCCTCTTCTCAGGCGCCCCTTCCCCACTGTGTGCACACACAGTGCACATACCAGCACAGATGTCCCTGACCCTTCCAGCGCTGCAGCCAGGCTAATACTCGTGTGATAAAAATATGAAGGTTTACAAACAACATCTCCTAGCAACCATCAGTGAAAAACGCATTGCATCCGCACTTTCAGATGCAATGCGTTTTTCACTGAAGCCCCATTGTCTTATATAGGGCCAGGGTTGCGTGAAAAACGCAGAATATAGAACATGCAGCGTTTTTCACAGAACACAGAACTGATGCATGAAAAAACAACGCTCATGTACACAGACACATTGAAATGAATGGGTCAGGATTCAGTGTGGGTGCTATGTGCTCACGTCACGCACTGCACCCGCGCTGAAAACTCGCTCGTGTGAAAGGGGCCTAACGGTTTCAATAGGTTATTTATACATTGTATTTCTTTCTTTATTGGCAAATGAGGTTGTGGCAGGGGAAGAGCCAGGGCAGGGATGGGATAGAGGTGGGTAGGGGACAGAGTTAGGGGGCACAATTCAGATTCCTGCTATGGGGCCCAAGGATTTCTATGTACGCCCCTGAGTCCTGCATCTCCTTTCATTATGTTGCACATTATCCCCGTACTGTGTTCAAGTTCATGGAACTTGTAAATTTGATTTCTTATCCTTCTGCTGTAACTTCATTGACATATTATTCCATTATTGTGATAAGTAGAGTTGAGCGAACACCTGGATGTTCGGGTTCGAGAAGTTCGGCCGAACATCCCGGAAATGTTCGGGTTCGGGATCCGAACCCGATCCGAACTTCGTCCCGAACCCGAACCCCATTGAAGTCAATGGGGACCCGAACTTTTCGGCACTAAAAAGGCTGTAAAACAGCCCAGGAAAGAGCTAGAGGGCTGCAAAAGGCAGCAACATGTAGGTAAATCCCCTGCAAACAAATGTGGATAGGGAAATGAATTAAAATAAAAATTAAATAAATAAAAATTAACCAAAATCAATTGGAGAGAGGTTCCATAGCAGAGAATCTGGCTTCCCGTCACCCACCACTGGAACAGTCCATTCTCAGATATTTAGGCCCCGGCACCCAGGCAGAGGAGAGAGGTCCCGTAACAGAGAATCTGTCTTCATGTCAGCAGAGAATTAGTCTGCATGTCATAGCAGAGAATGAGGCTTCACGTCAGCCACCACTGCAACAGTCCATTGGCATATATTTAGGCCCAGCACACACACAGGCAGAGGAGAGAGGTCCCGTAACAGAGAATCTGGCTTCATGTCAGCAGAGAATCAGTCTGCATGTCATAGCAGAGAATCAGGCTTCACGTCAGCCACCACTGCAACAGTCCATTGTCATAAATTTAGGCCCAGCACCCAGGCAGAGGAGAGAGGTCCCGTAACAGAGAATCTGGCTTCATGTCAGCAGAGAATCAGTCTTCATATCATAGCAGAGAATCAGGCTTCACGTCACCCACCACTGTAAGAGTCAATTTTCATAAATTTAGGCCCAGAACCCAGGCAGAGGAGAAAGGTCCCGTAACAGAGAATCTGGCTTCATGTCAGCAGAGAATCAGTCTTCATATCATAGCAGAGAATCAGGCTTCACGTCACCCACCACTGTAAGAGTCAATTTTCATAAATTTAGGCCCAGAACCCAGGCAGAGGAGAAAGGTCCCGTAACAGACAATCTGGCTTCATGTCAGCAGAGAATCAGTCTTCATATCATAGCAGAGAATCAGGCTTCACGTCACCCACCACTGTAAGAGTCAATTTTCATAAATTTAGGCCCAGAACCCAGGCAGAGGAGAAAGGTCCCGTAACAGACAATCTGGCTTCATGTCAGCAGAGAATCAGTCTTCATATCATAGCAGAGAATCAGGCTTCACGTCACCCACCACTGTAAGAGTAAATTTTCATAAATTTAGGCCCAGAACCCAGGCAGAGGAGAAAGGTCCCGTAACAGACAATCTGGCTTCATGTCAGCAGAGAATCAGTCTTCATATCATAGCAGAGAATCAGGCTTCACGTCACCCACCACTGTAAGAGTCAATTTTCATAAATTTAGGCCCAGAACCCAGGTAGAGGAGAAAGGTCCCGTAACAGACAATCTGGCTTCATGACAGCAGAGAATCAGTCTGCATGTCATAGCAGAGAATCAGGCTTCACGTCAGCCACCACTGCAACAGTCCATTGTCATAAATTTAGGCCCAGCACCCAGGCAGAGGAGAGAGGTCCCGTAACAGAGGATCTGGCTTCATGTCAGCAGAGAATCAGTCTGCATGTCATAGCAGAGAATGAGGCTTCACGTCAGCCACCACTGCAACAGTCCATTGGCATATATTTAGGCCCAGCACACACACAGGCAGAGGAGAGAGGTCCCGTAACAGACAATCTGGCTTCATGTCAGCAGAGAATTAGTCTGCATGTCATAGCAGAGAATGAGGCTTCACGTCACCCACCACTGCAACAGTCCATTGGCATATATTCAGGCCCAGCACCCAGGCAGAGGAGAGAGGTCCCGTAACAGAGGATCTGGCTTCATGTCAGCAGAGAATCAGTCTGCATGTCATAGCAGAGAATGAGGCTTCACGTCAGCCACCACTGCAACAGTCCATTGTCATAAATTTAGGCCCAGCACCCAGGCAGAGGAGAGAGGTCCCGTAAAAGAGGATCTGGCTTCATGTCAGCAGAGAATCAGTCTGCATGTCATAGCAGAGAATCAGGCTTCACGTCAGCCACCACTGCAACAGTCCATTGTCATAAATTTAGGCCCAGCACCCAGGCAGAGGAGAGAGGTCCCGTAAAAGAGGATCTGGCTTCATGTCAGCAGAGAATCAGTCTGCATGTCATAGCAGAGAATCAGGCTTCACGTCAGCCACCACTGCAACAGTCCATTGTCATAAATTTAGGCCCAGCACCCAGGCAGAGGAGAGAGGTCCCATAACAGAGGATCTGGCTTCATGTCAGCAGAGAATCAGTCTGCATGTCATAGCAGAGAATCAGGCTTCACGTCAGCCACCACTGCAACAGTCCATTGTCATAAATTTAGGCCCAGCACCCAGGCAGAGGAGAGAGGTCCCGTAACAGACAATCTGGCTTCATGTCAGCAGAGAATTAGTCTGCATGTCATAGCAGAGAATCAGGCTTCATGTCAGCCACCACTGCAACAGTCCATTGGCATATATTTAGGCCTAGCACACAGGCAGAGGAGAGGTTCATTCAACTTTGGGTAGCATCGCAATATAATGGTAAAATGAAAATAAAAATAGGATTGAATGAGGAAGTGCCCTGGAGTCCAATAATATATGGTTATGGGGAGGTAGTTAATGTCTAATCTGGACAAGGGACGGACAGGTCCTGTGGGATCCATGCCTGGTTCATTTTTATGAACGTCAGCTTGTCCACATTGGCTGTAGACAGGCGGCTGCGTTTGTCTGTAATGACGCCCCCTGCCGTGCTGAATACACGTTCAGACAAAACGCTGGCTGCCGGGCAGGCCAGCACCTCCAAGGCATAAAAGGCTAGCTCTGGCCACGTGGACAATTTAGAGACCCAGAAGTTGAATGGGGCCGAACCATCAGTCAGTACGTGGAGGGGTGTGCACACGTACTGTTCCACCATGTTAGTGAAATGTTGCCTCCTGCTAACACGTTGCGTATCAGGTGGTGGTGCAGTTAGCTGTGGCGTGTTGACAAAAGTTTTCCACATCTCTGCCATGCTAACCCTGCCCTCAGAGGAGCTGGCCGTGACACAGCTGCCTTGGCGACCTCTTGCTCCTCCTCTGCCTTGGCCTTGGGCTTCCACTTGTTCCCCTGTGACATTTGGGAATGCTCTCAGTAGCGCGTCTACCAACGTGCGCTTGTACTCGCGCATCTTCCTATCACGCTCCAGTGCAGGAAGTAAGGTGGGCACATTGTCTTTGTAGCGTGGATCCAGCAGGGTGGCAACCCAGTAGTCCGCACAGGTTAAAATGTGGGCAACTCTGCTGTCGTTGCGCAGGCACTGCAGCATGTAGTCGCTCATGTGTGCCAGGCTGCCCAGGGGTAAGGACAAGCTGTCCTCTGTGGGAGGCGTATCGTCATCGTCCTGCCTTTCCCCCCAGCCACGCACCAGTGATGGACCCGAGCTGCGTTGGGTGCCACCCCGCTGTGACCATGCTTCATCCTCATCCTCCTCCACCTCCTCCTCATCCTCGTCCTCCTCGTCCTCCAGTAGTGGGCCCTGGCTGGCCACATTTGTACCTGGCCTCTGCTGTTGCAAAAAACCTCCCTCTGAGTCACTTCGAAGAGACTGGCCTGAAAGTGCTAAAAATGACCCCTCTTCCTCATCCTCCTCCTCCTCCTCCTGGGCCACCTCCTGTTCCATCATCGCCCTAAGTGTTTTCTCAAGGAGACATAGAAGTGGTATTGTAACGCTGATAACGGTGTCATCGCCACTGGCCATGTTGGTGGAGTACTCGAAACAGCGCAACAGGGCACACAGGTCTCGCATGGAGGCCCAGTCATTGGTGGTGAAGTGGTGCTGTTCTGTAGTGCGACTGACCCGTGCGTGCTGCAGCTGAAACTCCACTATGGCCTGCTGCTGCTCGCACAGTCTGTCCAGCATGTGCAAGGTGGAGTTCCACCTGGTGGGCACGTCGCATATGAGGCGGTGAGCGGGAAGGCCGAAGTTACGCTGTAGCGCAGACAGGCGAGCAGCGGCAGGATGTGAACGCCGGAAGCGCGAACAGACGGCCCGCACTTTATGCAGCAGCTCTGACATGTCGGGGTAGTTGTGAATGAACTTCTGCACCACCAAATTCAGCACATGCGCCAAGCAAGGGATGTGCGTCAAATTGGCTAGTCCCAGAGCTGCAACGAGATTTCGCCCATTATCACACACCACCAGGCCGGGCTTGAGGCTCACCGGCAGCAACCACTCGTCGGTCTGTTGTTCAATACCCCGCCACAACTCCTGTGCGGTGTGGGGCCTGTCCCCCAAACATATGAGTTTCAGAATGGCCTGCTGACGTTTACCCCGGGCTGTGCTGAAGTTGGTGGTGAAGGTGTGTGGCTGACTGGATGAGCAGGTGGAAGAAGAGGAGGAGGAAGCCGAGAAGGAGGAGGTGGCAACAGGAGGCAAAGAATGTTGCCCTGCGATCCTTGGCGGCGGCAGGACGTGCGCCAAACAGCTCTCCGCCTGGGGCCCAGCTGCCACTACATTTACCCAGTGTGCAGTTAGGGAGATATAGCGTCCCTGGCCGTGCTTACTGGTCCACGTATCTGTGGTTAGGTGGACCTTGCTACAGATGGCGTTGCGCAGTGCACACTTGATTTTATCGGATACTTGGTTGTGCAGGGAAGGCACGGCTCTCTTGGAGAAGTAGTGCCGGCTGGGAACAACATACTGTGGGACAGCAAGCGACATGAGCTGTTTGAAGCTGTCTGTGTCCACCAGCCTAAATGACAGCATTTCATAGGCCAGTAGTTTAGAAATGCTGGCATTCAGGGCCAGGGATCGAGGGTGGCTAGGTGGGAATTTACGCTTTCTATCAAATGTTTGTGAGATGGAGAGCTGAACGCTGGCGTGTGACATGGTTGAGACGCTTGGTGACGGAGGTGGTGGTGGTGGTGTTGGTGGTACATCCCCTGTTTGCTGGGCGGCAGGTGCCAACGTTCCTCCAGAGGCGGAGGAAGAGGCCGAGGCGGCAGCAGCAGAATAGGCCGAGGCGGCAGCAGCAGAAGAGGTAGCAGGGGGAGCCTGAGTGACTTCCTTGGTTTTAAGGTGTTTACTCCACTGCAGTTCATGCTTTGCATGCAGGTGCCTGGTCATGCAGGTTGTGCTCAGGTTCAGAACGTTAATGCCTCGCTTCAGGCTCTGATGGCACAGCGTGCAAACCACTCGGGTCTTGTCGTCAGCACATTGTTTGAAGAAGTGCCATGCCAGGGAACTCCTTGAAGCTGCCTTTGGGGTGCTCGGTCCCAGATGGCGGCGGTCAGTAGCAGGCGGAGTCTCTTGGCGGCGGGTGTTCTGCTTTTGCCCACTGCTCCCTCTTTTGCTACGCTGTTGGCTCGGTCTCACCACTGCCTCTTCCTCCGAACTGTGAAAGTCAGTGGCACGACCTTCATTCCATGTGGGGTCTAGGACCTCATCGTCCCCTGCATCGTCTTCCACCCAGTCTTGATCCCTGACCTCCTGTTCAGTCTGCACACTGCAGAAAGACGCAGCAGTTGGCACCTGTGTTTCGTCATCATCAGAGACATGCTGAGGTGGTATTCCCATGTCCTCATCATCAGGAAACATAAGTGGTTGTGCGTCAGTGCATTCTATGTCTTTCACCGCTGGGGAAGGGCTAGGTGGATGCCCTTGGGAAACCCTGCCAGCGGAGTCTTCAAACAGCATAAGAGACTGCTGCATAACTTGAGGCTGAGACAGTTTCCCTGGTATGCATGGGGGTGATGTGACAGACTGATGGGGTTGGTTTTCAGGCGCCATCTGTGCGCTTTCTGCAGAAGACTGGGTGGGAGATAATGTGAACGTGCTGGATCCACTGTCGGCCACCCAATTGACTAATGCCTGTACCTGCTCAGGCCTTACCATCCTTAGAACGGCATTGGGCCCCACCATATATCGCTGTAAATTCTGGCGGCTACTGGGACCTGAGGTAGTTGGTACACTAGGACGTGTGGATGTGGCAGAACGGCCACGTCCTCTCCCAGCACCAGAGGGTCCACTAACACCACCACGACCATGTCCACGTCCGCGTCCCTTACTAGATGTTTTTCTCATTGTTATGGTTCACCACAACAACAAATATATTATTTGGCCCAATGTATTGTATTCAAATTCAGCGGGATATAAATTTGAGGCCTAGTATTTAGGCGCTGGGTGACCGGTATGGATTTAGTGACAGAATTAGACTTGGAAATGCACAGAAGCGTGTGTGTGAAGTTATTCTGAATGACCCAATGTGCACCTTGAATATTATATACCCTTTTTGGGATAGATTTCAAATAGCTCTGATATAGCAGGAACCACTAAATTATGAAATTGCTAAATTGGGAATTGTACTTCAACCCAGAACAAAAAATGTGCTTTGACGGGCACTAAATAACTTTCCCAGCTACAACAGGACAGCGGTAACGAGAGATTTAGAGGGATTTAAATTTGAGGCCTAGTATTTAGGCGCTGGGTCACCGGTATGGATTTAGTGACAGAATTAGACTTGGAAATGCACAGAAGCGTGTGTGTGAAGTTATTCTGAATGACCCAATGTGCACCTTCAATATTATATACCCTTTTAGGGATAGATTTCAAATAGCTCTGATATAGCAGAAACCACTAAATTATGAAATTGCTAAATTGGGAATTGTACTTCAACCCAGAACAAAAAATGTGCTTTGACGGACACTAAATATCTTGCCCAGCAACAACAGTACAGCGGTGGGTAACGAGAGATTTAGAGGGATTTAAATTTGAGGCCTAGTATTTAGGCGCTGGGTCACCGGTATGGATTTAGTGACAGAATTAGACTTGGAAATGCACAGAAGCGTGTGTGTGAAGTTATTCTGAATGACCCTATGTGCACCTTCAATATTATATACCCTTTTAGGGATAGATTTCAAATAGCTCTGATATAGCAGAAACCACTAAATTATGAAATTGCTAAATTGGGAATTGTACTTCAACCCAGAACAAAAAATGTGCTTTGACGGACACTAAATATCTTGCCCAGCAACAACAGTACAGCGGTGGGTAACGAGAGATTTAGAGGGATTTAAATTTGAGGCCTAGTATTTAGGCGCTGGGTCACCGGTATGGATTTAGTGACAGAATTAGACTTGGAAATGCACAGAAGCGTGTGTGTGAAGTTATTCTGAATGACCCTATGTGCACCTTCAATATTATATACCCTTTTAGGGATAGATTTCAAATAGCTCTGATATAGCAGAAACCACTAAATTATGAAATTGCTAAATTGGGAATTGTACTTCAACCCAGAACAAAAAATGTGCTTTGACGGACACTAAATATCTTGCCCAGCAACAACAGTACAGCGGTGGGTAACGAGAGATTTAGAGGGATTTAAATTTGAGGCCTAGTATTTAGGCGCTGGGTCACCGGTATGGATTTAGTGACAGAATTAGACTTGGAAATACACAGTAGCGGGTGTGTGTGAAGTTATTCTGAATGACCCAATGTGCACCTTCAATATTATATACCCTTTTAGGGATAGATTTCAAATAGCTCTGATATAGCAGAAACCACTAAATTATGAAATTGCTAAATTGGGAATTGTACTTCAACCCAGAACAAAAAATGTGCTTTGACGGACACTAAATATCTTGCCCAGCAACAACAGTACAGCGGTAACGAGAGATTTAGAGGGATTTAAATTTGAGGCCTAGTATTTAGGCGCTGGGTGACAGGTATGGGTTTAGTGACAGAATTAGACTTGGAAATACACAGTAGCGGGTGTGTGTGAAGTTATTCTGAATGACCCTATGTGCACCTTCAATATTATATACCCTTTTAGGGATAGATTTCAAATAGCTCTGATATAGCAGAAACCACTAAATTATGAAATTGCTAAATTGGGAATTGTACTTCAACCCAGAACAAAAAATGTGCTTTGACGGACACTAAATATCTTGCCCAGCAACAACAGTACAGCGGTAACGAGAGATTTAGAGGGATTTAAATTTGAGGCCTAGTATTTAGGCGCTGGGTGACAGGTATGGGTTTAGTGACAGAATTAGACTTGGAAATACACAGTAGCGGGTGTGTGTGAAGTTATTCTGAATGACCCAATGTGCACCTTCAATATTATATACCCTTTTAGGGATAGATTCCAAATAGCTCTGATATAGCAGGAACCACTAAATTATGAAATTGCTAAATTGGGAATTGTACTTCAACCCAGAACAAAAAATGTGCTTTGACGGACACTAAATATCTTGCCCAGCAACAACAGTACAGCGGTAACGAGAGATTTAGAGGGATTTAAATTTGAGGCCTAGTATTTAGGCGCTGGGTGACAGGTATGGGTTTAGTGACAGAATTAGACTTGGAAATACACAGTAGCGGGTGTGTGTGAAGTTATTCTGAATGACCCAATGTGCACCTTCAATATTATATACCCTTTTAGGGATAGATTCCAAATAGCTCTGATATAGCAGGAACCACTAAATTATGAAATTGCTAAATTGGGAATTGTACTTCAACCCAGAACAAAAAATGTGCTTTGACGGACACTAAATATCTTGCCCAGCAACAACAGTACAGCGGTAACGAGAGATTTAGAGGGATTTAAATTTGAGGCCTAGTATTTAGGCGCTGGGTGACAGGTATGGGTTTAGTGACAGAATTAGACTTGGAAATACACAGTAGCGGGTGTGTGTGAAGTTATTCTGAATGACCCAATGTGCACCTTCAATATTATATACCCTTTTTGGGATAGATTTCAAATAGCTCTGATATAGCAGGAACCACTAAATTATGAAATTGCTAAATTGGGAATTGTATTTCAACCCAGAACAAGAAATGTGCTTGAACGGACACTAAATAACTCGCCCAGCTACAGCACTAGGGACAGATTTAGCTGGATATAAATTTGAGGCCTAGTATTTAGGCGCTGGGTGACCGGTATGGATTTAGTGACAGAATTAGACTGGGATATGGCCAAAAAATAAACAGACTATTGCTGGTTAAATGCACTTGGTGTGACAGCTTCACCCTGATGTAGGCTTTAGCCAAAAAACAACCACACCATTGAGGGTTAAATGCACTTGGTGACAGGCGCAGCTTGCCCCTGATTTTGTATATGGCCAAAAAATGAACAGACTATTGCTGGTTAAATGCACTTGGTGTGACAGCTTCACCCTGATGTAGGCTTTAGCCAAAAAACAACCACACCATTGAGGGTTAAATGCACTTGGTGACAGGCGCAGCTTGCCCCTGATTTTGTATATGGCCAAAAAATGAACAGACTATTGCTGGTTAAATGCACTTGGTGTCACAGCTTCACCCTGATGTAGGCTTTAGCCAAAAAACAACCACACCATTGAGGGTTAAATGCACTTGGTGACAGGCGCAGCTTGCCCCTGATTTTGTATATGGCCAAAAAATGAACAGACTATTGCTGGTTAAATGCACTTGGTGTGACAGCTTCACCCTGATGTAGGCTTTAGCCAAAAAACAACCACACCATTGAGGGTTAAATGCACTTGGTCGCAGCTTGTGCTGGCGCACCACAAGACACAAAATGGCCGCCGATCACCCCAGAAAAATGAGACTGACAAACGGTCTGTGCAGCCTAAAAACAGTGAGCAATTGAGGATCAGCAGCTCAATGATCCACAGCTGCAGATCGATCAGTTAATCAAGTCCTTTGGAGGAGTTAATCTGCCTAATCTCGCCCTACTGTCGCAGCCGCAACCTCTCCCTACGCTAATCAGAGCAGAGTGACGGGCGGCGCTATGTGACTCCAGCTTAAATAGAGGCTGGGTCACATGGTGCTCTGGCCAATCACAGCCATGCCAATAGTAGGCATGGCTGTGATGGCCTCTTGGGGCAAGTAGTATGACGCTTGTTGATTGGCTGCTTTGCAGCCTTTCAAAAAGCGCCAAGAAAGCGTCACAAAAGCGCCAAGAAAGCGACGAACACCGAACCCGAACCCGGACTTTTACGAAAATGTCCGGGTTCGGGTCCGTGTCACGGACACCCCAAAATTCGGTACGAACCCGAACTATACAGTTCGAGTTCGCTCATCCCTAGTGATAAGCACTATTTATCTATTTTCTCTGACAACACTGTGCACATTATTCTTCTATTTTGGCTGTGTGCACTGTGACATCACTGTCACGTTTAATTTTTGAATTGTATCATAACTGTGTATATTATCTCTGTACTATGACACGACAGTGCACATTATCAATGTACTGTGACATCACTGGGTTTATTATCTCTTTATTGTGACATTTATGCACTATGATATCATTGTGAGAGTTATCTCTGTACTATGACATTGCTTTGTGCATTACACCTGCACTGTGACATCACTGTGTTCTATATCCCTTTACTATGAAAGTAAAGGAATGTCACATGGATCAATAGTTCATGGATCTTGTAAATGTAATTTCTCACCATAAATGAAATAAAAAATCCTACATCTTTGCTAGTAAGAGTGGGAAATTTCTTGTTTTAGTTTTCACTTTAGCTAAACCAGCAACAAAAACGACAAAGCTATTAATATTTCATTAAGTTAAAGGGATGAAAAGGAATCACTTATAGTATCGTTCTTTCTTTGCACCACAAGCCAGCATACCCCCTACTAACTTCAAAAGCTCTGAAGAGAACTTGGTTAACTTTGCTGGCAGCAAACCAAGAAGAGGTTTACTTTAGTTCTGTAATGTATTCCAAACTATAACACAGGCATCAAATTGCACTATAAAAGCCACAGTGGATGGAAAATATTAGTGTAGCTGTACAATACAACTGATCCACGGGTGCCTGCACTACACTGTCAAAGGTGAGACTACATGGGTAGAATATGTCACTACTTAAAAAAGTATTTCCAAAAGGAAACAGTCAAATATATATCTAGATAGATAGATAGATAGATTGATTCACGTGAGTAGCTATAGTGGAAGCAAGGGAACCGGCTGTTACAGGGCCTAAACTCAGAACGGGCCCACCCAGGACAAGGACTAAAAGATAGACCCCTCAACAGTATTATACAATGACATTATATACAGTGACATGACACACAGTATATACATGTAGCAAATGGACAGAGCAGCTGCTGGACCTGGTCTGAGAGAGCAGGAGGAAGGGGTTGCGAAGAAGTTGCTGGGGGGGCCCGGTTAAAAAATTTGCTGTGAGGCCCAGTTATTTCCAGTTATGCCACTGGTTAGATTCTAAGCTTTGTATAGTCAGGATACATATTTGGGCTTATTTACTAAAACTGGAATTAATTGCATCTCAAAACTGCCATATTTATTAAGAGTTGTTAAAGTGCTCTACTCGTATGGCCACTTGGATTTGGATGACAGACATCTCTAGGGAAATGTATGTCATATACCTTTCATCAACATTTTAAACTATATAAAAGATTAAATACTTTCTATGTATTATTTAAAATATTTTTCTCGCTCATTTATTGGGACACACAAACTATGGCTATAGCTGCTGCCATTAGGAGGCAGACACTAAACCATAAGGTACCGCCTTCTACCAGCTACACCTTCTCCTGCACACAGATCAGTTCTAGCTTTTTAATTCTTAAAAAAATTAAAATTTTCTTTGCATCGCCGTATTCAAACAGCCATACTGTTTTTATATTTCGGTCTGCAAAGCTATATGAGGGCTTATTTTTTGTGTAACAAACTAGTTTTTCTTTGAGGTATTTACGACTTTTTAATCACCGTTATTCAATGTTTTGTGGGGGACAAAATGAAAAAAAAAAAATGGCGAATTGTGTGTTTTTAATTTTCTTTCAGTCACAGCATTCACCACACAGAAATAGTTCAGACATTCACCCTAATGAGAGATCTATTAGGCTTCTTTTACATGGGCGTTCCGGATTTGCTCCGGATGCATTGCGGGAAAATCGCGCGAGCAGGCACACAATTGCAGTCAGTTTTGACTGCGATTGCGTTCCGATGTTCAGTTATTTCCGCACGAGTGCAATGCGTTTTGTACGAGCATGAGAAAAAACTGAATGTGGTACCCAGATTCGAACCCAGAATTCTTCACTGAAGTTTGGGTTAGGTGTTCTATTCATTTTATTATTTTCCCTTAAAACATGGTTAGGCCACTGGTTAGAATGCTTAACAAAATGTGGATTCATTAAAATTAACTTACCTTATCCAATTGATCGTGCAGCTGGCATCGTCTGCTTGCTTCTTCTTTCAGGACCTGCAAAAGGACCTTTGATGACGAAATCGCGCTCACCACATGGTGAGAGCAGTGAGTTCAGAGCAGGTCCTGCTGAATGAAGATAGAAGATTTCTATCTTCATTCAGCAGGACCTGCGCTGACGTCACCGTGCTTACCACTTGGTCAAAGGTCCTTTTGCAGGTCCTGAAAGAAGAAGCAAGAAGACAATGTCAGCTGCGCGATCAATTGGATAAGGTGAGTTAATTTGTTTTAATTTTTTAACCCCTCAACCCACATTTTAGTAAGCATTCTGTTTTAAGAATGCTATTATTTTCCCTCATAACCATGTTATAAGGGAAAATATAACAATATAGCAACCATGCGTGAAAATCGCACCGCATCCGCAATTGCTTGCGGATGCTTGCGATTTTCACGCAGACCCATTCATTTCTATGAAGCCTGCGATGCGTGAAAAACGCAGAATATAAAACATGCTGCGATCTTCATGCAACGCACAAGTGATGCGTGAAAATCACCGCTCATCTGCACAGCCCCATTGAAATGAATGGGTCCGAATACAGTGCGGGTGCAATGCGTTCACCTCACGCATTGCACCCGCACGGATTTCTCACCCATGTGAAAGGCGCCTTAAGGTGAATAGGATTTTTTTTCACTGTCCCTGCTGAGCTGTGCCACGTGCACAGGACAACCGGGAACTTACCATGGCAGGACTGCAAGTCTCGAGCAGCGTCCAGGCTGCCATGGTAACCAATTGAAGCCCCGCAATTTCACTGTGGGGGCTCCAATCAGAAGGCAGAGGAAGCTGTGTCCCTCTCTCTAACTTCACAGATGCTGCAATCAGCATTGCTCATGTATGGTACTATGCGTTAAGGGGTTAATTGTTTATGTATTTTTATTTAAATGTTAGAGAATTTGAATTTTTATATATTTTATATTTTCAAAACTTTTTTTTTAATACTTTTTAATAGTTCCCCTAGGGAACTTGAACAACCAATCAGATTGCTTCTTATTAGCATTGGAGTCAATGAAAATTGTACTGTGTTCTCATGATGCCCTGCCACAGACAGGCTCTCCATAGGAACTTATGTGCAGCAGCCTCGGATCATTCAGGAGGACCTGATCTTCGCTAGGGGAGGCGGTACACATTTGACCGTGGCATCCAAGAGGATAAATGTGTGTGTCGCATACATTAGGCCCATATTGCCTACACTGTGCCTCCTCACAGTAGTTATGCCCACATTTTGCCCCCTCACAGTAGTAATTAGTGATGGACAAACATCGGCCGGGACGATACGCAAACGCACGTTCGCAATCAAATGTTCGTGAACCGCGCGTTTGCGGCGGGCCCCATTCACTTTAATGGCAGCCAGCAAACACTTACTAGAAGTACACAAATAGTCCCACAACATGGACAGTGATATACCAGAGGGGGGTCATTGACAAAAATTCCAACCAAAAAAATGTATTTTAATCAGGGGCCATTTTTATGCATCTTAAAGGGAAACTCTCAAAAATGTGCCCTGTTGGAGCCTAGAGAATTTGTATTTCCTATCGGTTTGATGTATACAAATGTGCAGCACTCCACTCTGCAGAGTCCATTAAGAAAATGTATACGTTAACATAATTTTTTTTTTCTACCATGGTACTGTATGGTGAACGGATGCCACTGTACGGCATCAGTCTGAGGCATCTGTTAACTCAAAAGTTTTTGGTATGTATTAAATGGATGGAAAAAATAGGATGTGAACCCAGCCCTAGTGTCAGAATAAGCACCAGTACACATCTTAGCAGTGTGGTGAAGAGGCAGTGTGGATGGCACAGCAAGCAGGAGCGGGCGCCGCAAACTAGACACAGAGCAGCTGCTCAGGGAGCGTATTATCCTTCCTTGCCGCCCACCTGGCTGAAGACTGGTCATCTGCCCTGCCACCCTGCCAACAGCAAGTGCAGTGGCACTAGTGAGTGCAGCCCCCAGCCCAGAGTAAAGGACCGCGGTCCGCTCCTGACCGGACAGGGAGTGGGGGGCTCATAGAGGACAGTCTGCTTTCCTTCTACTCTGTCCTTTATGAGCCTCCTCCCTGAGTCCTTTATGAGTCCCCGCCAACCCCTAATGCCCCCCAAAATGCCCAGAGGGGAATAGGAGGATAACACACTGTCCTCTATGAGCCCCCCAGGTCCTCTATGAGCCCCCCAACCCCTAATGTCCCCCAAAATGCCTGGGGGGAGGAGTAGGAGGAAAGCACACTGCTTTCTTTGAGCCTCCCCCCCCCCCGAGTCCTCTATGAGCCCCCCATCCCCTAAAGGCCCGCCATTCCCCCAAAATCCCAGGGGGCGGAGTAGGAGGAAAGCACGCTGTCCTCTATGAGCCTCCCCCGAGTCCTCTATGAGCTCCCCAACCCCTAATGCCCCCCTCCAAATGCCCAGTGGGGGGAGGAGTAGGAGGAAAGCACACTGTCCTGAGCATTTTGGGGGGCATTAGGGGGTTAGAGGGGCTTGTAGAGGACTCGGGGGGGGGGGGGGCAGTGGGGAGGCTCATAGAGGACAGTGTACCAGGCATTTGGGGGGCATTAGGGGTTGGATAACCCCTCTAACTAATATTTCCCCAACCCACCCACCCCCAAACACATCAGTCACCTTTGGGGGGGGGGGGGGGATAGGTGGCTATGTGCACACTCAGCATCAGCAGGAAGGAGTTAAATGGGTTTGGGCAGTGGCATACTGCAACCGTTTGGGGTAAGAGAAGTGATGACAAAATGGAGCTGGTAGCAAAGGGGTTAAGATGTGGGGGATGGCCTACGTCTGGCTTTAGCACAGTGGACACAGGCAGGAGGAGCAATGTGTATGTGGGCTCCTGCCCTGCACTCGTTCAGCTGTGCTCGCATACATATCGCACCCTGTGTCCACTCTGTGTCCTATCGCACCCTGTGTCCTATGTCTTGACGCAGCTGCATCAGGACGTTCTGTGCGGGAGAAGGTAAAGAAGAAGGAAGAGGAGGCAGCACCGCCAGCATGGAGTCCGTGGGAGAAGCACAGGGAGGCACACTAAGGACACAGGTAACACTACCACATGGTCTACACTAGTGTTATCTGTGGTTTTACATAGGACTGCAGGTAACACTACCACATTATCAGCACTAGTGCTATCTGTGGTTTTACATAGGACTGCAGGTAACACTACTACATTTTCGGTAATCAGAGAGCCATCACTGTGTAATCTGTATTCAGAGAGCTATCACTGTGTTATTTGTGGTGTTACATAGGACTACAGGTGACATCTACTACATTATCTGTACTCAGAGAGTTATCACTGTGTTATTTGTAATGTTACATAGGACTGCAGATAAAACTTTTATGAAATATCCACAGGAGTCCCATAGATTCAGATACCACAGGGCTTTGTTCCTACGGCATTTCCTTTGCCGCAAAACTGACATGTGCCTTTCATTCTCTGGGTCAGTACGAACACGTACGAACGTATGTATACATTTCTTTATTGGCAAATGGGGGTGTAGCGGGGGAGGAGCCAGAACAGAAGGTGGGTTCGGGCCAGTGATGGGTAGTGGGCGGGGTTAGGGGGCCCAATTCAGATTCTTGCTATGGGGCCCAGTGATTTCTATGTACGCCCCTGCCTACCCCCAAATAATAATACAATTAGGTGGTCATTTATTATATAGAAATACGTCTATGTTAGGCGTATTTCTGACACAGATTGTGGCGCCAAGGTCCTTAGCACCGCAATCTGCATATTTTTCCCGCTCATTCCAGGTCTAAAAAAGGATGGCGTGGGCAGGGAAAGGGATACAGTTATGGCCATCCAGTTATTGGATACCACCACAATACATTGACTGGATAACACCTTTGCACAGTGACCCGATAACACCGCCATACCGTGACCGGATAAAAGGGTATAAGAAGGCACAGTACAGGGAATGACTAGGGGCACAGGGTGTAACTGTCGGCCAGTACAGGCCCAAAAAATTAGCCAATAGGCATTCACCTGACAGCAATGAACTTTGGATTCTGTGGCAGGAGGTACATTAGGCGGTCACAGGATCAAAATGTAACTGTCGGCCAGTACAGGCCCCAAAAATTAGCCAATAGGCATTCACCTGACAGCAATGAACTTTGGACTCTGTGGCTGGAGGTACATTAGGCGGTCACAGGATAAATATGTAACTGTCGGCCAGTACAGGCCCCAAAAATTAGCCAATAGGCATTCACCTGACAGCAATGAACTTTGGATTCTGTGGCTGGAGGTACATTAGGCGGTTAGAGGATAAGGCCTCATGCACGACCGTTGTTTCATTCCGTGTCCGTTGTTAAGTTTTTCTTGATTTTCTGCGGACCCATTGACTTCATGGGTCCCTGGAAAACTCGGCTAATGCACCATTTGTCATCCGCGTCCGTGATCTGTGGTTTCAGTCCATCAAAAAAATATAACCTGTCCTATTTTTTTCACGGAAAATGGTTCGCGGACCCAATCAAGTCAATGGGACCATGAAAAAACACGGAGGCACACAAGATTGTCATCCGCGTCAGCGCGCCTGCGTCCGTTTTTTTCCTATCATTTGCATGGCAAACTTGACTTAGATTTTTTTTTACTTTCCTTCATGTCTGGAGATCCTCCAAAAATAAAGGAAGACACACGGAAACAAAAACGGAAACGGATCACGGAACAACGGAACCCCATTTTGCGGAACGGAACACAACAACGGTCGTGTGCATGAGGCCTAAATATGTAACTGCCGGCCAGTACAGGCCCCAAAAATTAGGCAATAGGAATTCACCTGACAGCAAAGAACTTTGGATCCTGTGGCTGGAGGTACATTAGGCAGTCCCAGGATAAATATGTAACTATCGGCCAGTACAGGCCCCAAAAATAGCTAATAGCCATTCACCTGACAGCAAAGAACTTTGGATTCTGTAGCTTGAGGTACATTAGGCGTTCACAGGATAAATATATAACTGTCGGCCAGTACAGGCCCCAAAAATTAGGCAATAGGCATTCACCTGACAGCAAAGAACTTTGGATTCTGTGGCTGAAGCTACATTAGGAGGTCGCAGGATAAAAATGTAAATGTTGGCCAGTACAGGCCCCAAAAAATTTGCCAATAGGCATTCACCTGACAGCACAAAACTTTGGATTCTGTGGCTGGAGGTACACTAGGCGGTCACAGGATAAATATGTAACTGTCGGCCAGTACAGGCCCCAAAAATTAGGCATTTATCTGACATGAAAGGCCTTTTATGCCGCTGTATTTACATAAGGCAAGGACCAGTCTTTGTTTTGTGTGGTGGCAGACATGTGTGGGCTGGCATGAGGGAATTCAATTACACATTGTCATCACAGGTGTTGAATTCCTCCGAGATCCATGCCCCATTCATTTTTAAAGCTAGGCGAGTGTGCTTATCGGTCATGATCCCCCCTGCTGCGCTGTACGTCCTTTCGAACAGGATACTCGACGAGGTGAAGCAAAGATTTCCATGGCAAATTGTGCCAGCTCTGGCCACAGGTAAAGCCTGCACACCCACTTGTCAAGTGGTTCCTCGCTTCTCAGAGCGTCCACATCGGCTGTTAACCCAATGTAGTCGGACACCTGTCAGCCTAGGCGTTCCCTAAAGCTGGATCCAGAGGGCGGCCGTCGATGGGTTGGATGCAAGAATGATCTTATATCCGAAGTGACCAACACATCTTCAAACTGCCCTCTTTTTGCAGGCGTGGTAGGATTGGTATACGCACCTGTTTCGCTGTGGATGGAAATTCTTTTGCCCATGCCCGCAGCAGCAGAATGCAGCATTTCTCGCAGCAAGGCCTGGAAATGCTGCCTTCTGACAGCCCTCTGTGATGCTGGTAACATGTCCGCCATTTTGTGTTTGTACCGGGGGTCTAAGTACGTTGCCACCCAGTACAGGTCCTTGATCTTTATGCTTTTAATACTGGGGTCCCTCTTCAAACACTGGAGCACGAAGGCCCCCATTTGCACTAAATTGGAAGCAGTGGAGCGCCCTGGCTCCTGCTCATCGCCAAGGAAAATGTCTCCTTCCACGGACAACACCAGGGATCCCCAAAAAGTTTAAAGCCTGCTCTTCTTGGCACGTCGAATAGGTTCTGGGGAGCTTGGGGGGTGCAGAGGAAGAGGCAGTAGCAGTGGAAAAGGAGGAGTCAGCCGAGGAGGAGACAGATGATGGAGTAGGAGGAGGAGAAAAAGAGGCAGGCCTGCATGCAATCCGTGGCGGTAACACCAAATCCACACGGGTGCCACAGGTTACATGCTTGATGGCCGTCAGAAGGTTCACCCGATGGGCAGTAAAAGTTATGTACCTTCTCTGCCAGTCTTTGCTAGACCACGTGTCTGTGGTCAGATGTATCTTGGCACCAACACTGTGTGCCAGAGATATATTAACTTGCCGCTGAACGTGACCATACTGTATAGTTCAGGGATGCCCTTCTGGGAGAAATATTTCCTTCCGGGGATCTTCCATTGCGGTGTGCCAATGGCCACAAATTTTCTAAAGACCTCCGAGTCCACCAATTTATATGGCAATATCCGATATATACCCCAACCATGGGATGATTACTTAAACAAGTAACTACTTAAGCCTGTGGCAGCCATTATAATACATATAACCTACATAGAAAATGCCAGACCGCTTATACTGAATCAATACTTTATTACAAAAAAATCACAAATGCATACAGACATGATTAAAAGAGAATGGTGCAGGAGATAAAAAACGACATCACTGGAGGAAACATACAGTGGATATAAGTCCATATTGGTCCAACATGATTGTATCATTCAATAAAGTGCACATGCAAACAATTCATAAATAAAGAGAGCATTGGACATTTACCCATACTGTGTCTCCTCCAGGATGGCGCCAACCCCAACGCACGTTTCGGCGTACCTTCGTCTGGGGGTCGTTGGGGTTGGCGCCATCCTGGAGGAGACACAGTATGGGTAAATGTCCAATTCTCTCTTTATTTATGAATTGTTTGCATGTGCACTTTATTGAATGATCCAATCATGTTGGACCAATATGGACTTACTGTATATCCACTGTATGTTTCCTCCAGTGATGTAGTTTTTTATCTCCTGCACCATTCTCTTTTAATCATGTCTGTATGCATTTATGATTTTTTTGTAATAAAGTATTGATTCAGTATAAGTGGTCTGGCATTTTCTATGGCAGTAGTTGGCGGGCTAGCAGTTCCGAAAAGCCAGCGGTCAGCCGTTGGGCAAGAGGATTATCCGGCGTCATCATTTTTGTAGCCGGGAGTGTGGCTTTGTGGGTTCTGACGGCGTTGCTTCCACTGGGCTCGGTGATGGAAGGCCAGGTGCCTTCTTAAGGCAGTCATCCCTAGGTGTGTGTTGGACTTACTGCTACTTATGCGTTGACAGCACAGGCTGCAGATGGCAACACTATTGTCAGCAGCTGACACGTTAAAAAAAGGCCACACTGTGGAGCCATGTGCCGGCGAACTGGGAGCAAAAGATGTGACTGTGCATGGTGAATGGCTGGCTCCAGATACATTTGCAGTCTGCTTTTGGCCTTCTGTGCACTGCGAGTTCTGCCTGCTTCTCCTCCTCCCTATCTGCTGCTCTGTCTCTCCCTCTGAACTCCCCTCCTCTTCCTCTCTTGTGGGCACCCACATGACGTCCATCGACACATCATCATAGTCACCTTTACCACCACTGACATTAGAGATCTTGGAGTAGGCAGCAACAGCGGGTATACTGCACTCCTTGGCCTGATCTGGGTACTGTCGTCAGACCGCTGTGTGGCGGCCGCTGCTGCCTCCTCATCCGATGCCAAGAATGGCTGCGCATTGGTATGGTCTGGGAATGGATGGGAAAATAATTCCTCTGACTCGAGTGGAGGGGCTATGGTGGTGGTGTTTTTTCGGGTGCACACAGCAGAGAGTGAGGAGGGTGCAGATACAGAGGGTGAGGAGGGTGCAGAAGCGGAAGGCTGAGAGAGCCACTCAACCAACTCTGGTGCGTCCTTTGACATAATCGCATGCACCTTCTCCGACTTCCCACTTAGGCTCTGGCCTGGTGCACCTGCCCGACCCCTACCACCCCTGCGGAACGGCCTGCCTCTTCCTCTGCCTGTCATTTTCAAAATTACCCTGTGTCAAAGTCCCTTGAGAAGAGCAGTATTTGTGGAAGCTGATATATGCCAGGCCTGAACCAGTTGTTAGTTGAAGCATGTATATCACACTCAAGCAGTAATTTTGTGGAAGTAGGTATATGGAAAACCTCTATCACTATTTTGTGGAAGCTGATATATGGCAGTCCTCAATCAGTTGTTAGTTGAAGCAGGTACAGTCAGGTCCATAAATATTGGGACATCAACACAATTCTAATATTTTTGGCTCTATAGACCACCACAATGGATTTGAAATGAAATTAACAAAATGTGCTTTAACTGCAGACTGTCAGCTTTAATTTGAGGGTATTTACATCCAAATCAGGTGAACGGTGTAGGAATACAACAGTTTGCATATGTTCCTCCCACTTGTTAAGGGACTAAAAGTAATGGGATAATTGGCTTCTCAGCTGTTCTATGGCCAGGTGTGTGTTATTCCCTCATTATCTCAATTACAATGTGCAGATAAAAGGTCCAGAGTTCATTTCAAGTGTGCTATTTGCATTTGGAATCTGTTGCTGTCAACTCTCAAGATGAGATCCAAAGAGCTGTCACTATCAGTGAAGCAAGCCATCATTAGGCTGAAAAAACAAAACAAACCCATCAGAGATGGGCCAGAACAGTGGCCAAAACAACAGTTTGGAACATTCTTAAAAAGAAGGAACGCATCGGTGAGCTCAGCAACACCAAAAGACCCGGAAGACCACGGAAAACTGATATATGGCAACCCTCAATCAGTTGTTAGTTGAAGCAGGCAGTGGCGCACCTACAGGAGGGTCCAGCGGGTCTTCCCCTAGAACAACCAGACAATATTTTTTTTTTTATCCTTCAGGGCCGCACCGCCAATCACGACCCTGGATGTAATTGCGGAAGCGGTGGGGGGGAGCGGGGGAGCAGTAGAAGATGAGCGCTTCCATTGTGGAAGGGCTCATCTCCATATCTAATCCATCTGTATCGCCGTCCTTAGGACAGCGATACAGATGCCTGTGCTGCGGCAGGGGAGGGAGAGGTGTGTCCCTCCCCTGTTTTTCTGATAGGCCGCAGGCACTAATGCCTGCAGCCTATCAGAGGCCGGCTCAGGCGGCGCGATGACGTCATCATCGCGCCGCCTGAGCCGGGCAGCACACATCAGGGACACAGGCCGGAAAAGGCCTGCATCGCATCGCTGCTGATGGAGGTAAGTATCAGTGTATTTTTGTTTTTTGTTTTTTTAGGAGGGGGGAGCTGGCACAATGGGGGCATCTGACAATTCTTACAGTCCCATTTTTTTGGGGGTGGAACTTCTTACTGGCACATTATGAGGGGGGGCACCATGGTGGAGAGGAGCACTATGGGGGCTCTAAAGGGGCTTTTTTTTTTACACACAATGGGGGGCACTATAGGGGAGAACGGCACTATGGGGCATCTGGTGGCACTATAGGGGCATTATTTGGGGGGCACCATGGGGGAGAGGAGCATTATGGGGGCTCTAAAGGGGCTTACTTTTTTACACATTATAGGGGGCACTATAGGGGAGAACGGCACTAGGGGGCATCTGGTGGCACTATAGGGGCATTATTGGGGGGGCACCATGGGGAAGAGGAGCAGTATGGGGGCTCTAAAGGGGCTTTTTTTTACACATTATGGGGGGGCACTATAAGGGAGAATGGCACTATGGGCATCTGGTGGCACTATAGGGGCATTATTTGGGGGCACTATGGGGAAGTGGGGGTTCTAAAGGGGCCTTTTTTTCTTATTGGCACATGGGGGGCATTATGGCACCTGGTGGCACTAAGGGGGCATTTTTTACTGACACATTATGGAAGGCACTATAGGGGAGGGCGGCACTATGGAGGAGTGGAGCACTATTGGGGCATATGGTGGCACTTTGAAGGGGCATTTTTTACTGGCACATTATGGGGGCGGCACCATGGGGGAGAGGAGCACTATGGTGGCATCTGGGGGTCTAAAGGGGCTTTTTTTTATTGACACATTATGGGGGCACTATAGGGGAGAATGGCACTATGGGGCATCTGGTGGCACTATAGGGGCATTATTTGGGGGCAGTAAGGGGAAGTGGGGGCTCTAAAGGGGCCTTTATTCTTATTAGCACATTATGGGGGCATTATGGCATCTGGTGGCACTAAGGGGGCATTTTTTTTACTGGCACATTATGGGAGGCACTATACGGGAGAGCGGCACTATGGGGCATTATTTGGGGGCACTATGGGGGAGAGGAGCACTATTGGGGCATATGGTGGCACTTAGAAGGGGCATTTTTTACTGTCACATTATGGGAGGCACTATAGGGGAGAGCGGAACTATGTGGCATTATTTGGGGGCACTATGGGGGAGTGGAGCACTATTGGGGCATCTGGTGGCACTATGAAGGGGCATTTTTTACTGGCACATTATGGGGGAAAGGAGCACTATAGGAGCATCTGCTGGGGGCACTACGAAGGGGCATTTTTTACTGCCATATTATGGGGGACACTATGGGGAAGGGGGAAAGGAGCACTATGATGGCATTTACTGGGGCACTATATAGGGGTATTTTATACTTGCATACATTATGGGGACATTAGCTCAACAGCGGGCACTAAGCGGGGTATTTCATGTACTGTCATATTGTAGGGAGAATTATTAGTACTAGGAGTTTTTATGCAGAGCTTTGCTACTACTGGTGGGCTATGAGGAACATGATTACTAGTATGGGCACTATAGGGGCATTATTACTACTAAGTGTGCTCTGGCAGAGAATTATTTCTATTTTGGGAGCCCTGTTACTTTGGGGTGCACCCTGCCACAGTATCAGCTTAGCACAATAATTTTTGGGGGACATTATCTTTATACTATTAGTGTGTGGGCGCAGTTATTTTTTTAGAGCACTGTGTGCCAATAATTGTTGAAGGGGGCACTATCTGTGTGGTAGTAGTATTTCCAGGGGGACAGTTTCTGCAGTATAGTATTGGGGGCACAGCGAGCACAGTATTGGGGGCACTATCTGTGTGGTAGTAGTATTTCCAGAGGGACTGTTTCTGCAGTATAGTATTGGGGTGGCAGGGAAGGGTGTTCTGAAGATGTGAAGATGATGGAAATGTGGGAAACTAATGTCTGTTTGTTAATCTCTGCAGAGATGGGAGATGGCTGAAAAATCATCATGGCGGTCTGGTCTGAATGGAGAAGATGAGGAAAGAGAACGTCTACAACAAAGGTGACATCACTGGATGTAAGAGGTATGTGGCGCTATGTAGGAGAGGAGATGCTCCGGCTCCTCCCCCTGCCATTTGCAGAAGGAGGATTCAGAGCTGGGTGAGGACGGTCAAGGGGGGCAGCAGGCCACGGCGGGTGGCAGATGGTAGGGAGGGAATCACAGGCCTTGAGCAGGATCTGAGGAGGGAGGAGAGCTGAGGAGCTTCCTGGCTGTAGCCTGCTGTTTATTGTATAATGTGAAGCAGGCAGTGCAGCCAGGACAGACCCCCCCCCCCCTCTCCGTATGATGTGTAGAGACAGGCCTCAACTATAGAATGTCAGCTGTACAGTGTTTGTTGCGAGTGGCCTATGATATGTAGGAGGGGCTTTTAATAATGGGCGGGGCCAAAAAATGACATTGTTGTATGCCTACAGAGCTTTTACAATCGCCAAGTAAAAGATTCAGTGCAACACACTACACCCCTTCCTTGCATTTTTAAATATAAAGGGGGCTTTGAAAATTTGAATTAGCACAGCGCACTACACATGCCACATTTTTCTGCCTTTCGGACCCCCCCTAGACAAAATTCCTGGGTGCTCCCCTGGAAGCAGGTATATCAAAACCTGCAATCTGTATTTTGTGGACACAGGTGTATGGAAAACCTCTATCACTATTTTGTGGAAGCTGATATATGGCAGTCCTCAATCAGTTGTTAGTTGAAGCTTGTATATCACCCTCAAGCAGTAATTTTGTGGACGCAGGTATATGGAAAACCTCTATCACTATTTTGTGGAAGCTGATATATGTGTCACGATCAGTGTTGGGGGGGAAACTCCTCACTGAACACAGGAGGGAAGGGAAACAGTAACTGGGCCTGAAAACTAGGGAAGAAACAGGTCCCCTCCTAGACCATCCTAATCCAGGCCCTGACTACCTATCAATATGAATAGACCTTGAAGGTAGGAATTTTCATAAGCAGGATACCTACGCCCTGATTTCCCTATAAGGCCCTGGAATAAGTATAGGACCACAGACAACCCATTTCTCCCCAGATGGACGAATGGAAGTCTCTGTCTCAGGCCCAGATACAACAACAGGGAATATAACAAATACAAACAAATGCAACACTTAACTTCTGTAGAGATGGAAGAACAGGAACACCAGAGAGGATCTCACACCAGCTCAGCCAAACCGAAATGAAGCTATCAACCGCATAGTCAGAAGGGTGGGGTGAGACTATAAAGGGTAGAAGTGATGACCACTGTGCAACAGCTGAGAAAAGGGAAGTGGTCATTAACCCTATCAACACTGAATCAAGAGAAATCAAGGAGGTTGTTAGATTCCTCCATGCTCAGCCAATCTCCTTGATTTCCTACATCAATCACCTGAGGGACTGTGACAATATGGCAGGCCTCATTCAGTTGTTAGTTGAAGCTAGTATATCCCTCTCAAGCAGTATTTGTGGAAGCAGGTATATGGAAAACCTCAATTAGTATTTTCTGGAAGCATACAAATGCACTATAATATACTTTCTAACATAGAAAGTATATTATAGTGCATTTGTATGCTTCCAGAAAATACTTGTCTTGTTCTTTCATGTGGCGCAGAATGTGGGCCGCTTCCTGCGATTCTTGCTGTGCAGCAAGGTTCAAGCCACGGTGCACACCTGAAGCAGCTCTTATGGGTATGGACAGTACATGTCTTTCACGGCCCACTGGGTCAATGTTTTTTGCGGTGAGGCAGCACCCTGGCAACAATGGTCAGGTCTTTTTGACTCCCCACTTGTTTGTGTTGGCATGGCTCCCATACCAGGCACTTATCTGCCTCCTACATGGACACGCTCCCATCTCCAAGAGCTGCAGGGCACAGTGTCACTCCCACTTTCTCCTTCCTACCACATCTGTCAATTCAAGCACCGCCACTCAGCATTATAGCTGATTGGCCTAGGCGAGAGTAGCTGCACAGAGGAGCAGTTGCTATAGTACACTAAGCAGCAAAAGTCCTACTTGCTGTTACCCCACCAACTCCAACTGGGCACATTGGTCAGTGACAATGGCCGCCACATCGTGGGTGCCCTAAACCTTGGGGGAATAACATATGCTCTCCGCATGGCGAACAGCATCAACCTAGTTGTGCAATGCTTTTTTATAAAAGTACACTGGCTTGAACAAGGTGCCGACAATGTCCAGGAGGCTGGCCTCACATTTTAAAGGCAAAGAAAGATCCAGCAGCACTCCTTAAATTAAAAATCCACATGTAGTTTAATTATAAATCCAGTTTCAGCAAGCAGCCTTTCCCGTACCAATGGAGTTGTAATTAAACCCCAGCTGGCTTATTTTCCTGGGAGTGCTGTTCTTAGCTACAATTTACAATTTTGTCCTCAAATTTCCGCCATTCTCATGTGGAGAGGAATGCTGTCCTTGACTTGCAGTGACAGAACTACTGCTATACCACTTCATGACGTTCCAACTCGGTGGAAATCAACATTGCACATACTAGAGCATCTGTACCAATTTCTGAACTGATTCGGGTCTAAACCAAACTTTAAAAAAAATTTGGTCAAACTGAACCAAACTGAACCTCAACAGGTTCGCTCATCTCATACATGTGGTTTTAAAAAATGCATGTAGTTTTTGCAACAACATACCTGCATTTATGGTGCGTTTTCTTCCAGGAAGGGGAAAACGCACAGCAGACTTCTATTACATTAATATAACTGTATTTTGTAATTAAAGGGGTAATCCAACAAATAATATTCCACAGTTTTCAAACCAGCACCTAGATCTGAATACTTTTGTAACTGTATGTAATTAAACATTTTGTATAGCCCCTGAGTTATTCAATAAAATGTATCTGTATAGCGCCACCTGTTGTTTGTTTTTTTATCATTTCTTTGTCCAGCTCACTGAGATGGAAGCTCATGCTCAATTCTCTCTTTCAGGTGCCACTAACTGCAGCAAACAGGACATGCCTGAGCTGCCAGCCACAATACTTCGAACAGAACAATTGGACTAATGAATGGGGAGATCAGCTAATCTATCTGAGGTACCGGGATGGTTCTAGCTTTGTTAAAAAGAGGTTGTCATTTAATAGACTAGGTATGATTTTCAAATTTTAAATGAATCATAGGATAACCCCTTTAACGTAATGCAGTTTTGCTGTATGTTTCGCCTTTTCTTGAAGAAAACGTACCATAAATGTAGGTATATTTTTTTTGCTGCACCAAAAACGCAGCACAGCTGCGATGTGTGGCAGCCCCCTGAGGATATATTCACAGAACAGTGTAAAAAATGGCCATTAAAAATGGACAGTTTTTCATGGCCATTCTGCATCCATGTGTGCACCTATTTTCTGGTCGGTTGTCCGTTTTGCATCCGTTTTCATGGCCAGATGAATCTCATATTTTTTTTTTAACATCCCAACCCCTGCAGTGCCCTCAGTATACCCCATAGTGTACCAAGTATAAATAATGGCCAGCATTTTGCCCCAGTATCTATAATGGCTACATGTAGTGCTCCAGTGTCTATAAAATGTCCCCAATAGTGTCCCGTGTATATAAAATTCCCCCAATACTGTTATAGAGGGGAACTATTGGGACCCTTATTTATACTGGGGGCACTATTGGTCCAAGTATAAAATGCCACCCGTATAAAAATTTCCCCCCAATAGTGTCCTGCCGTATTTAAAATGACCACCAATAGTGCCCTCACTGTATATTAAATGCCTTCCAATATTGGTTCCCAGCATTAAATGGTCTGAAAAAAAGTACTCACCTTTTCTACTTTAACGCACTAACACTCACTCTGTTCTGGAGGGAAAAAGAAGGACCTGATGCTCCCAGCCTCATCACGCCATGACGCTGGGAGCGTGAGGTCCTTCCTGTTCACTCCAGTGCAGAGTGAGTGTTAGTGTGTTCAAGTGGATGATGTAATTTTTTTTTTTATACAAGCAGAAATGTCGATGTACTAATGAGCGCTCCACAATGGAATCGCTCATTAGTAATGCCCGCACTGCCCTTTTTTAATGTCTTGAAAAGAGGACATGTTCAGCAAAAAGAGGACATGTTCAACTTAACCAGTTTTCCTTTTCACCAATCTTAATAAATGTCCCCCATGAGGAGGAACCTTTCAGGTAGTGTCTATGTTAAGGCTCGTGCACATGACCGTATGTATTTTGAAGTTCACAAAACACAGATCCGCAAAAAATACGGATGACGTCCATGTGCATTCTATATTTTGTGGAACAGAACAGTTGGACAATGTGTACAATAATAGGACATGTTCTATTTCTCTGCGGAACAAAGATACGGAAATGGAATGCACGCGGAGTAACTCATTGAAATTAATGGTTTCACACAGGCCGGAAAAAAACAACCCCTAAAGTTACTTAAAAGAAAAAAACACAATATACTACCTAATTTCTCTAGCACTGCTGTCTGCAGCACTGGTTCGGTACTCCTGCCAACTACTGTCCTCAGCAGTTTACAGCTGCACGTACACACTGTGATGTGTACAGTGAAATGTCTAGAATAAGCACCTGACCACTTCTGTCAATCCAATCTCTGTGATCAGATGTGGCCTGATGAATATAGTGATTGACTGCAGCAGTGTGTCATATCTGGGCATGTCACCTTTGCTGTTTGTAAACAAACAGTGCCAGGAGTACCAGAGTAAGACCTCATGCACACGACCGTTGTTTGGGTCCGCATCCAAGCCGCAGATTTTGCGGCTCGGGTGCGGACCTATTCACTTCAATGGGGCCGCAAAAAATGCGGACAGCACTCCGTTGCTCCGTTCCGTGGCCCCACAAAAAAAATATAACATGTCCTATTCTTGTCCGTTTTGCGGACAAGAATGGGCATTTCTACAATGGGTTTGCGGACCGCAAAAAAACGACACGGTCGTGTGCATGAGGACTAACACTGCAGAAAACTGCACTGGAGAAGCGGATAAGTATGTTTTTTTAAAGTAATTGTAAGGCCCCTTTCACACGGGCGTTGCGGGAAAATGTGCGGGTGCGTTACGGGAACACCCGCGATTTTTCCGCGCGAGTGCAAAACATTGTAATGCGTTTTGCACTTGCATGAGAAAAATCGCGCGTGTTTGGTACCCAAACCCGAACTTCTTCACAGAAGTTCGGGCTTGGGATCGGTGTTCTGTAGATTGTATTATTTTCCCTTATAACATGGTTATAAGGGAAAATAATAGCAATCTGAATACAGAATGCATAGTACAATAGTGCTGGAGGGGTTAATTTTTTTTTTTATAATTTAACTCACCTTAGTCCACTTGCTCGCGTAGCCGGCATCTCCTTCTGCCTTCATCTTAGCTTTTTGTAGCAACAAGGACCTTTGGTGACGTCACAGTCATCACATGATCCATCACCATGGTAAAAGATCATGTGATGGATCATGTGATGACTGTGACGTCACCAAAGGTCCTTGTTGCTACAAAAAGCTAAGATCAAGACAGAAGGAGATGCCGGGCTGCGCGAGCAAGTGGACTAAGGTGAGTTAAATTATTTTAATTTTTTTTAACCCTTCCAGCGCTATTTTACTATGCATTCTGTATTCAGAATGCTATTATTTTCCCTTATAACCATGTTATAAGGGAAAATAATAATGATCGGGTCTCCATCCCAATCGTCTCCTAGCAACCGTGCGTGAAAATCGCACCACATCCGCACTTGATTGCGGATGCTTGCGATTTTCACGCAACCCCATTCACTTCTATGGGGCCTGCGTTGCGTGGATTATCGCACCGCAACGCACAAAGAGGAGCATGCTGCGATTTTCACGCAACGCATAAGTGATGCGTAAAAATCACCGCTCATGTGAACAGCCCCATAGAAATGAATTGGTCAGGATTCAGTGCGGGTGCAATGCGTTCACTTCACGCATTGCACCCGCGCGGAATACTCGCTCGTGTGAAAGGGGCGTAAGGGTTTCCAAGATTTTTAATGATCCCAGACAACTGCTTTAAAGGTACACACACAACCTGAAAGGATCCACTCCATGTATGCAGCAGAAAAATAACAGCTACAGACACAGCACAGACAAGTACACTTTTGGGCATTTTCCTAGCGTAAACAATCGGGGAGATTTATCAAAACTGGTGTAAAGGAAAACTGGTTTGATTGCCCATAGCAACCAGTCATATTTCACCTTTTATTTTTCAGAGCTCCTTTGGAAAATGAAAGGTGAAATCTGATTGGTTGCTGTGGGCAACCAACCCAATTTTTCTTCACACCAGTTTTTATAAACCACCCCCAATATATTCAGACAGAAGAAAACAGACAGGGGCACATTTACTAAAGTGTTTGCATCTGTTTTAGCCCCAAAAAATGCTGTCTTATTTTTTTAGTCCCATTTCCTACAGAAATTACACCTGTTTTGAAGGATTTTGCGCCTTATTCATCGCTGGGGCTCCGATCGATGATCGGTAATCATTGGGGCCCACTGGCCACCAATGAATCTATAGTACTACAGGGGAGGGAGGGGGGGCCGGCCGCACTGGCCACCAATGTGTTAAATACAGGGAGGGGGAGGGGGGGTCTGCCCCCTGCTGCCTGGCAGCACCTGCCAGGCAGCAGGGGGCAGTCATACACACAGTTCTTTGAGTATATTCTAACCTGAAGCGTCCCCATCACCATGGGAACGCCTCTGTGTTAGAATATACTGTCGGATCTGAGTTTCACGATCGAACTCAAATCCGACAGTATATTCTAACATAGAGGCGTTCCCATGGTGATGGGGACGCTTCAAGTTAAAATATACCATCGGATTGGAGAAAACTCTGATCCAATGGTATAAAAGGGACTCCTGATTTTAGATTGAAAGTCAATGGGGGACGGATCCGTTTGCAATTGCACCATATTGTGTCAACATCAAACGGATCCGTCCCCATTGACTTGCATTGTAATTCAAGACGGATCCGTTTGGCCAGGCGGACACCAAAACGACTTTTTTTTCATGTTTGTGGATCCTCCAAAAATCAAGGAAGACCCACGAACGGAAAAACCGTCACGGATCACGGACCTACGGACCCCGTTTTTGTGGACCTTAAAAAAAAACGGTCGTGTGCATGAGGCCTAATGCCTCATTCACACGTCAGTGTTCGGTCAGTGATTTCCATCAGTGATTCGTGAGCCAAAACCAGGTCCGGCTCTAAACACAGAACAGGCAGAACAGGAGCAGATCTTTCCCTTATACGTTATGTCTGTGGAGGCTTCTCTTCTGGTTTTGGCTCACAAATCAGTGATGGAAATCACTGACCAAACACTGAAGTGTGAACGAGGCCTTAGTTTCATGTCATCAGTAAAAGTCCCAAGACAGACAATCAGGATGATATATTGGAGCTGCTATGTCAACCATCTGACACTAGTCATTTTTTTTCATACAAGTGAACAAAGGGAGATAAGGGGAAAGGGAGAGGGGGAGGGAAAGGAGGGGTTATGGGGGGGGGGGGGTTTAGTAACATAACACAGCTTAACTTAGAAACCATAACTTAACACCCAGCAAACTGCAGGATGGGTAGAACACAAAAGCACAACATGATCATCCCAGTGAGCCATCAGACAAATTCATGTCCCTGAGATTGCCTGATTGCCTAATAAAACATGTGTCTGATACCAGGATGTGAAATATGAAGAGACCACGGCACTCGTTTTCAAGTAATCAAAAGTGGTTCATTTATTGTCCATCCCAAAATTGGATCTTTTTGACAAAGGCCATTGTCAAAAAGATCCAATTTTGGGATGGACAATAAATGAACCACTTCTGATTACTTGAAAACCAGTTCCGTGGTCTCTTCATATTTCAGATTGATTATTTCCACTGAGCACCAACAGCTATACAAGGAGTGCCATTCACTATAATTATTATTGATACCAGGAGGTGAGCTGAAAACATTCCTGAATAGACCTTTTGACCTCGAGGGGCAGTATAGCTATAAAGCTTTCCTAGCAAGTAAAGAACTGCTTGACATGGATCTCCTTCCTGGAAGAGGAAGATGCCTCCATCAAGTCCATCTTCATTAAGAAGGATACTTGCTCGAGAAATAGCTTTAACGGTGGGGGTGTGGAGTAGATCCAGGTATAGAGGATGGTCTTGATTCTTGCAGCTTCTATCAGACATAATAATTTCCGACTACCAGGGGTGCACCTTGTGATAGTTGGGTCAATGTATCCAAAGATGGCCCATATAGGATCTAGGTGCTGCTGACATCAGATAGGTAGCAGTAAATGTGTGACGGCCCCATTTATTATAGAATGGGATTTGACCGCATTCCAGCAAACAATGCAGAGTCGGCCAGACACAAATCGCTGCATGTTGGGCGGTTTGTGTCCAGAGTCGGCCCGACATTGTCTGGTGGAAAAGCCCAACGGAATTCACACCAGAGGTGTGGAACTAGCCTCAATAAATACTCGGCTAAAGAAAGACAGCCGAATGAAACACGTCAGTCTCATTTTACGTGAGTTTGATAAATGTGCCCCACAGTTTTTAATTTTAAACAGCAGCAGGGGTTGTCCGAGATATTTCATTATCTCAGACAACCACTTTAAAGGCTGTATAGTTCTTGCATCCCGGAGGGATCTGAGTTATATTAAACTGATGGCCCACCGAACTTAAGCTACTTTCACACTTGCGGCAGAGTGATCCGGCAAGCAGTTCCGTCGCAGACCCACTGAAATGAATGGGTCATGATTCAGTGCGGGTGCTTTTGTTCATGTCACGAATTGTACTCGCATGGAAAACTCGCTTGTGTGAAAGAGGCCTAATCCCTCCTTGTCCCTTTCCTGTTCTCTGAACATTTGCAACAAGGGTTTCACCGCCTAAAAATATCTACACACCAGGGAACAGTAGAGCCAGGTACACAGCATCTATTATTTTTCATGCCATAGCCAGACTGGAAGTGGAAAAATATACTTTATAAACCTGGTTTTCTTTCTTAGGCCATGTGCAGACATTGTGGTATCTGGCTTTATATACAGCCGAAAACTGGTACAATACTGCTGGCAATGCATGTGATTGTTTTTTGACGCCTATACTATATAACAGTGAATGTCTTATTGTCTGTCCTCCAGAGGCATACAAATGCCTATACAGGATCCAAAATTTGCAATTTGACGGATTTTATTTTATATATTTTTATTTGGCATTTTACTAAATAATTCTAGTTGGGAAGGTCTAGTGGAGCAGTTGCCCATAGCAACGAATCACATTACGAGTTTCATTTTCAATGGGCCCTTGGGAAGATGAAACTGATATCTGATTGGTTCCTATAGGCAATTGCCTGATTTTCTCTTTTACACCAGTTTAGATAAATCATTCCCCACTGCATCACATGCTTTTTGGACACATATTAAAGTTTTCAGTCATATCTCTCGAAGAGGGGCGGAAAATGGCAGTTGATCTTTTTGACTTCAGTGGGATTCTTAGGCCCTACTGAGAAGTCTTGAAAAGTAAAACCAAGTCCAGTGGAGGCTTAAGGCCACTATGGCCATAACAGTTTGATTTCACATGAGGGCAAGGATTGGCCACCTGGCCCTCCTTGGAACTAACCCAATGAACACACAGACAGACCATCAAGACAGACACTTTGGGGCACATTTATTAAAACTGTTATTTTATACGCTGGTCTTAATGAAGGCCCATAGCTGACGTCTAAAACATCGGTCTTAATAAAGGCTCCCTATAATTTTTATTTATATAGCGCCAACCAAAAAAAATATCATATATTACATAGCAACCAACAATTAAAACAAGAAGAATGAGAGCCCTGCTCACAAGAATGTACTATCTATAAGGAAAAAGTGGTGAGATAAAAGGCAAAAAGTGCTTGTTTTGTACAGTAGTCCAGCCAATCTGTCACCACTAGAGTTGAGCGAACACCTGGATGTTCGGGTTCGAGAAGTTCGGCCGAACATCCCGGAAATGTTCGGGTTCGGGATCCGAACCCGATCCGAACTTCGTCCCGAACCCGAACCCCATTGAAGTCAATGGGGACCCGAACTTTTCGGCACTAAAAAGGCTGTAAAACAGCCCAGGAAAGAGCTAGAGGGCTGCAAAAGGCAGCAACATGTAGGTAAATCCCCTGCAAACAAATGTGGATAGGGAAATGAATTAAAATAAAAATTAAATAAATAAAAATTAACCAAAATCAATTGGAGAGAGGTTCCATAGCAGAGAATCTGGCTTCCCGTCACCCACCACTGGAACAGTCCATTCTCAGATATTTAGGCCCCGGCACCCAGGCAGAGGAGAGAGGTCCCGTAACAGAGAATCTGTCTTCATGTCAGCAGAGAATTAGTCTGCATGTCATAGCAGAGAATGAGGCTTCACGTCAGCCACCACTGCAACAGTCCATTGGCATATATTTAGGCCCAGCACCCAGGCAGAGGAGGGAGGTCCCGTAACAGAGAATCTGTCTTCATGTCAGCAGAGAATTAGTCTGCATGTCATAGCAGAGAATGAGGCTTCACGTCAGCCACCACTGCAACAGTCCATTGGCATATATTTAGGCCCAGCACACACACAGGCAGAGGAGAGAGGTCCCGTAACAGAGAATCTGGCTTCATGTCAGCAGAGAATCAGTCTGCATGTCATAGCAGAGAATGAGGCTTCACGTCAGCCACCACTGCAACAGTCCATTGGCATATATTTAGGCCCAGCACACACACAGGCAGAGGAGAGAGGTCCCGTAACAGAGGATCTGGCTTCATGTCAGCAGAGAATCAGTCTGCATGTCATAGCAGAGAATCAGGCTTCACGTCAGCCACCACTGCAACAGTCCATTGTCATAAATTTAGGCCCAGCACCCAGGCAGAGGAGAGAGGTCCCGTAACAGACAATCTGGCTTCATGTCAGCAGAGAATCAGTCTGCATGTCATAGCAGAGAATGAGGCTTCACGTCACCCACCACTGCAACAGTCCATTGGCATATATTTAGGCCTAGCACACAGGCAGAGCAGAGAGGTCCCGTAACAGACAATCTGGCTTCATGACAGCAGAGAATCAGTCTGCATGTCATAGCAGAGAATGAGGCTTCACGTCACCCACCACTGCAACAGTCCATTGGCATATATTTAGGCCTAGCACACAGGCAGAGCAGAGAGGTCCCGTAACAGACGATCTGGCTTCATGTCAGCAGAGAATCAGTCTGCATGTCATAGCAGAGAATGAGGCTTCACGTCAGCCACCACTGCAACAGTCCATTGGCATATATTTAGGCCTAGCACACAGGCAGAGGAGAGAGGTCCCGTAACAGACAATCTGGCTTCATGTCAGCAGAGAATCAGTCTGCATGTCATAGCAGAGAATGAGGCTTCACGTCAGCCACCACTGCAACAGTCCATTGGCATATATTTAGGCCCAGCACCCAGGCAGAGGAGGGAGGTCCCGTAACAGACAATCTGGCTTCATGTCAGCAGAGAATCAGTCTGCATGTCATAGCAGAGAATGAGGCTTCACGTCACCCACCACTGCAACAGTCCATTGGCATATATTTAGGCCCAGCACCCAGGCAGAGGAGGGAGGTCCCGTAACAGAGAATCTGTCTTCATGTCAGCAGAGAATTAGTCTGCATGTCATAGCAGAGAATGAGGCTTCACGTCAGCCACCACTGCAACAGTCCATTGGCATATATTTAGGCCCAGCACCCAGGCAGAGGAGGGAGGTCCCGTAACAGAGAATCTGTCTTCATGTCAGCAGAGAATTAGTCTGCATGTCATAGCAGAGAATGAGGCTTCACGTCAGCCACCACTGCAACAGTCCATTGGCATATATTTAGGCCCAGCACACACACAGGCAGAGGAGAGAGGTCCCGTAACAGACAATCTGGCTTCATGTCAGCAGAGAATTAGTCTGCATGTCATAGCAGAGAATGAGGCTTCACGTCAGCCACCACTGCAACAGTCCATTGGCATATATTTAGGCCCAGCACACACACAGGCAGAGGAGAGAGGTCCCGTAACAGAGAATCTGTCTTCATGTCAGCAGAGAATTAGTCTGCATGTCATAGCAGAGAATGAGGCTTCACGTCAGCCACCACTGCAACAGTCCATTGGCATATATTTAGGCCCAGCACACACACAGGCAGAGGAGAGAGGTCCCGTAACAGACAATCTGGCTTCATGTCAGCAGAGAATTAGTCTGCATGTCATAGCAGAGAATGAGGCTTCACGTCAGCCACCACTGCAACAGTCCATTGGCATATATTTAGGCCCAGCACACACACAGGCAGAGGAGAGAGGTCCCGTAACAGAGAATCTGTCTTCATGTCAGCAGAGAATTAGTCTGCATGTCATAGCAGAGAATCAGGCTTCACGTCACCCACCACTGCAACAGTCCATTGGCATATATTTAGGCCCAGCACCCAGGCAGAGGAGGGAGGTCCCGTAACAGAGAATCTGTCTTCATGTCAGCAGAGAATTAGTCTGCATGTCATAGCAGAGAATGAGGCTTCACGTCACCCACCACTGCAACAGTCCATTGGCATATATTTAGGCCTAGCACACAGGCAGAGGAGAGGTTCATTCAACTTTGGGTAGCCTCGCAATATAATGGTAAAATGAAAATAAAAATAGGATTGAATGAGGAAGTGCCCTGGAGTCCAATAATATATGGTTATGGGGAGGTAGTTAATGTCTAATCTGGACAAGGGACGGACAGGTCCTGTGGGATCCATGCCTGGTTCATTTTTATGAACGTCAGCTTGTCCACATTGGCTGTAGACAGGCGGCTGCGTTTGTCTGTAATGACGCCCCCTGCCGTGCTGAATACACGTTCAGACAAAACGCTGGCTGCCGGGCAGGCCAGCACCTCCAAGGCATAAAAGGCTAGCTCTGGCCACGTGGACAATTTAGAGACCCAGAAGTTGAATGGGGCCGAACCATCAGTCAGTACGTGGAGGGGTGTGCACACGTACTGTTCCACCATGTTAGTGAAATGTTGCCTCCTGCTAACACGTTGCGTATCAGGTGGTGGTGCAGTTAGCTGTGGCGTGTTGACAAAAGTTTTCCACATCTCTGCCATGCTAACCCTGCCCTCAGAGGAGCTGGCCGTGACACAGCTGCCTTGGCGACCTCTTGCTCCTCCTCTGCCTTGGCCTTGGGCTTCCACTTGTTCCCCTGTGACATTTGGGAATGCTCTCAGTAGCGCGTCTACCAACGTGCGCTTGTACTCGCGCATCTTCCTATCACGCTCCAGTGCAGGAAGTAAGGTGGGCACATTGTCTTTGTAGCGTGGATCCAGCAGGGTGGCAACCCAGTAGTCCGCACAGGTTAAAATGTGGGCAACTCTGCTGTCGTTGCGCAGGCACTGCAGCATGTAGTCGCTCATGTGTGCCAGGCTGCCCAGGGGTAAGGACAAGCTGTCCTCTGTGGGAGGCGTATCGTCATCGTCCTGCCTTTCCCCCCAGCCACGCACCAGTGATGGACCCGAGCTGCGTTGGGTGCCACCCCGCTGTGACCATGCTTCATCCTCATCCTCCTCCACCTCCTCCTCATCCTCGTCCTCCTCGTCCTCCAGTAGTGGGCCCTGGCTGGCCACATTTGTACCTGGCCTCTGCTGTTGCCAAAAACCTCCCTCTGAGTCACTTCGAAGAGACTGGCCTGAAAGTGCTAAAAATGACCCCTCTTCCTCCTCCTCCTCCTCCTGGGCCACCTCCTCTTCCATCATCGCCCTAAGTGTTTTCTCAAGGAGACATAGAAGTGGTATTGTAACGCTGATAACGGTGTCATCGCCACTGGCCATGTTGGTGGAGTACTCGAAACAGCGCAACAGGGCACACAGGTCTCGCATGGAGGCCCAGTCATTGGTGGTGAAGTGGTGCTGTTCTGTAGTGCGACTGACCCGTGCGTGCTGCAGCTGAAACTCCACTATGGCCTGCTGCTGCTCGCACAGTCTGTCCAGCATGTGCAAGGTGGAGTTCCACCTGGTGGGCACGTCGCATATGAGGCGGTGAGCGGGAAGGCCGAAGTTACGCTGTAGCGCAGACAGGCGAGCAGCAGCAGGATGTGAACGCCGGAAGCGCGAACAGACGGCCCGCACTTTATGCAGCAGCTCTGACATGTCGGGGTAGTTGTGAATGAACTTCTGCACCACCAAATTCAGCACATGCGCCAAGCAAGGGATGTGCGTCAAATTGGCTAGTCCCAGAGCTGCAACGAGATTTCGCCCATTATCACACACCACCAGGCCGGGCTTGAGGCTCACCGGCAGCAACCACTCGTCGGTCTGTTGTTCTATACCCCGCCACAACTCCTGTGCGGTGTGGGGCCTGTCCCCCAAACATATGAGTTTCAGAATGGCCTGCTGACGTTTACCCCGGGCTGTGCTGAAGTTGGTGGTGAAGGTGTGTGGCTGACTGGATGAGCAGGTGGAAGAAGAGGAGGAGGAAGCCGAGAAGGAGGAGGTGGCAACAGGAGGCAAAGAATGTTGCCCTGCGATCCTTGGCGGCGGAAGGACGTGCGCCAAACAGCTCTCCGCCTGGGGCCCAGCTGCCACTACATTTACCCAGTGTGCAGTTAGGGAGATATAGCGTCCCTGGCCGTGCTTACTGGTCCACGTATCTGTGGTTAGGTGGACCTTGCCACAGATGGCGTTGCGCAGTGCACACTTGATTTTATCGGATACTTGGTTGTGCAGGGAAGGCACGGCTCTCTTGGAGAAGTAGTGCCGGCTGGGAACAACATACTGTGGGACAGCAAGCGACATGAGCTGTTTGAAGCTGTCTGTGTCCACCAGCCTAAATGACAGCATTTCATAGGCCAGTAGTTTAGAAATGCTGGCATTCAGGGCCAGGGATCGAGGGTGGCTAGGTGGGAATTTACGCTTTCTATCAAATGTTTGTGAGATGGAGAGCTGAACGCTGGCGTGTGACATGGTTGAGACGCTTGGTGACGGAGGTGGTGGTGGTGGTGTTGGTGGTACATCCCCTGTTTGCTGGGCGGCAGGTGCCAACGTTCCTCCAGAGGCGGAGGAAGAGGCCGAGGCGGCAGCAGCAGAATAGGCCGAGGCGGCAGCAGCAGAAGAGGTAGCAGGGGGAGCCTGAGTGACTTCCTTGGTTTTAAGGTGTTTACTCCACTGCAGTTCATGCTTTGCATGCAGGTGCCTGGTCATGCAGGTTGTGCTCAGGTTCAGAACGTTAATGCCTCGCTTCAGGCTCTGATGGCACAGCGTGCAAACCACTCGGGTCTTGTCGTCAGCACATTGTTTGAAGAAGTGCCATGCCAGGGAACTCCTTGAAGCTGCCTTTGGGGTGCTCGGTCCCAGATGGCGGCGGTCAGTAGCAGGCGGAGTCTCTTGGCGGCGGGTGTTCTGCTTTTGCCCACTGCTCCCTCTTTTGCTACGCTGTTGGCTCGGTCTCACCACTGCCTCTTCCTCCGAACTGTGAAAGTCAGTGGCACGACCTTCATTCCATGTGGGGTCTAGGACCTCATCGTCCCCTGCATCGTCTTCCACCCAGTCTTGATCCCTGACCTCCTGTTCAGTCTGCACACTGCAGAAAGACGCAGCAGTTGGCACCTGTGTTTCGTCATCATCAGAGACATGCTGAGGTGGTATTCCCATGTCCTCATCATCAGGAAACATAAGTGGTTGTGCGTCAGTGCATTCTATGTCTTTCACCGCTGGGGAAGGGCTAGGTGGATGCCCTTGGGAAACCCTGCCAGCGGAGTCTTCAAACAGCATAAGAGACTGCTGCATAACTTGAGGCTGAGACAGTTTCCCTGGTATGCATGGGGGTGATGTGACAGACTGATGGGGTTGGTTTTCAGGCGCCATCTGTGCGCTTTCTGCAGAAGACTGGGTGGGAGATAATGTGAACGTGCTGGATCCACTGTCGGCCACCCAATTGACTAATGCCTGTACCTGCTCAGGCCTTACCATCCTTAGAACGGCATTGGGCCCCACCATATATCGCTGTAAATTCTGGCGGCTACTGGGACCTGAGGTAGTTGGTACACTAGGACGTGTGGATGTGGCAGAACGGCCACGTCCTCTCCCAGCACCAGAGGGTCCACTAACACCACCACGACCATGTCCACGTCCGCGTCCCTTACTAGATGTTTTTCTCATTGTTATGGTTCACCACAACAACAAATATATTATTTGGCCCAATGTATTGTATTCAAATTCAGCGGGATATAAATTTGAGGCCTAGTATTTAGGCGCTGGGTGACCGGTATGGATTTAGTGACAGAATTAGACTTGGAAATGCACAGAAGCGTGTGTGTGAAGTTATTCTGAATGACCCTATGTGCACCTTCAATATGATCTACCCTTTTAGGGATAGATTTCAAATAGCTCTGATATAGCAGAAACGACTAAATTATGAAATTGCTAAATTGGGAATTGTATTTCAACCCAGAACAAAAAATGTGCTTTGACGGACACTAAATAACTTTCCCAGCCACAACAGGACAGCGGTAACGAGAGATTTAGCGGGATATAAATTTGAGGCCTAGTATTTAGGCGCTGGGTGACAGGTATGGGTTTAGTGACAGAATTAGATTTGGAAATGCACAGTAGCGGGTGTGTGAAGTTATTCTGAATGACCCTATGTGCACCTTGAATATTATATACCCTTTTAGGGATAGATTTCAAATAGCTCTGATATAGCAGAAACCACTAAATTATGAAATTGCTAAATTGGGAATTGTATTTCAACCCAGAACAAGAAATGTGCTTGAACGGACACTAAATAACTCGCCCAGCTACAGCACTAGGGACAGATTTAGCGGGATATAAATTTGAGGCCTAGTATTTAGGCGCTGGGTGACAGGTATGGGTTTAGTGCCAGAATTAGACTTGGAAATACACAGTAGCGGGTGTGTGTGAAGTTATTCTGAATGACCCAATGTGCACCTTGAATATTATATACCCTTTTAGGGATAGATTTCAAATAGCTCTGATATAGCAGAAACCACTAAATTATGAAATTGCTAAATTGGGAATTGTATTTCAACCCAGAACAAGAAATGTGCTTGAACGGACACTAAATAACTCGCCCAGCTACAGCACTAGGGACAGATTTAGCGGGATATAAATTTGAGGCCTAGTATTTAGGCGCTGGGTGACAGGTATGGGTTTAGTGCCAGAATTAAACTTGGAAATACACAGTAGCGGGTGTGTGTGAAGTTATTCTGAATGACCCAATGTGCACCTTGAATATTATATACCCTTTTAGGGATAGATTTCAAATAGCTCTGATATAGCAGAAACCACTAAATTATGAAATTGCTAAATTGGGAATTGTATTTCAACCCAGAACAAGAAATGTGCTTGAACGGACACTAAATAACTCGCCCAGCTACAGCACTAAGGACAGATTTAGCGGGATATAAATTTGAGGCCTAGTATTTAGGCGCTGGGTGACAGGTATGGGTTTAGTGCCAGAATTAGACTTGGAAATACACAGTAGCGGGTGTGTGTGAAGTTATTCTGAATGACCCAATGTGCACCTTGAATATTATATACCCTTTTAGGGATAGATTTCAAATAGCTCTGATATAGCAGAAACCACTAAATTATGAAATTGCTAAATTGGGAATTGTATTTCAACCCAGAACAAGAAATGTGCTTGAACGGACACTAAATAACTCGCCCAGCTACAGCACTAGGGACAGATTTAGCTGGATATAAATTTGAGGCCTAGTATTTAGGCGCTGGGTGACAGGTATGGGTTTAGTGCCAGAATTAGACTTGGAAATACACAGTAGCGGGTGTGTGTGAAGTTATTCTGAATGACCCAATGTGCACCTTGAATATTATATACCCTTTTAGGGATAGATTTCAAATAGCTCTGATATAGCAGAAACCACTAAATTATGAAATTGCTAAATTGGGAATTGTATTTCAACCCAGAACAAGAAATGTGCTTGAACGGACACTAAATAACTCGCCCAGCTACAGCACTAAGGACAGATTTAGCGGGATATAAATTTGAGGCCTAGTATTTAGGCGCTGGGTGACCGGTATGGATTTAGTGACAGAATTAGACTGGGATATGGCCAAAAAATAAACAGACTATTGCTGGTTAAATGCACTTGGTGTGACAGCTTCACCCTGATGTAGGCTTTAGCCAAAAAACAACCACACCATTGAGGGTTAAATGCACTTGGTGACAGGCGCAGCTTGCCCCTGATTTAGTATATGGCCAAAAAATGAACAGACTATTGCTGGTTAAATGCACTTGGTGTGACAGCTTCACCCTGATGTAGGCTTTAGCCAAAAAACAACCACACCATTGAGGGTTAAATGCACTTGGTGACAGGCGCAGCTTGCCCCTGATTTTGTATATGGCCAAAAAATGAACAGACTATTGCTGGTTAAATGCACTTGGTGTGACAGCTTCACCCTGATGTAGGCTTTAGCCAAAAAACAACCACACCATTGAGGGTTAAATGCACTTGGTCGCAGCTTGTGCTGGCGCACCACAAGACACAAAATGGCCGCCGATCACCCCAGAAAAATGTGACTGACAAACGGTCTGGGCAGCCTAAAAACAGTGAGCAATTGAGGATCAGCAGCTCAATGATCCACAGCTGCAGATCGATCAGTTAATCAAGTCCTTTGGAGGAGTTAATCTGCCTAATCTCGCCCTACTGTCGCAGCCGCAACCTCTCCCTACGCTAATCAGAGCAGAGTGACGGGCGGCGCTATGTGACTCCAGCTTAAATAGAGGCTGGGTCACATGGTGCTCTGGCCAATCACAGCCATGCCAATAGTAGGCATGGCTGTGATGGCCTCTTGGGGCAAGTAGTATGACGCTTGTTGATTGGCTGCTTTGCAGCCTTTCAAAAAGCGCCAAGAAAGCGTCACAAAAGCGCGAAGAAAGCGACGAACACCGAACCCGAACCCGGACTTTTACGAAAATGTCCGGGTTCGGGTCCGTGTCACGGACACCCCAAAATTCGGTACGAACCCGAACTATACAGTTCGAGTTCGCTCATCCCTAGTCACCACGATCCTGGACCATTATCTACAGTAATATATGCGTAGTACTGCAGATAAGGAGTCCAGATCTCTATTTTTTTTCCTACTGCCCCCCATTCATCTTCTTTGAGCAGTAAGAGCTGTGCTAAAATACTGTACATTGCTGTGACTACTGTGCATGCGTTAATGGTTAATGAGTGCTCTCCATTATGTTAGAACAGCATAGCAGTCCTGTGTATTTCACTGCAGCTTTGAACACTGACAGTGATGGATTTTTGGATGCCCCAATTTTCGTTGGTAAGATTTTCTTTAACAAAATAGCGGTGTTATGGACTATTGATACAAAATAGATACTTGCTTGTTGAGGACTATGTTTAGCTAAGATGGCGGCCAGGCATTCAGCCAACACCTATAAACTAGAATCTTACTTTGTGTTTTATCATGTGTTTCTTTGTGGTTTCCGTTCAGCTCAAGCAAGCAGTTACAAAGAAAGAAGAAGTAACGGTTTCACCCATGAGCAAGGGGGGAGGGGGGAGGAATTTCCTCTGGCCGTCAAGGTTACAGAAAAGTATAGAGTTCATAGCCAATAGAAAAGATATACTTTATCTTACACCCCCCCCTCCCACTCCTTCCTGTCGTGAAACCTATGTATTGTCTGCTGTTTCAGAAATAAAGCAGAGATCTTGTTTTAACTCCAAGTAGTGAGTTGTCTGTCTGATCTCTCCGTGCACGTACATTAATTAATTTGGAGCAGTACATCAACCGAACTGGCAGCTTGGCCAGAACCAGAACAGCGGAGTAAACATAAAGCTGAATGAGCCAGTCACCAGCTGTTATCTGTAGTGCTTTGAGTTTGTGGCTTGTTATAAATATTGCTGGATTATGGATTAGGTTCTGAATAATAAGGTTGAAGGGGGAAGATGGGGAGAAGAGTTAGATAATGGGGTTGTGATAGACCACCCTAAAAAGATATGTTTTTAGGGAACAACTAAAACTGTAGATGTTGGGAATTAACCTGACGTACTTTTTGCTTTATAAGATGCACCTGATGATAAGACGCACCTCAGGTTTTGGAGGAGGAAAAAAATAAATAACATTTTCATCAGACCCCATATCAGATCCTCAGATCAGACCCCCATATCAGATTCTCAGATCAGACCCCCAAATCAGGACCTCACATCGGACCACCACATCAGAAACTCACATTAGACCCCCATATTAGGACCTCACATCAGACCTCCATGTCAGACTCCCATCAGACCTTCATGCCAGACCCCCATCAAACCTCAAATCAGGCTTCCATACTAGACCCCTATCAGACTTCCATGCCACACCCCTATCAGACCTCAGATGAGAAATAAAATAAAGAACTTCGCTTACATCTCCTGCTTCGCCGCTCCTCTTCAGATCTGGCGATGGCTCCTCCAGTCTTGCTCCCTTGTCTTCTCCAGCCTGACTGTGTGCAGCGTCTGGTCATAGTGCGCTCTACGTCCTGACACTGTGCGTGGTCAGGACCTGCAGTGCAGCGCAGCCCCAGGGAAGAAGACAAGGGAGGCAGTGCTCAAAGGCTTCTCCCATTCCCGACATCTAATGCATTCCATTATGGAAGTGCTCACTAGTATTTGCTTTATAAGACACAGGATCATTTTCCCCTGAGGATCTGATATGGGGGTCTGTGGATCTGATATGGGGGTCTGATTTGAGGATCTGATATGGGGGTTTGATTTGAGGATCTGATATAGGGGTTTGATTTGAGGTCTGATATGGGGATCTGATTTGAGGTCTGATATGGGGGTTTGTGATCTCAGGATCCGATATGGGGGGTCTGATCTGAAAGATAAGGGGGGATTTTTTTGTACTGGCACACATTATAAGGGGGTATTATTTGTACTAGCACATATTGGGGGCATTTTTTACTGGCACACATTATAAGGAGAACTATTACTACTGGGGACTACAGGAAACATTACTAGTATGCGCATAATGGGAGTTATAGGCGTCGCTACAGGGGCACTGATTCCCCTTTAAAACACTAGCCACTGCCGCCGCTAGTACAGCGGCGATCTGTCAGTTTTGCCAAACTGAAAGTACAATCCATGCTGCCCATCCACTTCACTATGGGCTCCTCGGCAGCTGGCAGCCAAGTGAATCTTCCCCCGCCAACCTCAGCTGCTATTGGCTGGGAGGGAGAGGGCAGCACTGCCATTTGCTGCCTGTGTATTTCAGCCTAGCAGGGCCTGCAGAGGCAAAAAAGAATGCAGCTTGGGGATTTAACATCAGGAAACATCGTTGCGAGCCACTCCCACTGCCACCTAGAGGAAGAAGGCACGAGGACAGAGCACATCAGAACTGTAAGTACCTTTTCTATCTGTGATGCACCCCTGACCAGCGCCCCCTGCGTTACATGCACCCCGACCAGCACCCCCTGCGTTACATGCACCCCTGACTAGCGCACCTTGAGTTACATGCACCCCTGACCAGCGCACCTTCCGTTACATGCACCCCTGACCAATGAACCCTGCGTCACATGCACCCCTGACTAGCGCACCTTGCATTACAAGCACCCCTGACCACCCCACTCTCTGTTATAAGCACCCCTGACCGCCGCATTCTGCGCTACAAGCAGAATAGTATTAGGCTACTTTCACACTTGCGTTCGGGGCTCCGCTTGTGAGTTCCGTTTAAAGGCTCTCACAAGCGGCCCCGAACGCATCCGTCCAGCAATAATGCATTCTGAGTGGATGCGGATCCGCTCAGAATGCATCAGTCTGGCACCGTTTGGCCTCCGTTCCGCTCAGCAGGCGGACACCCGAACGCAGCTTGCAGCGTTTTGGTGTCCGCCTGGCCGTGCGGAGCCAAACGGATCCGTCTAGACTTACAATGAAAGTCAATGGGGACGGATGCGTCTGTCCTGGCTCCACTTTGACACGGATCTGTTAGAAACCGTTCACGTCTCTGCGCATGCCCAGTAACTTCCTGTCCCTCCCCCTCATCGTCGGCCATTTTGGATTATCGACTTGGTGAGACTGGTAAGTATATGAAGTTTTGTCTGTTTGTCTATCTTTCTTTTTTTACTATCTATTTATCTATCTATCTCTCTATTTCTAGGGTGGGGGGGCTGCTGGCACTTGGGAAGGGGTGTGTGTGTCTGGAACAGTGGGGGCCGCTGGCACTGGTGGTGGGGGCTGCCTTTATGGGGGGCTTCTGGCACTGGGGGGCTGCTGGCACTGCGGGGGGGTGGCTGGAACTGGGGGGGGGGTCTGCTGGCACTGCGATGATGTTTTTGGCTGAAACTGTGGATGCTGCTGGCACTGCGGGGATGTTTGTGGCTGGAACTGTGCGGTGCTTCTGGCACTGCGGGGGGGGGGGGGGTTTGGCTTAAACTGTGGTTGCTGCTGGCACTGCAGGGGTGTTTGTGGCTGGAACTGTGCGGTGCTTCTGGCACTGCGGGGGTGTGTGTGGCTGAAACTGTGGTTGCTGCTGGCACTGCGGGTGTGTTTGTGGCTGGAACTGTGCGGTGCTTCTGGCACTGCGGGGGGGGGGGGGGGTGGCTGAAACTGTGGATGCTGCTGGCACTGCGGGGGTGTTTGTGGCTGGAACTGTGCGGTGCTTCTGGCACTGCAGGGGTGTTTGTGGCTGGAACTGTGCGGTGCTTCTGGCACTGCAGGGGTTTTTGTGGCTGGAACTGTGGGGTCTGCTGGCACTGCGGGTGTGTTTGTGGCTGGAACTGTGGGGTCTGCTGGCACTGCGGGGGTTTTTGTGGCTGGAACTGTGGGGTCTGCTTCATTGGGAGGGCTGAAGGCACTGTGTGAAGGTTGTTTGGAACTGGGGGCCTGATGTCATTGTGGGGGGCTGCTGGCACTATGCGGGGCTGCTGTCTCTGGGGGTGTTTATGGCACTTGGGGGGGGGGGGGATTATGGTTCCTGTCGGGTTAATTTTTTTAATTCATTTTATTATTAGGGTCGTTCCCAAAAAAAAAAATATATATATCAAAATTAAAGAAACATCTGTGGTGGGCAATCACAGATCTATATTTTAAAAAGTAAGCATAAAAAAAAAATGTTTTTGATATATGTGGAAATAGTGCTCTACAAGTTCCTTTAACGTTATCTGCATTTTGTCTGGTATTCTGTTGCGTACAGATGTCATCAAAGAAGACATCCGCCATAGACTGGAAAAACCCACCCAGAAGGCGACGTCGTATCCAGTGGCCGGTAAGTATAAAATCAACACTTGGAGTTTGCACTGTTTGATTCGTTGCATTAATCAGTATGTGCTCTTATTATAGATTTCTTCATCATCTGCGGAGAGCTCTCCGGAAGTGGCCGGAGCTGCCGGGGCCAGCTCACCAGCATCGCCATCGTCCAGGGGAGGTGGACCAAGCCCGGACCGGGGCTCTCAAGAAGTAAATATATATATATATATATATATATATATATATATATATATAGTTGTTTTTTTTATTTTTATTTAAGTACAGTCTTCTAAAAAAAAAATTTTTTGTTTTAGCAATCTGCACCTAGAGCCGCCAGCGAGGATCCCCCAGTCGCCTCCAGAGTCCGCGGGAATGAGCGTGGCGGTCGTAGACGTGTAAGTCTTGAATTAAGTAGTTTTTATTTGCATTTTGTATTAGGATTTACATTAAATTTTGTATTTCCTTTTTTTCAGGGTTCCGTAGGCTCCACCAGGGAAGATGAGGAGTTCGGGGTTCCGACCATCGATAACTGCTCCTCATCCAACTGGTGGAGGCGCATCCAGCATTATGGGACCACTCCGACCGCCACCACGCCAATCATCGTCGTACCCAGCAGCTCTGGAGGGACATCTGTGCTGAAATTTTCGAGACCTGGGGGGATCTAAATGCGGCGGCTCAGGAGAAATATGGTAAGTAAAACAATATGTATTTTAATATATTAAAATATTGTTCTTTTCCTTTCATCATGCTGATTTTAGTTTTTATAGTTTTTTTTCTATAGTCAAACTGGTTACAACACGTTGGCGATCTATCCGGGACCGCTTCAGGAGGGATTATAACAAGGAGGGTCAGGCCCCGAGTGGCTCCGGAGGAACCTCAGGGACCACCTACATCCATATGGCGGCCCTGGGGTTCCTACAAAAGGCGATGGCACCAAAAAGGCAAATATTTTTAACAACTGTTAAAAAAATTAATTGTAAAGGGGCTGTCTGAGACAGGATAGCGTTTGGCTCCGCTGTTTTGGCCAGCCCCCTACAGTCAGAGGGACAACTGTTCTCTCCATCTGAGTGTAAGGGGCTGTCTGAGACAGCGGAACATTTGGCTCCCCTGTTTTGGCCAGCCCCCTACAGTCAGAGGGACAACTGTTCTCTCCATCTGAGTGTAAGGGGCTGTCTGAGACAGAGGAGCGTTTGGCTCCCCTGTTTTGGCCAGCCCCCCACAGTCAGATGGACAACTGTTCTCTCCGTCTGAGTGTAAGGGGCTGGCTGAGACAGCGGAGCGGTTGGCTCCCCCTATGGTATACGGTAGACATAGCATAGAACATGGATGTTTTAATTAAAGAACAATTCCTAACTTTCCTTATTTTTTTCCTACAGAAGTGCCAGCAGCACTCGGGAGCCTGACCGATCTCCTGAGGCGGAACCGGAACAGATCGCCAGCGCCAGCCCTCCTGTCCCTCATGTATCGGCTCAGGATAATCCGGGTCCCCTACCGGGTCCCTCCGCTCAAAAGAGGCTCTTAGGTTTTCGTCAAAATTTGAGAGCCCTGGTGAGCGGGCAGAGATCCGGTAGGCCAAATCGAGCTGATTATGCGAACCTTGTAGAGGTCTTTTCCGACGCTCTAGAAGGTTTTGCCCAACATCAGATGGAGTTTGGTGCTGACTTAATTCGCCGCTGGGAGGGGGCGGAGTCGGCGTTTCAACGCAGCCCAAACTACCATTATGGGCTAAGCCTAATCAGTTTGATGGACTCAATGACGCCCGAGCAGTTGCATGAATTTAAGATCATGCTAGACAACGGGTCATGGGAAATCATGCACCGCCCCCAACCCCCCCCACCCCCATCCCACACCTATCCCCCATCCCACACCTACCCCCCATCCCACACCAGTGGACAGTACCGCCAACCTTTCCCTTCCCACCCCCCCCCCCCCCCCAAGTATGTGTTTCCTTCTGCTTCTTTTTCTTCTCCTGCCCCATATTTTCCTCCTACTTCTTTTCAAACTCCCTCCACCTCTACACATGCTCTGGTCCCCTCCTCCTCAGACCCTTCCTTTCTCCACACCCCGCAATTATGCCCTGCATCCTTTCCTGTGGCCCGTAGTTTCACCTCAGTGGATCGCCAGGACAGGGGGGCTACCATTGTGTTGAGAAAGGGTTGAGACGTATGCATATATATCCATGCATGCCTGCAAACACGTGCGGGCATGTATGGTATATATGCATACATTACCACCGCATCATGGGATGATGTGCGCAGATGTGCCCAACATCTGCGCACGTCTGCCCATGGTGATCCCCAGGGGCTCATAATGGCCCCTGTGGCATATATGTGCTGTGCCCCCTTTGTAATGTAGGGGCTTGTGCCTCCTTATAATGTAGGGGCTCGTGCCCCCTTATCATATGTGCCCCCTTTAGATCCATGTCCCTAATATTAATGTATACATGTGTATGGATGTGCCCCAAGCATCCATACGCATGTATATTATATATATTCCCCCCTCCTACACCTGAAACCAGGTGCATCGGTGTGAATGTGCCCCAAGCATTCACACCAATGCAATCTGGCTAATTACATCAGAATGACTGGACAAGGGTCCGGTCATCCTGATGGATACAAAGAGCTCAGATTCAACAGAATCTGAGCCCTTTGTTGTAATTATCTTCAGCGCCGCTGGAAATAATTACGCATAATAGAAGAAGGGGAGAAGCCTCCCCTCCTCCTATTATGCGCATTCCGACAGTGCGATTACTATCGCACTGTCCGGAATGCTAGGTGCAGCAGGCGGGAGATCTAAGGCGTCTCCCGCCTGTCTGCAGCGCGTCCCTGATGTGCTGGCCGGCGCAGTGACGTCATATCACTGCGCCGGCCCACGTGGATGATGGGGGCGCTCGCGCGCCTCCTGGTGGGCGGCGCGGCGCGGGAGTGCGGGCCGCCGGGGTTAAATATCCGGCGGCCCGGCACTCAAGTGAGTGAGGATCAGACCCCCACCTTGGAGCAGAGCGCATCCTGCGCTCTGGGGGAAGAAGCCTGACCAGACCCCCGCTAAAAGGAGAGCGCATCCTGCGCTCAGAAATGAGAGCCCCGACCGGACCCCCACCTGGATAAGAGAGCACATCCTGCGCTCAGAGAAGGATCGGGACGGAGCGGTCTCCCCCCCCCCCCCCCCCTGTTGGAGAGAATCACCCTGGACAACGAGCAGAAACATTAAGTATCGCTCCCTATTAACCCCTATTTGCCCATATCCCCTATCCCACCAACGATCCACATCCCCTATCCCTGTACCTCCTCCCATCTGTGAGTTAACCCTTACACCCCTGATTCTGTGCCCCTGATTTCCCTGATACCCTTGCCATTAACCCCTACAGTGCCCAGATCTCAGCAGCATTGCTGCTGTCCTTAGCCCCATACCCTGATTAACCCCTGGTGGTTCTGTCCTTCACCCCTGTTTAGAGCATGCCCTGCTCTGCAAACAATTTAACCCCTTGTACCCCGTAGGGACAGTGATCAGTCAGACGGGTGGGTTGTTATATACTTGTATGTGTGAACTGTATAGTTAGTTTATGGGTGGAATTTGGGAACGTGTAGTGTAGTTTAGGATTGTATATTTAGTGCTGTATTGTTAGTGTATTGCGTGCGTAGTGTATTGTAAGTAATAAATTCTGTTATATTTGTACCCTTTGTGTAGCGTGTACTTGTTAGCGGTAGCGAGTTAGTAAGGCGCATGCAGCTAGTGTAGCGATCAGTGTAAAGCATAGCGAAGGTATTGTAATTATTATATAAAGGCATAAATAGGCGGAGTCATCAATAGACGGCTCCTCCTATTTAGGAATATTAATTATCGATATTTGCATAATATTGGTGATTACTATCCCCCCTTTACACATTGCCAGCCCCAGACCATCAACCCCACGACAGTCCACCTCCCCTCACAGTTATGAACAATTGTAAATAATATTTATGTTTATATTTATTTTATTTATTTTCTGTATTAAAAATTAAATCATTGTTCAATCTTGTGCCCTTTCATATGAGCCCTTGTGGGAGTCACGGTCCATCAGCATCATCAGGAATTAATTAATAAATTGTGATTTTAACGTTTAATGATTTCCCGATGACGCTAATATAACTAATCAAAAGAAGATACCGGCGGCACTGCGCTGTCTGCGATGCGGTGCGCGTGTCCAGGGAAGATCCACAGATACTGGTATAGAGAGGAACGGCACTCGCTTTGGTTATAATTTGTCAATCATGTTTGACAAAGGCTCATAGCAGCCGAAACGCGTCACTTACCACTTGTATGTGACCATTAAAATTACTTGTTAATTATAACCAAAGCGAGTGCCGGTCCTCTCTATACCAGCTAATATAACTAGTGTGATTACCACAAGGGGCACGCAAGGGACATACAGTTTTTAAAGGGGTATTCACATAGACAATGGGGGGATTTCACTTGAATATGTCCCCATTGTCTGATAGGTGTGGGTAACATTGGTAGGACCCGCACCTATATCGAGAACGGAGCGGGGAGCACTGTTGCTGGAGGACAAGAAATTTCTCATGGTATGTCCACCTACCAAGCGCTAATCCCCGCCTCTCCCATAGAAATGAATGGAGGGCGGCAGTGCAGTGCAGCCTCATCTACTTTCTTGGCTTCGTTCTCAATATATGTGAGGGTACCAGCCGTGGGACCCACACCTATAAGACAATGTAGGCATATCTTAAAGTGGTATTCCCCCATTGTATGAGATGAGAAAACCCCTTTAAGGCCTCTTGCACACGACTGTATGCCCCAAGAGACATACGGTCCGTGAGCAGGCCATATGTCCCATAGTGGCATTGATCGTGCGCACGAGAGTACACAGCATCATAGTGTACAATCATTCTGTGCAAGTTGAGCTGCCCGCGGGGATATACTGTAGTCTTGCACTAATAGATCATATGAGTGCGGGACAATAGCCCAGTTTGCGGCACAACATGATCAGCATCATGATGCTCTGTACTCCCGTACGCACGATCAATGACGATCAGGGAAATATGGCCCGCTAAGGAACACTATACATTAAGTGCATGTAGTCATGTACAAGAGTCCGAAAGGTGTGGTCCATTATCAAAGTTATGGAAAGCTATGAATTTCAACAAGATACCCCTGAAGAAATATAGGAGCATTACAACCCTATGGATCTGAATACATGAAGATGGAACCTAGAAATGCTTTTCATTCCTAAACGGATCCGCTAAATGGATGACAAAACGGAAACCAACGTGACAAACGGATCCGTAATACAGACGGATTAAACGGATCCGTCTGAATGGCTTTCGTTTGGCTCCGTTTAGTCAGTTTATTGATGGATCCGTTTGAAATGCCTTTCAAACGGATCCTTGAAACGCAAGGTGTGAAAGTAGCCTTAGTTGCACACACCAACAACACTCACAGGGTTATTTCACAAAAGGGTGAAGAGTTTGGAGAAGTCAGGAGAAGTGAACAATATAGGACAACATAGCTGATTTGAAAAAAATTCTCCAATTCAGCTCACTTTCCTATTCAGTTATGTTGTCTTAGATTGTTCCCTTCTCCAAACTCTTCACCCTTTTGTGAATAAGCCTGTGAGCGTCTGTTCATTGGTCTTCTTTAGTGACATGTTTAAAATATGGGATTATTTACACAGTCCTGGTGTTTGCTGAAACTGCTTTAAACTAAAAAGAAAAGTTTTCAAGAGTGTTTCGCTCTCTCTCAGGTTTGAAGCAATACCGAGGAAGAAAGGAAAACTCTTGAAAGCTTGTCTTTTAACCCATTAGGGACCCATGACGTACCGGTACGGCATGGATCCCGAGTCCTTAAGGACCCATGACGTACCGGTACGTCATGAGTTTAAATTGAGATTGTGGCGCCCCAGGGGTTAATCCGCACAGGATGCCGGCTGAAATCATTCAGCCGGCATCCTGTCACAACGCCTGGGGGGGTCATATGACCCCCCCGTATCGGCGATCGCAGCAAACCGCAGGTCAATTCAGACCTGCGGTTTGTTGCGATCTCTGCTGTTTCTGATCGCCGCGGTCCCTGACCGCGGCGATCAGAAACTTTAGTGTGGCATAAATATATAGTTATCACCCCCCCTGCACCCCTGCATGATTTTAGCCTGGTGGGAGGTGCACGGGGGGTGTTGCGGGCGGTGCGGGAGGTGGGCGGTGCGGCAGGCGGGATCGCGATCCCCCGCCCGCCTCCCGCCGAATAATCTTTGGCTTCTAGTGGGTATACCAGGGTGTCAGCACATTGCTGACACCCTGGTATAAACGGCTGACATCTGTGAATGGATGTCAGCCGTTTAACCCTTTCCATACAGCGGTCCGTACGGACCGCTTTATGGAAAGAGTTAACAGTAAGATGCGGCTCCCTCCCTCTCCCATCGGGGGGCTGCTGTGCCTTTGCAGCCCCCCGATGGGAGAGGGAGAGAGCCCCCAGACAGCCCCCCGAAGCCCCAGTCCTTACCCTTCCCCGTCTGCGAAGTTGTGGCAGACGGCGAAGGTTCCCATGGCAACGGGACGCCTGCTCAGGCGTCCTGCTGTCCATGGTGCTGAACAGATCTATGCTAAAAGCATAGATCTGTTCAGTGTAAGTAAAATACAGTACAGAACCCTATATGCTGTACTGTACTGTATTATACAGACATCAGACCCACTGGATCTTCAAGAACCAAGTGGGTCTGGGTAAAAAAAAAAGTAAGAAAAAGTGAAAAAAATGTGAAAATCAAAAAACACATTTATCACTAATTAAAAATGAAAAAAATAAAATTCCCTACACATGTTTGGTATCGCCGCGTCCGTAACAACCTGATCTATAAAACGGTCATGTTATTTTCCCCGCACGATGAACGCCATAAAAATAAAAAAATAAAAACTATGAGAAAATTGAAATTTTGCCCACCTTACTTCCCAAAAAAGGTAATAAAAGTGATCAAAAAAGTCACATGTATGCCAATCAAACCGTCATCTCATCCCGCAAAAAATGAGACCCTACCCAAGATAATCGCCCAAAAACTGAAAAAACTATGGCTCTTAGACTATGGAAACACTAAAACATGATTTTTTTGTTTCAAAAATGAAATCATTGTGTAAAACTTACATAAATAAAAAAAAGTATACATATTAGGTATCTCCGTGTCCGTATCGACCGAGTCTATAAAAATATCACATGAGTTAACCCCTCAGGTGACCACCGTAAAAAAATAAAAATAAAAACGGTTTAAAAAAAGCTATTTTTTGTCATCTTACGTCACAAAAAGTGCAATAGCAAGCGATCAAAAAGTCATATGCACCCCAAAATAGTGCCAATAAAACAGCTATCTCATCCCGCAAAAAATGAGACCCTACTCAAGATAATCGCCCAAAAAAACTATGGCTCTTAGACTATGGAGACACAAACTTTTTTTGTTTTAAAAATGAAATCATTGTGTAAAACTTACATAAATAAAAAAAAAAGTATACATATGTAAAGTCATCACAATTTTTGGGGGTATTACTATGTATTACAGAAGTAGAGAAACTGAAACTTTGAAATTTGCCAATTTTCCAAAATTTTTGGTAAATTAGGTATTTTTTTATCCAAAAACAATAATTTTTTTGACTTCATTTTACCAGTGTCATGAAGTACAATATGTGACAAAAAAACAATCTCAGAATGGCCTGGATAAGTCAAAGCGTTTTAAAGTCATGAGCACTTAAAGTGACACTGGTCAGATTTGCAAAAAATGGCCAAGTCCTTAAGGTGAAATAGGGCTGAGTCCTTAAGGGGTTAAGTAATAGGTTAGTACAATAAAAAGGTATCCCTGCATACCGCAATACTCTCGTATTTTGCAATCTTATTTATACATACTTATTTAGTTTTTTTCAGTAGTATGATTAAGTGGTGAAAATTATTAGTGCCCTCCAATTTTTGACTGTGGTATCTTATGTGCCCTCCCTATATATTTTTCATAGAGTCGCCACTGATGGGAGTGCTATTACTATTGGGGGCACTGTTAATACTATGCTCTCTGGCAGATCATTTCTATAAGTGAGACTTTGAGGAGCACTATTGCTGAGTGGGACACCCTGACACAGTATCAGCTTAGCACAATTATTTTTGGAGCACTTTATGTTTATACTATTTGAAACAAAGCACTGAGGGAGGGGGGACCCAAGCTGAACTCTTGCACCAGGGCCCATGAGTGTCAGCCATATTGCCGCACTAGCAGTGCCACTAATTCCTTAAATAACAATGGCAGCCATAATGCCCTCTTAATAATGGTGGCCAATATACTTTATTACACTGTCTGCCCCCGCATCATCCCCCCTCCTCCCCCCCCCCCATCCTTGTTAAAAGTGATTAACCAATTTCAACATATAATGGTCATCCTGGAATGAATTAATATGGTATGTTGAGGGATCACTATACTATTCCAATTATGTCACTTTAAGAACATGAATTATACAAAGGACTGTAAAATTATTTTAACTTTAAATCCATTTGGCAACCGGCATTTCCACCTCTATGGGTCTCTGCTGGACATCTAATATTATTCTACAGAAAAGACTTCTCTTTAATCAACTAACAACACATTGCGAACAAAAACTCCCCATATTTAAAAGTTTAACTTTACTTTCATCAATTTATAATCAGAGTTTCTCTGCTATGTTTGATTCCTAACAAACAAGGATAAAAGTCGTGTGCCCCCATTGCTAATGAGATGATAAAACAGCAGGGATCAAGTTTTTAATTACTACAGGCTATGCACTAGAGAGGTACCAGTGGTATTTTCTATTGCATGTCTAAGTTGTAACTTCAGGCTTATGACAGTCATGCTGTGTTGCTCTTCCTTTGATGATCTCTCATCTTTGTCTCCTGAGAACATAAGAAAATTTTGGAGTTGGTTTCCTCAGGGCTTAAGCAATTATTGTTGCAACCTGGTGCAGGTTCTGTAGTAAAACTGCTGCCACTTGTTGAGAAGTGAACCTAGTGATAGACATCTTTGTTTTCAAATTTGAGTAAGATTCACTCTCATCTGTGACAAATATATCTACCATACAGAAGCAATTTAGTGTATTTCTTTATTGTATGGGAACAATTTACCGGTTACATGAAAGATACAAAGACAAAAAGAAACTGCTGAAATGTATTTAAGCCTCTATAATTTGTTGTTAGAGGCTTTCTATCCTCAGACAGGTGCCTTTGATTGTCCTCATTGTTAAAGGCGTTGTCTCATTTCGCCATTACGATAACAAGATGGGACTAAGCACTGGCCCCAGGTTGCCAGGCTATTTCCATAAGCCCAGAAAACTGAGGCCAGTGTTTAGCCCCATCTCACCTTGGAAATGGCAAAATGGGACAACCCCTTAAAGTTTTCTCTTGACAAGATAGTGGACTGGATCCTTGCGGCTACAACTGGTTTTGCACTGGCTAGACCAGTGCAGAGCCTTAAAGTGGTGAGCTCCTGACTCTCTTGCAACAGATGCTGTCAAGGAAGAGAAGGGCCAGGTGAACAGAATTTTTTCCAACTATCCTTTTCTCCTACCAAGATATAAGCTTCTGCCTGAAATATCTAGCAGTGGCTTTCTCCTCTCTCCTCACTGAGAACAGATACATGCTCAGCCGAAAAGTGTATGGGGATGTCAGGGGGATGTCAGGGGGATGGCCAACTTAAATGTAAATTCATACCTGACTGAAATGATGCTGATTTTCTGCAACAGAAATGCTACCAATTTAAAACAGATTTCACTCTTTGAATTTCAAATCAAATGGGGAAATCCACACTGAAAATCCATAGCCTAAATGGACATGCTGCAGACTTAAAATCTGCACTACAGGTCAATATTTCCACCGAGTGTGGAGTGTGAGTGAAAACTCATTGGGGCACATTTACTAAGGGACTTGCACCTATTTTAGGCATAACATAGTTGCAAGTCCCCTTTTTTAACTGGCCATGCAACAATATTTAGTCAAATGGCTGGTTTAACGCCGTGTCCACCAGGGGCTGGAAACAGGCGTAACTGTTAGAGAAAACCTACGCCTGACACAGATGCACCTAATTTATGATGAGGCCCAAGTCATGTAAAAAATTAGACATATCTATCGGCAGCGTAAGGTCGAAATTAACCGCCTCCGGACCGCCTAACGCACGATCGCGGTCCGGAGGCGGCAGTGTGAGGCAGAGTCACGCATATACGCGTCATCTCGCGAGACGCTCACAGCCGTCCCACGCATGCGCATCGCGGGCCTGCAAAAGTTAGAGGGGGGTTACATCATCAGCCTGCCAGCCAATGATCATCGCTGGCAGACTGATGATTTTAAAAAAACGAATCACAGGCCATTTAACACCTTATATTTATAAATATAAGGTGTTAAATGGCTTCTCTGCTCCCCTTTTTTTTCCACTGGTATTGACTGATAGGTTTTAGGATAGTTTAGGCCCCCTCGTTTAGCGCCCAGCCCACCGCACCGCAGTCACTGATTCGCTGATTAGCATATCGCTAATCAGCATTTGTACTGTTATAGTATCTGTAAGTGATCAAAACTGATCACAGTCAGATCTATAATAGTATTAGTGTCACCTTAGTTCGCCCTCCACCCAAAACGCAGTGCTTGCCTGATCAGGCCTGATCGGTCGCCCACATGTGCGTTCGCCCACGCCCGCCCCGCCGCAGTGACAAAAAAATATATCTTTTTTTGATCACTGCACAATCACTTTACAAGCGCTGCGGCGATAAAAAAAATCCGTTTTGATATTTTTTATCAATCGCAGCGGCCTCCGGTACTTCGCTAGCCTCCCATTTGTAAGACAGGCTTGCTTTTTTCTTGGGTAGTCTCAGGTAATACCCCCTAAATTTAGTAGTCTAAATGTCAAACAAGGGGTATTCTTCTGAAGAGGCCTACAGGCTTCTGACCCAGTCGGATGAGGAATGGGAACCCTCATCTGACGAATCCAGCGGGTCAGAATATGAACCTGTAGAAAGCAGTGGCAGTCTAACCCAAAGTTCGGACGAGGAGGTTGAGGTCCCTGATACCAACAGGCGTACCCGGCCCTGTGTTGCTACACCATAGGTTGCGCAGGATCCGCTTCAAGGGCAGCAGAGGGGGCTGGCGCTGTCGGATTACGTGGTAAGGCATACACCAGCAGCGCAGCCCACCCTGGACCTAGTACCAGCACTGCCGTACAACATGGTGAAGTGGCGAGCACCAGAAGGGAAGTTGAAGCTGGTATGGTGGCACGTGCAATAGTTACCCCGTCGCAGCCACCGCACAGACAGGCCCATAGACCCCCTAGAGTCCCTGAGGTGCTGGCAAACCCTGATTGGCAGTACCCAACTTCAGCCGCACCATTAGTTCCCCCTTTCACCGCCCAGTCTAGAGTTCGGGTTGAGACAGCTCAGATCGGTTCGGCACTGGGATTTATTGAGCTGTTCTTGACTGCGGAGCTCTTGGACATAGTCGTGGCAGAGACAAATCGGTATGCCACTCAATTTATAGCCGCCAACCCGGGAAGCTATTATGCCCAGCCTTTCCGGTGGAAACCAGTCCAAGTTTCCGAATAAAAATTTTCTGGGCCTTCTCCTCAACATGGGTCTAACCAAAAAGCATGAATTGCGGTCATATTGGTCCACGAACCCAATTCATCACATGCCCATGTTCTCTGCTGCCTATGTCCAGGACACGATTTGAGCCATCCTGCGTTTCCTGCACTTTAGCGATAACACCACCTCCCGTCCCAGAGGCCACCCAGCTTTTGACCAGGCTCCACAAAATTCGGCCCCTCATAGACCACTTCAACACCAAATTTGCAGATTTGTATACCCCTGATCAAAACATCTGCGTAGACGAGTCCCTTATACATTTTACCGGGCGCCTTGGCTTCAAACAATACATCCCAAGCAAGCGTGCCCGGTATGGGGTCAAATTGTATAAGCTCTGTGAATGGGCCACAGGCTATACCCACAAATTTCGTTTCTATGAGGGTAAAGATCAGACCCTGGAGCCGTTCGGTTGCCCTGACTACCTGGGGAGCAGTGGGAAGACAGTCTGGGACTTGGTGTCACCCTTATTCGGCAAGGGGTACCATCTTTATGTGGACAATTTTACACAAGTGTGGCCCTCTTAGGCATTTGTTCCTAGAACAGGATTGGCGCCTGTGGTACCGCGCGAACTAGTCGCGCGGGCTTCCCCCAACGGCTCGTTAGCACCCGTCTTGCAAGGGGGGCAGAGGGCCTGCACTGTGTAACGAAGAACTGCTCGCGGTGAAATGGAGAGACAAGCGTGACGTTTACATGCTCTCCTCCATTCACGCAGACACGACAATACAAATTGAGCGAGCAACCCGTGTCATTGAAAAGCCCCTCTAGGTCCACGACTATAACCTTCACATGGGAGGGGTGGACTTCAATGACCAGATGTTGGCTCCTTATTTAGTTTCCCGACGCACCAGATGCTGGTATAAGAAGGTGTCTGTATATTTAATTCAATTGGCTGTATATAATAGTTTTGTTCTCTACAGTAAGGCTGGGAGAACAGGATCCTTTCTCAAATTTCAGGAAGAGATCATCGAGAACCACCTGTATCCAGGAGGTTCCGTGGCCCCATCCACCAGTGTAGTGAGCCATCTACACGAGCGATATTTCCCCAATGTCGTTGCTGGTACCTCAACCCAACCGTCACCCCGAAAAATATGTCGTGTCTGTAGCAGGAGTGGAATAAGGCGTGACACCCGCTATTTCTGTCCTGACTGCCCTGACCACCCTGCCCTATGCATAGGGGAGTGTTTCTGTAAATACCACACACAGGTACACTTAGCATAGGGATTGCATCTCACAGGACAGGCACACAGGGCTATTAGGGCCATTCACACAGAGCTGCTGCAAACCTCTCCTTTCACCTAGGACAAAGTGCATAATGTACTTCGCCACATCTTTGGGCGATTTGCGCTTTGCACATTGACCCATGGGGAAGGAGAGGTTTGTTCTATAAAGGTAAAAAAACAAAAAAAAACACCAGTAAGCAAACACGTTAATGTTTAGTTCAAAAAGTTAAAGTTTACATGTTCTGTTCCAAAGTTATAAAATTATTGCGTTGTGGCCTGTTTTTTTTTTTTTTTTTTTTTTTTCACCTTCCAGGTGGACCAAACCGATCTACTAGCTGCAGCACCGATGTGCATTCTGACAGAAGCATTGCGCTGCTGTCAGATTACACGCAAGTCGGTGTATGCAGCGCTGCAAGACGGGATTTTTTCCTCTGCAGTGACAGATACGTTTGCCAAGGCATACGAGCTGAGGAGGAGGCGGCGTTCCTATGCTTTGGCAAACACTTTGTTATATATATAAAAAAAAATAAAAAAAAATCCCAGCAATGATTTATTCATCCACATCGATTGATGTGAATGGAGAAATCGGGTTTGCCAGGGCATACGAGCTAAGTGGGTATGGATGTTGGGCGGAGCTCCTATGTCCTGGCAGACGCTTTTCCCCTCCTTTTTTTTTTTTGGCAGAGATTTTTTCATCCACATTGATCAATGCGAATGAAGAAATCTGTGCCGTTCAGTTTTTCTTTCAGCCCAGAGGCTGAACGGAAAAAAAAAATCTCATTACCTGTATGCTCAATATAAGGAGAATAGCAGAAACTCCTAATGCTGGCCATACATGTAATGATTGCGGAGACCCTCAAATGCCAGGGCAGTACAAACACCCCACAAATGACCCCATTTTGGAAAGAAGACACCCCAAGGTATTCGCTGAGGGGCATATTGAGTCCATGAAAGATTGAAATTTTTGTCCCAAGTTAGCGGAAAGGGAGACTTTCTGAGAAAAAAAACAAAAAAGAAATCAATTTCCGCTAACTTGTGCCAAAAAAAAAAAAATTCGATGAACTCGCCATGCCCCTCATTGAATACCTTGGGGCGTCTTCTTTCCAAAATGGAGTCAAATGTGGGGTATTTATACTGCCCTGGCATTTTAGGGGCCCTAAAGCGTGAGAAGAAGTCTGGGATCCAAATGTCTAAAAATGCCCTCCTAAAAGGAATGTGGGCCCCTTTGCGCATCTAGGCTGCAAAAAAGTGTCACACATGTGGTATCGCCGTACTCAGGAGAAGTAGGGCAATGTGTTTTGGGGTGTCATTTTACATATACCCATGCTGGGTGGGATAAATATCTTGGTCAAATGCCATCTTTGTATAAAAAAATGGGAAAAGTTGTCTTTTGACGAGATATTTTTCTCACCCAGCATGGGTATATGTAAAAAGACACCCCAAAACACATTTCCCTACTTCTTCTGAGTACGGCAATACCAGATGTGTGACACTTTTTTGCAGCCTAGGTGGGCAAATTGGCCCACATTCCAAAGAGCACCTTTCGGATTTCACAGGATAATTTTTTACAGATTTTGATTTCAAACTACTTCTCACGCATTAGGGCCCCTAAAATGCCAGGGAAGTATAACTACCCCACAAGTGACCCCATTTTGGAAAGAAGACACCCCAAGGTATTCCGTGAGGGGCATGGCGAGTTCCTAGTAATTTTTATTTTTTGTCACAAGTTAGCGGAAAATGATGATTTTTTTTTCTTACAAAGTCTCATATTCCACTAACTTGTGACAAAAAATAAAAACTTACATGAACTCACTATGCCCATCACGAAATACCTTGGGGTGTCTTCTTTCCAAAATGAGGTCACTTGTGGGGTAGTTATACTGCCCTGGCATTTTAGGGGCCCTAATGCGTGAGAAGTAGTTTGAAATCAAAATTTGTAAAAAATGGCCTGTGAAATCCTAAAGGTGCTCTTTGGAATGTGGGCCCCTTTGCCCAGCTAGGCTGCAAAAAAGTGTCACACATGTGGTATCGCCGTACTCAGGAGAAGTTGGGGAATGTGTTTTGGGGTGTCATTTTACATATACCCATGCTGGGTGAGATAAATATCTCGGGAAAAGACAACTTTTCCCATTTTTTTTAATACAAAGTTGGCATTTGACCGAGATATTTATCTCACCCAGAATGGGTATATGTAAAATGACACCCCAAAACACATTCCCCAACTTCTCCTGAGTACGGCAATACCACATGTGTGACACTTTTTTGCAGCCTAGGTGGGCAAAGGGGCCCACATTCCAAAGAGCACCTTTAGGATTTCACAGGCCATTTTTTACACATTTTGATTTCAAACTACTTCCCACACATTAGGGCCCCTAAAATGCCAGGGCAGTATAACTACCCAACAAGTGACCCCATTTTGAAAAGAAGACAACCCAAGGTATTTCATGATGGGCATAGTGAGTTCATGGAAGTTTTTATTTTTTGTCACAAGTTAGTGGAATATGAGACTTTGTAAGTAAAAATTAAAAATTAAAAAATTCATCATTTTCCGCTAACTTGTGACAAAAAATAAAAAGTTCTATGAACACACTATGCCCATGAGCGAATAGGGTGTCTAGGGTGTCTACTTTCCGAAATGGTGTTATTTGTGGGGTTTTTCTACTGTCTGGGCATTGTAGAACCTCAGGAAACATGACAGGTGCTCAGAAAGTCAGAGCTGCTTCAAAAAGCGTAAATTCACATTTTTGTACCATAGTTTGTAAACGCTATAACTTTTACCCCAATTTTTTTTATCAAAGACATGTATAACAATAAATTTAGAGAAAAATGTATATATAGATGTCGTTTTTTAAAAAAAAACATTTACAACTGAAAGTGAAAAATTTCATTTTTTTGCAAAAATTTCGTTAAATTTCGATTAATAACAAAAAAGGTAAAAATGTCAGCAGCAATGAAATACCACCAAATGAAAGCTCTATTAGTGAGAAGAAAAGGAGGTAAAATTCATTTTGGTGGTAAGTTGCATGACCGAGCAATAAACAGTGAAAATAGTGTAGTGCAGAATTGTAAAAAGTGGTCTGGTCATTAAGGGTGTTTAAGCTAGGGGGGCTGAGGTGGTTAAGACCGGCATAAAAAGACTTAGTAAATGTGCCCCATTAACTTTACTGGTACTTTAAAATGCTGAGGAATTTCTGCATGCAATTTCACAACAGAAAATCTTCAGAACATCCACTACCTGTAAACATACCCTAAGGGATCTTCTTACTTTTGTCCTTAAAGAGTAACTAAACTTTTAAACAACTTTATTTAAAAATGTTGGAAATGTCCTAAAAATAATTTTCGAATATACTTTGGTAATGGACTTTGCCAGTGTCGGACTGGGATCCCTAGGACTCACCAGTAAAATTCATTCTGCGGGCCCACTGCACAGATACATGCAAATATTACCTGCTCATACAGCCGCGGACAGCAGCAAGAGGGGTGCTGTCGGAGCACAATTCCTGTATGGTTTAAAGGCAGTAGGGCACATTTACCTTGTCCCTTGCCACCAGTTTTAATATGCAACTGTCTTCCCTACTAGGACTTGAAAACATTTTTTTTTTAGTTCTTTTTCTGCAGAGCTGTGGTATCTGATCCTATCATGTGTGATGGTGTCTGCTGAGCTGGCATTTTCATACAAAATATTGCTTTTTTTTCATTTGAAGATCATGGTAGTCCATATAATTGTCAACATTGCTATTCATGGTATTCCCTATTATACAAGTGTAGGATAAGTTTACACCCTAAAGGCGTTGTCCCACTAGTAAATATATTGTCTAGATAAAAGTTAAAAATGTTTGTTATTTCTTTCAATGTAGTGAAGATACCTGAGATTTACTTACATAGTACAGTGTCCCCTGGTGTTTACAGTGTATAGCCATATGCACTTCTATCTACTGAGTGCTGGTGGACATGCATGCTCAGTTACTGCTCCACAATCAGGTCTTAACATAGTAATCCTCTGCAGAGCAGTCAGTGTGAATTGCTTTCTGCCTCTGCAGTAGCATGGCTGTATAGCGGAGAAACCTCCTTTTGCAGGGAAAGTGAGAAAAGACTATATTGTCAGCTGCCAGAGGGGGAAGGAGACAAATATGGTACAGTCCAGAGCCTGCTAACAGCAGAACAAATTAATTACATAAAAGCAATAAATAAATAAAAATTATGCTAGATTACAGTTTAAGGCCTCATGCACACGACCGTTTTTTTTGCGGTCCGCAAAAACAGGTTCCGTAGTTCCGTGATCCGTGTCCGTTTTTCCTTCCGTGGGTCTTCCCTGATTTTTGGAGGATCCACGGACATGAAGGAAAAAGTCGTTTTGGTGTCCGCCTGGCCGTGCGGAGCCAAACGGATCCGTCCTGACTTACAATGCAAGTCAATGGGGACGGATCCGTTTGACGTTGACACAATATGGTGAAATTGCAAACGGATCCGTCCCCCATTGACTTTCAATGTAAAGTCAGGAGTCCCTATTATACCATCGGATCGGAGTTTTCTCCAATCCGATGGTATATTTTAACTTGAAGCGTCCCCATCACCATGGGAACGCCTCTATGTTAGACTATACCATCGGATTTGAGTTACATCGTGAAAATTCATATCTGACAGTATATTCTAACACAGAGGCGTTCCCATGGTGATGGGGACGCTTCAAGTTAGAATATACTACGAACTGTGTACATGACTGCCCCCGCACCTTAGGGGTTAATTGTGCGGATCACAGCCCCCTGTAAGAGATCAGGGGCTGCCAAGCAGCAGGGGGCAGACCCCCCTCCCTCCCCAGTTTGGATATCATTGGTGGCCCGTGTGCGCCCCCCCCCCCCTCTATTGTATTAATATTAATATCATTGGTGGCACAGTGTGTGGCCCCCCTTCCTCCTTCTATTGTATTATCATTGGTGGCACAGTGTGCGGCCCCCCCTCCCTCCCTCTATTGTATTAATATCATTGGTGGCACAGTGTGCGGCCTTCCCCCGGCCCCCCCTCCCTCCCTCTATTGTATTAATATCATTGGTGGCCAGTGTGCGGCCCCCCCGGCCCCCCTCCCTCCCTCTTATGTATTAATATCATTGGTGGCACAGTGTGCGGCCTCCCCTCTCCCCCCCCGATCATTGGTGGCAGTGGAGAGTTCCGATTGGAGTCCCAGTTTAATCGCTGGGGCTCCGATCGGTAACCATGGCAACCAGAACGCTAGGGAGGGAGGGAGGGGGGGCCAGGGGGGTCCGCACACTGTGCCACCAATGATAGTGCAATAAAGGGAGGGTGGGGGGGCACACTGGCCACCAATGATAATACAATAGAGGGAGGGAGGGGGGGCCGGGGGGGCCACACTGGCCACCAATGATATTAATACAATAGAGAAAGGGGGGGCCGGGGGGGCCGCACTGGCCACCAATGAAATTAAAACTGAGGAGGGAGGGGGGTCTGCCCCCTGCTGCCTGGCAGCCCCTGATCTCTTACACGAGGCTATGATACGCACAATTAACCCCTTCAGGTGCGGCACCTGAGGGGTTAATTGTGCTGATCCCAGCCCCCTGTAAGAGATCGGGTGCTGCCAGGCAGCAGGGGGCAGTCATGTACACAGTTCGCAGTATATTCTACCTAGAAGCGTCCCCATCACCATGGGAACGCCTCTGTGTTAGAATATACTGTCGGATCTGAGTTTTCACTAAGTGAAAACTCAGCTCTGAAAAAGCTTTTATGCAGACGGATCTTCGGATCCATCTGTATAAAAGTAACCTACGGCCACGGACGTTGAATGGGTCCGTGAACTGTTGTCCGTCAAAAAAATAGGACAGGTCATATTTTTTGGACGGACAGGATACACGGATCATGGAGGGGGATGAAAAACTGTGCATTTTCCGAGTTTTAAACAGACCCATTGAAAGTCAATGGGTCCGCAGAAAATCACGGAAAACGGAACAACGGCCACGGGTGCACACAACGGTCGTGTGCATGAGGCCTAAATCGGAGCCGAGCTGCAGTACACCAGCACTGCCACTACACAGCGGACAGGGCCTTCTACTTCCAGCTCCATCCACAGTTTTGTTTCAGACTCCAACGATCTGCTATTGACAACCTATCCTCAGGATTATTAATCAATATCTACAGCCTTCCAGAGATTTGGGTATGACAATTATTAGTGGGATATGGGAAGTGTTGTCAATGACTCCTTTTTGAAATATGTAAAGTATGTAGTCTTGTATTGCTGAGAGTGCTGTCATAATAAAGGGTCAGACAGCTAATTAGGGAGTTCTTAACTCCTTAGGCTGAGTTCACACGGGCGAGATTTCCGCGCGGGTGCAATGCAGTAGGTGAACGCATTGCACCTGCACTGAATCCTGACCCATTAATTTCAATGGGGCTGTGCACATGAGCATTTTTTTTCATGCATCACTTCTGCAATGCTTTAAAATCGCAGCATGTTCTATATTCTGCGTTTTTCACGCAGCCCTGGCTCCATAGAAGTGAATGGGGCTGCGTGAATAACGCATTGCATCTGCAAGCAAGTGCGGATGCAATGCGTTTTTCACTGATGGTTGCTAGGAGATGTTGTTTGTAAACCTTCAGTTTTTTATCACGCGCGTGAAAAACGCATCAAAACGCATTGCACCCGCGCGGAAAAAACTGAACAACTAAACGCAATTGCAGACAAAACTGACTGAACTTGCTTGCAAAATGGTGCGAGTTTAACTGAACGCACCCTGAACGCATCCGGACCTAATCTGTCACGCTCGTGTGAACTCAGCCTTAAGGACACAGCCTTATTTCACCTTAAGGACCATGCCATTTTTTGCAAATCTGACCAGTGTCACTTTAAGGCCACATTCACACGTCAGTATATTTTCTTTCCAGATTTACGTTCCGTTTTTTTGCGGATCGGTGTTCCGTTTTTTTGCAGATCCGTGTTCCGTTTTTTTTTTCAAAAGTGCATCCGCATCTTTTCCGTGCTTCCGTGTTTCCGCAAAAATCAGAAAAAGAAGGCGGAAAAGATGTTGCTAGGGTACCATAGAAAAAAAAAAAGGGATATAAAACTGAGCACATGGTGCTAGTACAGTCGCCATTTTATTGTGCTTTTGGTGTCGTTCAGAGCTGTGTAAGAAACCTCTGCTTGGCTGGCATAGTTTTCTACCGATTTCTCAGCGATCATCATGGCAGAAGACATGGATACCGTACTATTTAACTGGATTCTCTCTCAGCGATTCAGACGGCAGTCATCTATGCTGGATGAAGAACCGGGGAGGAAGAGGAGACGGCAGTGGGTCCATCCCATTGTTGCTCAGCGCCTTCAGAAAGGACAATTTCACAAGTTATACAACGATCTGCGACGTGACCCTATAAAGTTCAAAAGCTATTGCCGGATGTCCATGGAAGCATTCGATCATCTGCTGGTCTCTCTACATCCTGACCTTAATTTCCTGGACACCAGCATGAGGCGCTGCATATCTGCTGAAAAACGGTTGCTTGTCACCCTGAGGTAAGTGAATGTGTCATTTTTAAATACTATATATCAGTGATGGCGACCCTTTTAGAGATTGAGTGCCCAAAACCGCAACCCCAAAACCCGCTTATTTATCGTAAAGTGCCAACGTGGCAAGTTAACCTGAATCCTACAGTCCAATATAGTATATCTTTCATGTACATTCTCATGTAGTAGCTAAAATAGCCTGTCTACATTCAGTGTGCTGCCTGTGCTGTTCATGGTGCGTCCTGCGCTGATGAATGGCAGGAAAGGTCATATTGGCACACTCATACTTTTTCCAGGGTGTGGGTGCCCACATAGAGGGCTCCGAGTGCCGCCTCTGGCACCCATGCAATAGGTTCGCTACCACTGCTATATATTCAATATAAATATATTCTAATGAAAGTTTGCACTTAGGTTTCTTTCCTTTTTTGTATTTTTCAGATTCCTTGCTACTGGAAATTCTTTCGCTTCGTTGCATTTTGAGTTTCTGCTTGGAATCTCTACAATCTCTGGGATCATCTGTCATACCTGTACAGTTATATGGCAGCGTCTCAGGGAAGCGGTGATGCCCACCCCCAAGGCGGAAGATTGGCTACGTATCGCCGAGGGATTTTACTAATCTGCGCAGTTTCCTAACTGCATTGGGGCACTGGACGGTAAGCATATCCGTGTAAAGAAGCCGCCTCACTCAGGGTCCCGGTACTTCAATTACAAGCAATATTTTTCTGTAGTTCTGATGGCCCTTGTTGACAGTAACTACAGGTTTGTAATTGTGGATATCGGGGCCTATGGGAGCACTTCAGACAGCCGCATCTTTAGTGCTTCTAGAATGTGTGAACGGCTTCAGACAAACCAGCTTGCCCTGCCAGAGCCCAGTAGACTTCCCGGATCTGCAGGTCCGCCGGCTCCATTTGTGATCGTGGCAGACGAAGGATTTGCTGATGTGGCCCTTCCCTAGACGCGATCTGGATGACAGGAAGCGCATCTTCAACTATCGATTGACTCGCGCCCGTCGGTATGTGGAGTGCGCTTTCGGAATACTGTCCACTAAGTGGAGAGTATTCATGTCATCCATACAGATGAATCCGGACAATGCCACCCTGGTGATACAGGCTTGTGTACTGCTACACAACTTCACCAGGATCCACGATGCCTCAACAGATGCAGATTTGGGCCTAAATATGACATCTTCAGTCAGTTTAGACCTGAGCCGGCCTGGACGCCCTGGAACAGCTGGACTAGCTGTTCGGGAACTCTATGCCGACTACTTCTGCAGCCCTGAGGGGGCATTGTCGTGGCAGTTGGATGCCATCCGTGGAAGACGCTGATTTCAGCTGGAATCTGGTTGAAATTTTTGAAAATTTGAAATTCCTTAGTTTAGTTAGATCCCCTGTTGTTAGTTTAGATTAGGGACTCGCAAGATAATGAGGACCCTTGACTTGGGCTTGCGGGCTGAGGTATTGTGCCATATCTGAAATTTTTCTGAAAAAATGGTGTAAATACCTTCTAATACCTCATTTCTAATTATGTCTATTACATTTTTGGAACCAACGTTTAGATTTGTTCATGTCCTCACAGCTGAACACGAACATGTTCCATTTTTATTAATAAAATGGTATATGTATGCGTTCAGCTTTGACCAAGGACAACAACAGACGTAATCAGGGCCGCAATCCACAGATAAAATCCTTCTTTGCAGAAAAGGTAAGTATATTACATCATGATTTCATCCATGTAGACACTGCGATGTGAGAATTGGAGCATTTCATACTCCAATGCTCTAATTTGCACATCACTTTATCGGGCATGGCAATGGGTTCCTTATTTGGCCAATACATTGCCACTGATGGGCAGATGCTTCGACCAAGCACTGTGTTTGGTGATGTCAATAGCACTAATATGCGGACTTCTGCGCTGACATGGTCTGTTAAAAGGCTAGGGCTGTGCGAGTGCCAGCCCATTTGAGCTAGTGACATCATCAAAAACACTGCTTGCCAGAAGCATCTGCATAAACTTTTAAATTTTTTAAATAGTCTTTTCCATGCACTAACAAGCAAAGAGCAATGGAGAATATTTGAGCATTAAAAACCTCTGTTGCTCACGCAGGTTGAGCATGGATGAAAATATGGATCCAAATAGTATTGAGTTCAATAACAGTGATGCAGAACGGACGAATCACAGACTCATTCAAGTAGAATGGGTCTGGATCAGTCCCAACTGCAGAACTTCAGTTCTCTGTGTATTTGGGACCACAAAATGCGGTACCAAATGCATGGAACAGAAGCATCAACTTTGGTGTGCATGAGCCCATTTTTAATACAAATGACCGAAATTTATAATAGGTCATCAATATTAAATTCAAACTAAAATGAAATAAAATAAAACTTTATAGTGAAAAATAACATAGAGGTAAACTTTTTTTTTTAATAACAAAACAAACAAAAAAAATAATTTAAAGGTCATATAAATCCCTCATGAAAGGGCCTGGAGGATGGACCATAGGAGGATCAGGACGGTGACTTGAATCAGGATTGACCTGAAGCATGGCATTTCGGTCGTTCATTATATAGTCCATCAGATGATGTGGCTCCTGGGGGCCTGAAAAAAGGTCCATTAGCATTGCAATAGCCGAAACGCAACGTGTTTGCCGTTCTTCGAGCACACGGCGGAAGCAAGGAGCCAGCCCTTTTAATGTAATTTCTTCCTTCCCGTCAGACCGATTCCGGTTTAGATACTCCATCACCATCATATCTACTTGTTGGCGGAGATCTACACCGGAATCGGTATTGACTCTTCTAGCTCGTCTGCCAGAAGAACGGCAAACAGGTTCCTCTGCAGCTTCGTTGCTGGGAGGGATTTCAGGAACTTCAACATTTTCGGACGTTTGCTCTGCTGTGCTCAGAAGCTGAGAACATGAGGCTTCTTCTGTGTCTTCTGGTTGTTCCATCACCAGTGGTTGGTCCTCCACCATTGTTGAAGTTTGTGGCCTCTCAGCTACTTCTACCGATGGGGTCTGCGAACCTGAATTTTCACTTAAGTTGTCTACCGTTCTATAATAAAAAATAAAAAAATATAAATTACAAAAAATATACATATCGTACCGTTCTACAGTTAAAAATCTTTAAATGTGGTACCTTACACTGTAGCACATGTACCCTAAATGCCAGATAGAGGAATCACCCTGTGAGAAAAGCAGATGTCTCCTCCTCCCTGTTCCCATGCTAGGTATTTACATACAGGGCACATAAATATAATGGGGACTACTGCACCGCAACAGAGGATATAATTAAGATTCCTTACTACATGACATGTAGGGGACATGTGCTACTGTGTAAGGTACCACATTTTAATGAGTACAAACTGGTGAAAGGTGCACCCAAAAAATATATAACTTAAAAACTACTTACGGTCTTAACTCCATTATTTGCTTGAGAAATTGGAGCTGCCTTGTAAACATATATGGCTTCTTGCGTTTGGCTCCATCACCGCTCTTTTGGGAACTATTGAGTTCTCTCCGGAACTGATCCCGGCATGTGTACCACCTTTTTTTTATTTGGTCAACGGTAATAAAAAAAATATATATTTATTCATAAAATTGTGCAAAAAAAAATGTAAATGGACATTTATCACATGTACACACAATCTGTGTTTTTCTTGGACATATGGCGCACTCATGGAACAAGTCGTTACACACACATCTATGGAGCACGGTACATGTACACCCAGCCTGCCATGCTCTGAAGTACAGGAGCACATGGCATCATAGCAAGCAATGTCGCTATGCACTCCTTCACGCTAGTGCATGGCAGGCTGCGTATACACACACCATGCAACATGAATGTGTGTATTGGCAGGCTGGGTATACACGTGTGCATGGCAGGCTGCGTATACACACACCATGCAACATGAATGTGTGCATGGCAGGCTGCGTACACACACACCATGCAACATGAATGTGTGCATGGCAGGCTGCGTATATGTAGTGTCCCACTAGGTATGGGTGGGCACTACACAAGGGTGTCATGGTCTTACCTTCTTGCTGTTCTCCTTCGTTTGACATGTGCTGGCGGCCATCTTGGTTTCTGGGTTTCTTGTAGCCTCCCACCCTGCGGCTTCTCCTTCCCACTGGGAGGAGCTGGATGCCTAGCTCATATATATAGGAGGTCTGTGGCTTCAGTTCCTTGCTTGGTCCTCCTGTGTTCACATGCTTCTAAGACTGCTGCTGCTTCTGGTTCCTGATCCTGGCTTCGTCTGACTACCCTTCTGGTTCCTGATCCTGGCTTCGTCTGACTACCCTGCTGGTTCCTGATCCAGGCCTCGTCTGACTACCCTGCTGGTTCCTGATCCAGGCTTCGTCTGACTACCCTTCTGGTTCCTGACCTCTGGCCTCGCAAGACCCTGCTTCGGTTTAGCCATCCGTTTGGACTTTGCCTTACAGCTTTATTTTCAATAAAGCCTTCTTATTTCCACTTATCTCTTGTTGTACGTCTGGTTCATGGTTCCATGACATTAGGACCAAGCCATGAATTCTGACGGTACAGGGCCATCCTCGCTACCTACGCTGGTTGCCAGACTTGATCAGCAGGATCACCTGTTGGGTCGGTTCGCTGTGGCGTTGCAAACCCTGCTTGAACGCACGGCTCATTTAGCTTCCGTTGCCGATGGGTCGGTTGTCGCTCCTGGGCCCGCTCCTACTGCCGCTCCGGTTGTTGCGCCAGAGTCTACCCCGACACCTGTTGCTGCGCCTGCAGTGTTTCGGGGTATGACCGGTTCTGCCCCCCTTCCACAGCGCTTTGGGGGAGAGCCAACTCAGTGCCGAGGTTTCCTTAACCAGGTGGGCATTTATTTCGAGTTGCTGCCACATGCCTTTCCTACCGAGAGATCAAAGGTGGGCTTCTTGATCTCGCTGCTCTCGGACAAGGCCTTGGCCTGGGCCAGCCCTTTATGGGAGAACAACAATCCGGTGGTTGCCGAGTTTTCCGGTTTTGTTGCTTCTCTTCGGAAGGTATTCGATGTGCCGGCTCGTGCTGCCTCTGCTGCGAAGCTCCTTATGTCCATCAGACAGGGTTCACGATCCGTAGCTGAATACGCCATTGAGTTTCGTACCCTGGCAGCAGAGGTGGGCTGGAATAATGAGGCTCTGGTCGCTGCTTTCTCTCATGGTCTCTCGGATGCCTTGAAGGATGAGGTTGCAGCTAAGGACCTACCAGTGGAGCTCGAGTCTCTTATTTCTTTCCTGATTTTGATTGACACCAGACTCAGGGAGAGACCTTCCTTTAAGGAGAGCCTGCGGAGGTCTTCTAACAGATTGGCGCCTACGTTTGCTGTCCCACCCGTGCCTCCCTCTCCTCCCACGCCTCCTGGGGATGACTTGTCTGGGGGTGAACCCATGCAGCTGGGGTTTGCTCGCCTGTCCGAGGGGGAGAGGGTACTCCGGAGACGCGAGGGCCGATGCATGTACTGTGGTCTCGGTGGGCATTTTCGGTTGGCATGCCCGAACCGTCCGGGAAACGCTCGCACCTGAGATCCTGTCGGGGGCAGATCTTGGGTGGAGTCTCCTCGTCCCCGGTTTCCCGTGTTGACAAACCACTGATTACTGTTGTCCTCTCCTGGGTCGGGGGCTCGGTGACGACCCAGGCGTTGGTGGACTCTGGTGCTGGTGGTTTGTTCATTGATAGTGTGTTCGCTGCCGCCAATTCCATTCCTCTGCAGCCTCGAGGTTCCCCACTGGCTCTTGAGGCGATAGACGGCAGACCCCTTCTGCCGCCACACGTGACTCAGGAGACCCTTCCAGTGGGGATGGCCATTGGTGCCATTCACAGAGAGTCGGTCTGTCTCCAGGTTATTTCGTCTCCACACTACTCGGTGGTCTTGGGGTACCCCTGGCTCCAGAAGCATAATCCGACTTTCGATTGGAGATCGGCCGATATCCTCTCGTGGTCACCGCAGTGTGGGGCTAGTTGCATCCATGGGCCTGTCAAGTTGCTGTGTACTTCCTCGGACTCTCTGTTGCCTCCTGAATACGAGGAGTACCGGGATGTATTCGATAAGGTGCGTGCGGTTGCCCTACCTCCGCACCGCCCATACGATTGTGCCATAGAGTTACAATCTGGTGCCGTTCCTCCTCGTGGCAAAGTCTATCCACTGTCGGTAGCGGAGAATGAGGCCATGGAGGAGTACGTGAGGGAGGCGCTTTCACGCGGACACATTCGCAAATCCTCGTCCCCGGCAGGGGCTGGATTTTTCTTTGTGAAAAAGAGGGGCGGTAAATTGAGGCCTTGCATCGATTACAGGGGTCTCAATCGCATCACGATCAAGAACGCTTACCCGATACCCTTGATTTCCGAGCTGTTCGATCGCCTCAAAGGGGCCACGGTCTTTACCAAACTCGACCTGAGGGCGGCATATAACCTGGTAAGGATCAAGGCGGGCGATGAGTGGAAGACCGCGTTTAACACCAGGACCGGTCATTATGAATCCTTGGTTATGCCCTTTGGGTTGTGCAATGCGCCCGCAGTCTTCCAGGAATTCATCAACGATGTTTTCCGTGACCTGTTGCAGCAGTGTGTGGTGGTCTATTTGGATGACATCTTGGTATATTCTGAATCCATGGAGGCCCACATTCTGGATGTCAGACGAGTGTTGCAACGGTTACGAGAGAACAAGCTGTTCGGTAAGCTTGAGAAATGCGAATTTCACCGATCCCAGGTAACCTTCTTAGGTTACATCATTTCCGCTGAGGGGTTCTCCATGGATCCTGAGAAGGTTTCGGCTGTCTTACAGTGGCCCCAGCCCAGTGGTCTTCGTGCCCTGCAGCGCTTTTTGGGCTTCGCCAATTATTATCGGAAGTTCATCAGGGACTTTTCCATGCTAGCCAAGCCTCTCACGGATCTGACCAGGAAGGGCAGTAATCCCCAGGTCTGGCCGCTCTAGGCCATCCGAGCTTTTGAGGCTCTAAAGTCCGCCTTTGTGTCGGCTCCGATTCTGTCGCATCCCAACCCTGGGTTGCCTTTTGTCCTCGAGGTGGACGCGTCTGAGACGGGAGTAGGCGCCCTTCTGTCTCAGCGTAGAACACCAGAGGGTCCTCTGCTTCCTTGTGGGTTTTACTCCCGGAAACTGTCTTCCGCGGAGTGCAACTATCAGATTGGTGACAGGGAGCTATTGGCCATCGTGCAGCCCCTTAAAGAATGGAGGCACTTGCTCGAGGGCTCGGTGGTTCCGGTTCTCATCCTGACGGACCACAAGAATCTGACCTACCTCTCTGAGGCCAAGAGATTGACACCACATCAGGCCAGATGGGCTCTGTTCTTGTCACGTTTTAATTACGTGGTCTCCTACCTACCCGGTTCCAAGAACATCAGAGCGGATGCCTTATCACGGCAGTACTCCGAGCTGTCCGGGGAGGAGTCGATTCCGACTTCGGTCATACCTCCGAATCAGATCCTGGCCGCCATTCGCACCAGCCTGACCTCTCCCCTGGGTGAGCAGATTTTGGCGGCTCAATCTGGTGCTCCCTCTGGGAGACCCAACGGCAGATGTTTTGTGCCTGAGGAGTTGCGCACTCGGTTGTTGCGAACCTATCATAACTCCAAGGCCGCGGGGCATCCTGGAAAGAATCAGCTGTCCTGGGCTGTTTCACGTCTGTTCTGGTGGCCTTCTCTACGTTCCGACATCGCCGCATACGTAGCGGCATGCTCCGTTTGTGCCCAGAGTAAGTCCCCTCGGCACCTTCCGTTGGGCCTTTTGCAACCCATAGCCACCGGGGAGCGTCCATGGTCACACCTGGGGATGGATTTCATTGTGGACCTCCCTGCATCCCGAGGCCATACGGTCATTCTCATGATTGTGGATCGGTTTTCCAAAATGTGCCACTGTGTTCCTCTCAAGAAGTTACCCTCTGCACAAGAGTTGGCCACGATTTTTGCCAGGGAGGTCTTCCGGTTGCACGGTTTGCCCAAGGAGATTGTGTCGGATCGGGGGAGTCAGTTTGTGTCCAGGTTCTGGCGCGCCTTTTGCTCCCAGTTGGGGATTCATCTCTCTTTCTCCTCGGCCTACCACCCTCAGTCCAATGGGGCCGCAGAGCGATCCAATCAGGCCTTGGAGCAATTCCTTCGTTGCTATGTCTCCGATCACCAAGACAATTGGGTTGACCTCCTGCCTTGGGCTGAGTTTGCCAGGAACACGGCGGTGAACTCTTCCTCTGGGACGTCTCCCTTCATGGCCAATTATGGGTTCCAACCTGCCGTGTTACCGGAGGTATTCTCTCCCCAGGATATTCCGGCTGTGGAGGATCACCTTTCCGTCCTACGTGCTTCTTGGGTACAGATCCAGAGGTCCCTTGAGGTCTCTGCGCAGCGCCAGAGACTCCAGGCTGATCGCAGACGAGCGCCCGCTCCTTCCTACCAGGTCGGAGACCGCGTATGGTTGTCCACCCGCAACCTCAACCTTCGAGTGCCCACTCCCAAGCTGGCGCCTCGCTTTGTTGGTCCCTTCCGAGTGCTTCGCAGGGTAAACCCGGTAGCCTATGCCCTTGCGCTTCCTCCTGGCATGCGGATCTCCAACGTGTTTCATGTCTCCCTGTTGAAGCCACTGGTGTGTAATCGTTTCACTTCCTCGGTTCCTCGGCCTCGTCCGGTCCAAGTGGGCAATCGTGAGGAGTATGAGGTGAGCAATATCCTGGACTCACGCCTGGTCCGCGGTCGGGTGCAGTTTTTGGTCCATTGGCGTGGTTATGGTCCAGAGGAGCGTTCCTGGGTTCCCTCCGCAGATGTCCATGCTCCTGCCTTGCTCCGAGCCTTCCACGCACGCTTCCCTTAGAAACCGTTCTTTACTCCGCGGAGGAGGGGCCCTTGAGGGGGAGGTACTGTCATGGTCTTACCTTCTTGCTGTTCTCCTTCGTTTGACATGTGCTGGCGGCCATCTTGGTTTCTGGGTTTCTTGTAGCCTCCCACCCTGCGGCTTCTCCTTCCCACTGGGAGGAGCTGGATGCCTAGCTCATATATATAGGAGGTCTGTGGCTTCAGTTCCTTGCTTGGTCCTCCTGTGTTCACATGCTTCTAAGACTGCTGCTGCTTCTGGTTCCTGATCCTGGCTTCGTCTGACTACCCTTCTGGTTCCTGATCCTGGCTTCGTCTGACTACCCTGCTGGTTCCTGATCCAGGCCTCGTCTGACTACCCTGCTGGTTCCTGATCCAGGCTTCGTCTGACTACCCTTCTGGTTCCTGACCTCTGGCCTCGCAAGACCCTGCTTCGGTTTAGCCATCCGTTTGGACTTTGCCTTACAGCTTTATTTTCAATAAAGCCTTCTTATTTCCACTTATCTCTTGTTGTACGTCTGGTTCATGGTTCCATGACAAAGGGTCAATTGGTGTGCGCGTTACTCCTACTCACAAGGAACAGAAATGTCATATTTAATTCTGCATTTAATGTATGTTTTAATGTGTTGTTATATGCAATGTACCCCTGTCTAATGCAGCAGCAGGCCTAGTTGGGTGTAGTTAGACATCCCAGACACTAGAGGGAGATAGGGAGCCCCTAGTATAAATGTCCAGGCCCAGACAGGGGGAGGGAGTGCAGAGTCAGGAGTCTGAGAGGACAGAGGTTAAGAAGCCTGCTCCTGACATGCAGCTGGATAGCCCTGGCTGCTAATGATGTCCAGGAGGCTGTTGAGAAGCTCCAGCCTGCCTGAGAACAAGAGAGCCTAAGTTAGCTCTGAAGATACCCCAGTTGCAGGATTCAACCTCCTGGGAGAAACCGACAGTTATCCACCTGATAGGAGGAGGCGACCCAGGGTAAGCAAAGTGACCCTGATAGGCAGAGGAACTTAGGAACCATAGCAAGTAGTATAATACCTGAGGAAGAAAGTAACCAAGGATATAAGCCACCCTTTTAGGCATCCGGGCCTTGGGAGATATAAAGCCAGAGCAGGAGTTCTATAAAGGACAGTGTACAGTGATTCTGTGGAAGGTACAACCTGCTGCTGAGTGCTTGTGGAATTTACCCTCAGTGTAACTTGCATGACTATTGCCTGCCATACGTGTGAATAAGCCCCTTTTTGTGGAACTGTAATAATCTAAAGACTGTACTACTCCCTGCTGTACAAAGTTGGATTGTCCAGTAAAGTTTACGTTTGGTTCACTGCATACTTGTGTACCTTCATCATTCCAACCACCAACCGGCGTGCCACCGTCCAAAGGCACTGGCGTCACGAATACCACAGGGACCTTGCCCCAGGCACACAAAATACCTGTAACATCCAGGGCACCTCAACTACCATCAGGCCTGGTCCCTATCTACAGAGCGTGCCCCAGAGGAACTGTGTCTACCTCTTCTTCACTGCCACGCGCCTGCCCAGGGTTCCGCAAATATAGTGAGTACCCTCGATTGCCCATAACTGTGACCTCACTTCGTCATACCCTGCAGGTCTGGCGTGTTGCATATACACACACCATGCAACATGAATGTGTGCATGGCAGGCTGCGTATACACACACCATGCAACATGAATGTGTGCATGGCAGGCTGCGTATACACACACCATGCAACATGAATGTGTGTATTGGCAGGCTGGGTATACACATGTGTGCATGGCAGGCTACGTATACACACACCATGCAACATGAATGTGTGTATTAAACAATATTAAAGACGCATAACTTTAAAGTAAAGTATTTACTCACGCATTTTAATTTGCTTTTCTTTTGATGCGGAGGTCCATGCAGTGGACAGCAACTTTACACACACTTCATTCCATGAACGATCTTTGATGGTCCGTTCGTGGTATATTTCACTCCTGGAGTCCCACAGGGCTGGCCTGTCTTGTATCAGGACTATCATTTTTTTAACTTCAAAATTGCACATATTGTCGGCAGATATATGTGCTGGTCGGCTCTGAAGATGAATCCTCTCTTCCTGCCACCTGTCTCCCTGGAGATCAAGGTCACATGGGGCAGGATTCTTTTTCTCTTTCCTGCAGATCCGCAATTCAGGATCCACAATTGCGGATGACATTTGACATCTTTCCGCATGTCATCCGTTTTTTTGCGGACCCATTCACTTCAATGGGGCGACGGTCCGCAATTTGCGGACAAAAGTAGGACATGTGGTACTTATTTGACGGATCCGCATTGCGGAACGGTACGGAATTGCGGATGCGGACAGCATACTGAATTCTGTCCGCATCTTTTGCAGACCCATTGAAATGAATGGGTCCGCATATATTCCGCATCTTTTCCGCATTTTTGCGGAAAGGATGCGGAAAAAAAATGCGGACGTGTGAATGGAGCCTAAGTGGTGATAACTTTAAAACGCTTTGACTTATCCAGGCCATTCTGAGATAGTTTTTTCGTCACATATTGTACTTCATGACACTGGTAAAATGAAGTAAAAAAAATCATTTTTATTTATAAAAAAAATACCAAATTTAGCAAAAATTTGCAAAAAAAAAAGCTAATTTCCAAGTTTCAATTTCTCTACTTCTATAATACATAGTAATACCTCCAAACATAGTTATTACTTTACATTCCCCATATGTCTACTTCATGTTTGCATCATTTTGGGAATTATATTTTATATTTTGGGGATGTTACAAGGCTTAGAAGTTTGGAAGCAAATCTTGAAATTTTTCAGACATTTTCAAAAACACAATTAGGGACCAGTTCAGGTCTGAAGTCACTTTGTGAGGCTTATATAATAGAAACCACCCCAAAATGACCCCATTCTATAAACTACACCCCTCAAGGTATTCAAAACTAATTTTACAAACGTTGTTAACCCTTAAGGTGTTGCACAAGAGTTATTGGCAAATGGGGATGAAATTTGAAAATTTATTTTTTTTGCCTAATTTTCCATTTTAACCCATTTTTTCCACTAACAAAGCAAGGGTTAACAGCCAAACAAGACTGTACCTTTATTGCCCTGACTCTGCCGTTTACAGAAACACCCCATATGTAGCCGTACACTACTGTACGGCCACACAGCGGGGCGTAGAGTGAAAGGTGCGACGTTTGGTTTTTGGAGGGCTGATTTTTATGGACCGGTTTATTTACACCGTGTCCTGTTTCAACCCCCCTGATGCACCCTTGGAGTAAAAACTCCCTAAAAGTGACCCCATTTTGGAAACTACGGGATAAGGTGGCGGTTTTGTTGGGATTATTTTTAGGGTACATATGATTTTTGGTTGCTCTATATTACATTTTTGTGAGGCAAGGTTACCAAAAATTGAAATTCTAAAATTTCATCTCCATTTGCCATTAACTGTTAAGGAACACCTAAAGGGTTAATAAAGTTTGTAAAATCAGTTTTAAATACCTTGAGGGGTGTAGTTTCTTAGATGGGTCACTTTTGTGGAGTTTTTACTCTAGGGGGGCATCAGGGGGGCTTCAAAAGGGACATGGTGTCAATAAAAAAGGCCATCAAAATCGGCCTTCCAGAAACCATGTCGGTCCTTTCCTTTTGCGGCCTCCCTTTTACTGATACAGCAGTTTACGACCACAAATGTGGCGTTTCTGTAAACTGCAATATCAGTGTAATAAATATTAAGTTTTGTTTGGTTGTTAACCCTTGCTTTGTTACCGGAAAAAAACTGATTGAAATGGAAAAGTGCCAAAAATAGCTGTTTTGGCACCGTTTTTTTTTAGTTTTTGTTTTTTACTGTGTTAATCTGGGGGGTTAGGTCATGGGGTATTTTTATAAAGGAGATTCTTATGGACGTGGCGATACCTAATAAGTCTACCTTTTTTTACAATTATTTAGATTTTAGACTATATTATCCTTTTTGATACAAAAAATGTTTTTGTATCTCTAAAGTCTAAGAGTAATTTTTTTACCTGTGTGAAGTTGGCACCCCATGTTCTTAAATTTAAAAAAGAAATACACCATTCGTTTGTGCTGCGTTTGTGCTGGTTTGTGCCGCAAAAATGAACGTTTGTGCCGGTTCGGTTCCTGAGATATTGCGCGTTAGATTTTTATGAAGCCCCGCCCATTTTCCATCCCATGTTCTTAAATTTCAAAAAGAAATACACCATTCGTTTGTGCTGCGTTTGTGCTGGTTTGTGCTGTAAAAATGAACGTTTGCGCCGCTTTGGTTTCCGAGATATTGCACGCTTGATTTGCTGAAACCCCGCCCACTTTCCACCCCATGTTCTTAAATTTCAAAAAGAAATACACCATTCGTTTGTGCTGCATTTGTACTGGTTTGTGCCGCAAAAACTAACGTTTGCGCCGCTTTGGTTTCCGAGATATTGCGCTCGATTTGCTGAAACCACGCCCATTTTCCACCCCATGTTCTTAAATTTCAAAAATAAATACACCATTCGTTTGTGCTGCGTTTGTGCTGGTTTTTGCCGCAAAAATGAACGTTTGCGCCGCTTTGGTTTCCGAGATATTGCGCGCTTGATTTGCTGAAACCCCGCCCACTTTCCACCCCATGTTTTTAAATTTCAAAACGAAATACACCATTCGTTTGTGCTGCGTTTGTGCTGGTTTGTGCTGCAAAAATGAACGTTTGCGCCGCTTTGGTTTCCGAGATATTGCGCGCTTGATTTGCTGAAACCCCGCCCACTTTCCACCCCATGTTTTTAAATTTCAAAAAGAAATACACCATTCGTTTGTGCTGCGTTTGTGCTGGATTGTGCTGCAAAAATAAACGTTTGCGCCGCTTTGGTTTCCGAGATATTGCGCTTGATTTGATGAAACCCCTCCCACTTTCCACCCCATGTTTTTAACCCTGACTCTAGACCCCCCAGGTGTGCTGCAGCTTGCCCCCCCCACAACTTTTTTTGGGGCACAAGCATATTATATTTTTTTTTCTGCGTACGCTGACTGTGGCCGGGACTCTTAGCGTCCGGCCACTGTTAGCGCATCACACACCCCACCGCTGATCAACTTCGGACGGTTGATCAGCGAGTTTGAATAAATAAAAAAAATCAAATTTTTGGGCCTTTTTTTATTTTTTTGTCTGTTAGGTTTAGGGTAAGTTCCCGAACACCCGTCCCCCCACACACACGCACACCAAATAAAGTTTATCACACACACACTCCCCTATGGCCTGCCGGATGTTCTAGGCGGCATATGCCCAGCTTGCCTCCGAGTCCAAGAGCCCCATTGAGGACGAGGATGACCCCACTTTCCTTTTGTCATCCGCGTCCTCCTCATCATCTAGCGATGATGATGAGACCCCAAAGCGGCGGAGACGCCGCCAGGTGGAGCAAGGAGACCGCCATGCTAGGGACCCTGTGGCCCACACTAGTACGAGAAGCTCTGGGGCTCGTACTAGTTTTCCGGCCCACCAGTTAAGTCCACCGGAGCCCCCTACCGGTGAACTTGTCTGGTATACCCCAGAGCATTTTGAGCCCGTGATTCCTGATTTTGTAGGCCAACCAGGAATCCAGATTTCCACATGGGCTTCACTGAATGCGACTACTTTAGTCTTTTTTTCAGTGACCCCTTTGTCAATCTGATGTTGGAGCAGACGAACCTGTACGCCCCACAGTTCATTGCTCAACACCCGGGCTCCTTTTTGGCTAGGCCCGGTGACTGGACTCCGATCTGTGCAGCCAAGATGAGGACGTTTTGGGGCCTCGTGCTGCATGTGGGCCTAGTCAAGAAACCTAGTGTCAGGCATTACTGGAGTGGGGACGTCCTCTACCAGACCCCACTTTACAATTATGCAGATAATGCAGCATGTCCCCCCCAAGGTGATCCTGCCTATGACCACCTGTACAAAATCAGGCCGGTCATCGATCACTTTGGGGCCAAATTTGTGCAGGTCTATGTACCTGGAAGGGAAGTCGCGGTAGATGAGTCTCTCATTGCTTTCAAGGGGAGACTCATTATCCGCCAGTATGTTCCCTCTAAGCGGGGGGGGGGATGGCGTGAAGCTGTACAAACTTTGTGAGAGTACCTCAGGGTGCACTTACAAGTTTTGTCTGTACGAGGGGCGAGATTCCCGTATTCAACCCCCAGAATGTTCCCCCACTCTGGGTGTTAGCGGGAAACTTGTATGGGACCTTATGCACCCACTGCTAGATAAGGGTTACCACCTGTACGTGGATAACTTTTATACTAGTATCCCCTTGTTCCAGTCTCTCGCCGCCAGATCCACGTTCGCTTGTGGGACCGTGCGGAAAAATCAACGCAGCCTCCCTACCCACCCCTTCCAGGTACCTATCCCCAGGGGTGCGACCCGTGCCCTTACCAGTGGAAACCTGTTTCTGGTCAGATATAAGGACAAGAGGGATGTCCTTGTACTGTCCACAATTCACGGTAACAGCATCACCCCTGTCCCTGTGCGAGGTACCGCGGCAACGGTCCTCAAGCCCGATTGCATCGTCGACTACAATCGATATATGGGAGGAGTTGATCTCCCTGATCAAGTCCTCGAGCCATATAACGCCATGCGCAAAACCCGAGCATGGTACAAAAAAGCTGCGGTCTACTTGGTGCAGGTTGCCTTGTACAACTCTTTTGTGCTGTCCCGGAGCGCTGGCAACACAGGGACATTCCTCCAGTTCTATGAGGCAGTCCTCAAGGCCCTGATCTTTTCTGACCGGGAAAGAGCAGGCCAGAGTACCTCGGGAACTGGAGGCGCTCGGATCGTCCCTGGCCAACACTTTACAGGTGTGGTCCCCCATACTGGAAAGAAGGGCGGACCCAAAAAAGGTGCAGAGTGTGTGGCAGGAGGGGGATACGGAAGGACACCACTACTCAGTGTGACATGTGCCCCGATCATCCGGGCCTCTGCATTATTGGTTGCTTCAGGGAGTACCACACTTCCATGGAGTACTAAATTTATGTTCCCCTTCCCCATTTTAGCCACTGACAATCGGATATAAAACTATGGGGATACTGGTATAAAAGTTATCCACGTACAGGTGGTAACCCTTATCTAGCAGTGGGTGCATAAGGTCCCACACAAGTTTCCCGCTAACACCCAGAGTGGGGGAACATTCTGGGGGTTGAATACGGGAATCTCGCCCCTCGTACAGACAAAACTTGTAAGTGCACCCTGAGGTACTCTCACAAAGTTTGTACAGCTTCACGCCATCCCCTCCCCCCCCCCCCCCCGCTTAGAGGGAACATACTGGCGGATAATGAGTCTCCCCTTGAAAGCAATGAGAGACTCATCTACCGCGACTTCCCTTCCAGGTGCATAGACCTGCACAAATTTGGCCCCAAAGTGATCGATGACCGGCCTGATTTTGTACAGGTGGTCATAGGCAGGATCACCTTGGGGGGGACATGCTGCATTATCTGCATAATTGTAAAGTGGGGTCTGGTAGAGGACGTCCCCACTCCAGTAATGCCTGACACTAGGTTTCTTGACTAGGCCCACATGCAGCACGAGGCCCCAAAACGTCCTCATCTTGGCTGCACAGACCAGAGTCCAGCCACCGGGCCTAGCCAAAAAGGAGCCCGGGTGTTGAGCAATGAACTGTGGGGCGTACAGGTTCGTCTGCTCCAACATCAGATTGACAAAGGGGTCACTGAAAAAAAGACTAAAGTAGTCGCATTCAGTGAATCCCATGTGGAAATCTGGATTCCTGGTTGGCCTACAAAATCAGGAATCACGGGCTCAAAACGCTCTGGGGTATACCAGACAAGTTCACCGGTAGGGGGCTCCGGTGGACTTAACTGGTGGGCCGGAAAACTAGTACGAGCCCCAGAGCTTCTCGTACTAGTGTGGGCCACAGGGTCCCTAGCATGGCGGTCTCCTTGCTCCACCTGGCGGCGTCTCCGCCGCTTTGGGGTCTCATCATCATCGCTAGATGATGAGGAGGACGCGGATGACAAAAGGAAAGTGGGGTCATCCTCGTCCTCACTGGGGCTCTTGGACTCGGAGGCAAGCTGGGCATATGCCGCCTAGAACATCCGGCGGGCCATAGGGGAGTGTGTGTGTGTGTGTGTGATAAACTTTATTTGGTGTGCGTGTGTGTGGGGGGACGGGTGTTCGGGAACTTACCCTAAACCTAACAGACAAAAAAATAAAAAAAGGCCCAAAAATTTGATTTTTTTTTTAATTCAAACTCGCTGATCAACCGTCCGAAGTTGATCAGCGGTGGGGTGTGTGATGCGCTAACAGTGGCCGGACGCTAAGAGTCCCGGCCACAGTCAGCGTACGCAGAAAAAAAATATATAATATGCTTGTGCCCCAAAAAAAGTTGTGGGGGGGGCAAGCTGCAGCACACCTGGGGGGTCTAGAGTCAGGGTTAAAAACATGGGGTGGAAAGTGGGAGGGGTTTCATCAAATCAAGCGCAATATCTCGGAAACCAAAGCGGCGCAAACGTTTATTTTTGCAGCACAATCCAGCACAAACGCAGCACAAACGAATGGTGTATTTCTTTTTGAAATGTAAAAACATGGGGTGGAAAGTGGGCGGGGTTTCAGCAAATCGAGCGCAATATCTCGGAAACCAAAGCGGCGCAAACGTTAGTTTTTGCGGCACAAACCAGCACAAACGCAGCACAAACAAATGGTTTATTTCTTTTTGAAATTTAAAAACATGGGGTGGAAAGTGGGCGGGGTTTCAGCAAATCAAGTGCGCAATATCTCGGAAACCAAAGCGGCGCAAACGTTCATTTTTGCAGCACAAACCAGCACAAACGCAGCACAAACGAATGGTGTATTTCTTTTTTAAATTTAAGAACATGGGGTGGAAAGTGGGCGGGGTTTCAGCAAATCAAGTGCGCAATATCTCGGAAACCAAAGCGGCGCAAACGTTCATTTTTACAGCACAAACCAGCACAAACGCAGCACAAACGAATGGTGTATTTATTTTTGAAATTTAAGAACATGGGGTGGAAAATGGGCGGGGTTTCAGAAAATCAAGTGCGCAATATCTCGGAAACCAAAGCGGCGCAAACGTTCATTTTTGCAGCACAAACCAGCACAAACGCAGCACAAACGAATGGTGTATTTATTTTTGAAATTTAAGAACATGGGGTGGAAAATGGGCGGGGTTTCAGAAAATCAAGTGCGCAATATCTCGGAAACCAAAGCGGCGCAAACGTTCATTTTTGCAGCACAAACCAGCACAAACGCAGCACAAACGAATGGTGTATTTATTTTTGAAATTTAAGAACATGGGGTGGAAAATGGGCGGGGTTTCAGAAAATCAAGTGCGCAATATCTCGGAAACCAAAGCGGCGCAAACGTTCATTTTTGCGGCACAAACCAGCACAAACGCAGCACAAACGAATGGTGTATTTCTTTTTTAAATTTAAGAACATGGGGTGCCAACTTCACACAGGTCATTTTTTTGTAGTTTTTTAGCCAATTATGTTATGTAGGGCCTCATTTTTTGCAGGATGAGAGGACGGTTTTATTTGCACTATTTGGGGGCTATAGGATATTTTGATCGCTTGCTATTCAAATTTTTGTTGGGTAAGGTGCCCAAAAAGTTATTTTTTTGCACCGTGTTAATCTGGGGGGTTAGGTCATGGGATATTTTTATAGAGGAGATTATTACCGACGCAGCGATACCTAATTTGTATACTTTTTTTTTTATTATTTTAGTTTTTTTGGGTGTCTAAAGTCTGAGAACCAGTTTTTTTTATCCGATGTCAGTGCTAAATTTAGTACTCCATGGAAGTGTGGTACTCCCTGAAGCAACCGTCAATGCAGAGGCCCGGATGATCGGGGCACGTGTCGCACTAAGTAGTGGTGTCCTTCCGTATCCCCCTCCTGCGACACACTCTGCACTTTTTTTGAGTTCGTCCCTTCTTTCCAGTATGGGGGACCACACCTGGAAAGGGTTGGCAAGGGACGATCCGGGCGCCTCCAGTTCCCGAGGTACTCCGGCCTGCTCTTTCCTGGTCCGAAAAGATCAGGGCCTTGAGGACTGCCTCATAGAATTAGCGCTTCAGGATAGTACAAAAGCGTTGTACAAGGCAACCTGTACCAAGTAGACCGCAACTTTTTTGTACCATGCCCGGGTTTTGTGCATGGCGTTATATGGCTTGAGGACTTGATCAGAGAGATCAACTCCTCCCATATAACGACTGTAGTCGACGATACAATCGGGCTTGAGGACCGTTGCCGTGGTACCTCGCACAGGGACAGGGGTGATGCCGTTACCATGAATTGTGGACAGTACAAGGACATCCCTCTTGTCCTTACTGTATATCTGACCAGCAACAGGTTTCCAGTGGTAAGGGCACGGGTCGCACCCCTGGGGATAGGTACCTGGAGGGGGTGGGCATGGAGGCCGCGTTGATTTTTCCGCACGGTCCCACAAGTGGACGTGGATCTGGCGGCAAGGGACTGGAACAAGGGGATACTAGTATAAAAGTTATCCACGTAAAGGTGGTAACCCTTATCTAGCAGTGGGTACATAAGGTCCCACACAAGTTTCCCGCTAACACCCAGAGTGGGGGGACATTCTGGGGGTTGAATACGGGAATCTCGCCCCTCGTATATACGAAACTTGTAAGTGTACCCTGAGGTACTCTCACAAAGTTTGTATAGCTTCACGCCATACCTTGCCCGCTTGGAGGGAACATACTGGAGGAAAATGAGTCTCCCATTGAATGCAATGAGAGACTCATCAACCGCGACCTCCCTTCCAGGTACATAGGCCTGTACAAATTTGTCCCCAAAATGATCGATGACCGGCCGTATCTTATACAGACGGTCATAGGCAGGGTCACCTTGGGGGGGACATGCTGCATTATCTGAATAATGCAGACATTTCCGGATGGCCTCAAACCGGGAGCGTGTCATGGCCGTACTGTAAAGTGGGGCCTGGTAGAGGACGTCCCCACTCCAGTAATGCCTGACACTAGGTTTCTTGACCAGGCCCATATGCAGCACGAGGCCCCAAAATGTCCTCATTTCGGCTGCACTGACCGGCGTCCAGCCGCCGGGCCTGGCCAAAAAGGAGCCCGGGTGTTGAGCAACGAACTGTTGGGCATACAGGTTTGTCTGCTCCACCATCAGATTTACCAGTGGGTCATTGAAAAAATGACAAAAAAAAGTCATATTCAGTGTAGCCCAATGTGGAAATCTGGATTCCTGATTGGCCTACAAAATCAGGAATCACGGGCTCGTATCGCTCTGGGCTACACCAGACAGGTTCACCGGCAGGGTGCTCCGGTGGATTTAACTGGTGGGCCGGAAAACTAGTACGAGCCCCAGAGCTGCTCATACTAGGCTGGGCCACAGGGTCCCTAGCATGGTGGTCCCCTTGCTCCGCCTGGCGGCGTCTCCGCCGCCTTGGGGGCTCATCATCATCGCTAGATGATGAGGAGGACGCGGATGACAACAGGAAAGTGGGCAGCTAAAGTAACAACTGGAATGGGTGTACTACAAAAAACCCCAAAATTGTCAAATTTAGGGTTATTTAGTTTAGAAAAAAGACAACTGAGAGGAGATCTAATAACTATGTATAAATATATCAGGGGTCAGTACAGAGATCTCTCCCATCATCTATTTTTTCCTCAGGATTGTGATTGTGACTGTGACGAGGGGACATCCTCTGCGTCTAGAGGAAAAAGGTTTGTACTGTGAGAGCAGTGAGACTATGGAACTCTCTACCAGTAATGGTGAACTCACTAAAAGAGTTCAAGAGGAGCCTGGATGTATTTTTGGAGTGTAATAATATTACAAGTTACAGTCAGGGTTGTCAGCCATCCAGAAATTTCTGGAGAGTCTGTAAAAATAGGAGACTTTTTTCTGTGTCCGTAAAAAAAAAAAGATAGAAGTGTCCGTAATTTTTTTTGAGGCTGGTAGTACTTGACTAGATTATTTTGGTGGTAATTATCATCATTTTACAGTTTACAGTAAATGCTGGTAATGACATATATCAGTATATTGAGCTATAGACATGTACAGTATTTCTTATAATCTTCATTATTTATTATGGTTTTTTAATTTGTCTGTAAAAATTGTTGCCTGTCTGTGATTTTGGGATTAGTTGTCCAGAAAAAAAGATTCTGGTTGGCAAACTTGGTTACATTAACTAGAATTCTGGAGAAGGCTCATTGATCTAGGAAGTTATTCTGATTGCCTGACTGAAGTTTCCATGGAGGGTGAACAGTGTTGAACTGGACTGCCTAAGGCCTACCAGTAAAATTAATTCTGGGGGCCCACTGCACAGATTATATGCATATTACCTGCTCACACAGCTGTAGACAGCAGCAAGACACTACATGATGACTGATGGGGGTCCCTGCAGTGAATTCAAGAAGCTTTACTGAATTCAAGAAGGTAACTGGCTGGCCTGCCTCAATACCTAGAATTCTTCTCAGCCACCCGATACATATTGTAGGGATTTGCTCTGGTAGGCAGGGTAAGCGGACGCAATAAAGAGGCAAGACCACGGTTGAAAGTGTTTATTCACACAGAAAAGGCAGAAAAGAACAAACAATGCTTTACAGAGTCCTGGTGTTAGTTCACTCAGCAAGAGTCCCCAGAACAACATAAATCACCTGGCAGACCACAGCAGGCTTTAGGGCGCCTGACTCCCAGCAGGCGGCTCTCATGCGGCTCTCAGCCTTGCAGTATGGTGGATCTCCTCAGCTCCCAAAACCACAGAGCTTCCACAGTTCCACTATCACTTGAAGGAACATACCACACCCAGCTGAGCTGCTGGCTGGGTTTTTAAACCCCAGCCCAAAACCTGGCCTGGACGTGTGGAACAGCCACCCACCCTGCTATTTGGCTGCTCCTAATAAGAACCGGCCCGGATTGGCTTTACAGCCACACTAAGTAAAACAGTGTCTGCGAGCACTAGCTGGCGCTGACACACAAAATTACCGGTTCTTATCTCACCGAGGCGAGGAACCTCGCTGACACAGACCCTTGCGCCTTCCTACAATATATATAAACTGAGTAGTTTATTAACAAATGTACCTGTGTTTTTAGATGGACACATAGGCTGGCTGAGATGCTGTCCACTGCCTATCTGTATATAGTGCAGTCAATCTGCTGTAACATGTACCTCTGTTGAATTGGGTGGGGGGATAGAGACCCACCTTGCTCAATGGCCCACCGGGGAATTCACCTCTACTCCTGTGGGCCAGTCCAAGCCTGGATTTTGCTTTTTTACTAAAGAAATAGACAGCTGAACTTCGGCTCTCCTAAGCGCTTTAGAATCAGTACATTTGTACCCTGCTGACATGGAATGGGGCCGCAGCGAGCGCTGTATGGATTGCTGCTCCTATCTCTGTGCACTGATCTTGGTTAAATCCTGGCCCAGCACTTACCGATGCGCTATGCCAGGATTTAGCTGAGTGTAGCAGCTTCACTCAGCTGAAAGCTCTCCTGTAACAATGTGCTAATCAGAGCTTTCAGCTGAGCGGGGTGGGGTCAGGCAGGAGCCATCTCCACTCAGCTAAATCCTGGCATAGCACATGGGTAAGCGGAATGTGCTGGAATCCGTACAGTGCTTACTGTGGTTCCATTCCATCAGTACAGTGGAATCCGTACATACAGTACAGACCAAAAGTTTGGCCACACCTTCTCATTCAAAGAGTTTTCTTTATTTTCATGACTATGAAAATTGTAGATTCAAACTGAAGGCATCAAAACTATGAATTAACACATGTGGAATTATATACATAACAAAAAAGTGTGAAACAACTGAAAATATGTCATATTCTAGGTTCTTAAAAGTAGCCACCTTTTGCTTTGATTACTGCTTTGCACACTCTTGACATTCTCTTGTTGAGCTTCAAGAGGTAGTCATCTGAAATGGTTTTCACTTCACAGGTGTGCCCTGTCAGGTTTAATAAGTGGGATGTCTTGCCTTATAAATGGGGTTGGGACCATCAGTTGCCTTGTGGAGAAGTCAGGTGGATACACAGCTGATAGTCCTACTGAATAGACTGTTAGAATTTGTATTATGGCAAGAAAAAAGCAGCTAAGTAAAGAAAAACGAGTGGCCATCATTACTTTAAGAAATGAAGGTCAGTCAGTCCAAAAAATTGGGAAAACTTTGAAAGTGTCCCCAAGTGCAGTCACAAAAAACATCAAGCGCTACAAAGAAACTGGCGGCATGCTATTCCATCCGGTTTGCGTTTAGTTGGACCATCATTTATTTTTCAACAGGACAATGACCCCAAACACACCTCCAGGCTGTGTAAGGGCTATTTGACCATGAAGGAGAGTGATGGGGTGCTGCGCCAGATGACCTGGCCTCCACACTCACCGGACCTGAACCCAATCGAGATGGTTTGGGGTTAGCTGGACCGCAGAGTGAAGGCAAAAGGGCCAACAAGTGCTAAGCATCTCTGGGAACTCCTTCAAGACTGTTGGAAGACCATTTCAGGTGACCTCCTCCTGAAGCTCATCAAGAGAATGCCAAGAGTGTGCAAATCAGTAATCAAAGCAAAAGGTGGCTACTTTGAAGAACATAGAATATGACATATTTTCAGTTGTTTCACACTTTTTTGTTATGTATATAATTCCACATGTGTTAATTCATAGTTTTGATGCCTTCAGTGTGAATCTACAATTTTCATAGTCATGAAAATAAAGAAAACTCTTTGAATGAGAAGGTGTGTCCAAACGTTTGGTCTGTACTGTACGTACAAATAGAGGGCACTTTTTAATACTGGGGCACTATAGGGGGCATTATACTATAGTGTCCCGGTATTAAAAATGCTCTAATTGCCCTCTATTGTGCAGACATTATTGAAAATGCCCACAGTGCCACTTGTAATGACGATATAATGTCCTTTATGCTCCCAAGGAAAAAATAAATAAATAAATAAATATTTGATACTAAATCAAACACTAAATCTAATGCTTACAGTGCCATTCCATACCAAGATCTGTGGTGCAGACCACAGAACTCTTTCAGCCTGCATCACGGCGTGGACAATCGTGATGACATCATCATGCTGCCTGCGACCTGGCACAGGGGGTTGCAATAATGTCATCACTTTTTAAATGCCTGCACTATTTTACGGCCTCAAAGGCTTCAAGCCTAGTGGTCTGTAGACTATGAGGGTGAACGACAGGGAAGGGAAGTATTGGCTCCCATACCCGCAGCAGTATTCAACTGTATTGCTATCCTTCAGGAAGGCACCCGTGGATGCCATCCAGGTACATAAGTACCTGGGAACATTATATTGTTATGTACCAAGCTGGCGGCCATGAGAAGAGCTAAGATGGCCCCCCCTGAGCATTAGTCCACCAAGGAACTTCCTGGCAGGAACTATGGTCAATCTGCTGCTGATTTGAAGAAGAGGGCTTGACTCAGAATCCACAAGGACTAGTTGGAAGAAATACACTGACACTAAAGGCTCTTTCACAAAAGCAGATGCCGTGCATGGAATCCGCTGTGTGAAAGACAGCCAAACCCCGCTCCGGACAGCAAAGACACGGAGCATTAATATTATTGATAATGCTCCGTGCCTCTCTGTTAGAGTTGAGCGAACACCTGGATGTTCGGGTTCGAGAAGTTCGGCCGAACTTCCCGAAAATGTTCGGGTTCGGGATCCGAACCCGATCCGAACTTCGTCCCGAACCCGAACCCCATTGAAGTCAATGGGGACCCGAACTTTTCGGCACTAAAAAGGCTGTAAAACAGCCCAGGAAAGGGCTAGAGGGCTGCAAAAGGCAGCAACATGTAGGTAAATCCCCTGCAAACAAATGTGGATAGGGAAATGAATTAAAATAAAAATTAAATAAATAAAAATTAACCAAAATCAATTGGAGAGAGGTCCCATAGCAGAGAATCTGGCTTCCCGTCACCCACCACTGGAACAGTCCATTCTCAGATATTTAGGCCCCGGAACCCAGGCAGAGGAGAGAGGTCCCGTAACAGAGAATCTGGCTTCATGTCAGCAGAGAATTAGTCTGCATGTCATAGCAGAGAATGAGGCTTCACGTCAGCCACCACTGCAAAAGTCCATTGGCATATATTTAGGCCCAGCACCCAGGCAGAGGAGAGAGGTCCCGTAACAGACAATCTGGCTTCATGTCAGCAGAGAATCAGTCTTCATGTCATAGCAGAGAATCAGGCTTCACGTCACCCACCACTGTAAGAGTCCATTTTCATAAATTTAGGCCCAGCACCCAGGCAGAGGAGAGAGGTCCCGTAACAGACAATCTGGCTTCATGTCAGTAGAGAATCAGTCTGCATGTCATAGCAGAGAATCAGGCTTCACGTCAGCCACCACTGCAACAGTCCATTGGCATATATTTAGGCCCAGCACACAGGCAGAGGAGAGAGGTCCCGTATGTCACGAGGGTGTCAAGAGCCACGTCTGACTCCGTTATACCCGGGGTCAGGAAGTCGCAGCGGGTGGCTGCGCGCTCTGTCTAAAGATCACGGTGTTTCTTAGTGTTTGTTTTCTGTGTTTGCCTTGCTATCCTTTTTGTCTCACTCAGGGATCCGTAGCTTCTCCTCCTCAGCTGTTTCTTGTCTGCCACTCCCAAACTCCTTATATTCTCCTCTCACACTTCTCTTGTTGCCAGTTATAGAGCTTCCTGCCTGGACATCTATGCTGACCCACTGGAGCTGAGAATCTGGTTGTTGTTCCAGAGAGCTACCCTCCGGATCCCTGTTGGGCTTTTGTTGTCTCCTGTTGTTGCCCACCTGGGATTATATGTTTAGTTTGTATTGTCTGTCCTCCCCTTGGTGTTTTCCTCTAGAGCTAGTGGTGCGGACTAGTGTTCCCACCGCCCTGTTCACTATCTAGGGCTCATCCTAGGGAAAGCCAGGGTTTTAGGCACGTGATCGGCGTACGGGTGAGGAACCCGTCTAGGGACGACAGGGCAGCCAGGTGCCAGACGCAAGGTGAGTCAGGGGTCACCACCTTCCCTCTCACTAGGGCAGGGCCTCCCTCTTTTCCTCCCTCCGTGTCACGTATGTGACAGTTACGCCGATCGTGATATTATAACTGGCCCTTATTTTTTGAGAAAATATAAAATAAAAAATAAAAATATTTAATTTTTTTTTCTCTACTTAGAATCCAATATGGATCCTATTGCTGCTTTGGCAAAACAGCTTCAAGGCCTGTCTTCGGAGGTGGCAGGATTGAAGGCGTCTGACCTCCAACAGCAGCAGCAAATGCAGCAGACCGTAAGCCCAGCGGTTGCTATGGGTAACCAGGTTGTTACAGAACCCAAGGTTGTTCTTCCTGACAGATTCTCTGGGGGAAGGGACAAATTTGTGTTGTTCCGTGAGGCCTGCAAATTATATTTTAAGCTGCGCCCTTACTCCTCAGGTAATGAAGAACAGCGGGTGGGGATTGTTATTTCCCTGCTTCAGGGGGACCCGCAATCCTGGGCGTTCTCGTTACCCCCTGGTTCCCAGGCTCTCCGGTCAGTGGAGGGATTTTTTGGGGCTTTGGGTCTCATATATGATGACCCTGACCGTGTCGCCCTGGCTGAGTCGAAGTTACGGAGACTCCTACAGGGAGATCGGCCAGCAGAGGAATATTGCTCAGAGTTCCGCAGGTGGGCTACGGATACTCAGTGGAACGACCTGGCTCTCAGGAGTCAGTTCTGCTCTGGGTTATCTGAAAGGGTTAAGGATGCGCTGGCGCTGTATGAGACCCCCCTCTCCCTTGATGCTGTTATGTCCCTCTCTATCAGGATAGATAGACGTCTTAGGGAGAGATCGAAAATTCCTGAGCAATCGGTAACCTCTCCCGAGCAGCAGTTAGTCTGTACGGACTTGGATGAGCCTATGCAGCTAGGAGGAACTTCTCGTCAGGTCCGTCCTCCTGAGGTTCGCCGTAGGTGGGGGGCTTGTTTTTTCTGTGGGGAGAAGGGTCATTTCATTAATGTCTGTCCCTCCTTTCCCAAAAACAAAAGACCGTCGGAAAACTACTAACCCCAGGCTGTGCGGAAAATGTCAGCCGGGGGGTATACGTTTCCTCCATACGAACATCTCAATTTGTGTTGCCAGCGGTTATTATTTTTGGTGTTAAGACGGAGTCTATTTCTTTTTTTCTAGACAGTGGTGCAGGGGTAAATTTGATAGATGCCCATTTTGCCCGCACTATGGGTTTGTCTCTCTGTACGCTGCAGAGACCCATTCCCATATTCGCTATTGACTCTGCTCCTCTGTCTCAGAGAAACCTCACTCACGTTGTCCATAACTTACATCTTCGGGTAGGGGACCACCATAAGGAGCGTCTTTCATGTTACGTTCTGGAGCGCCTTCCCTCTCCTGTGGTATTGGGTCTTCCCTGGTTGGTAGCGCACAATCCAGTGGTGGATTGGCAGGCCAGGGAGATATTGGAGTGGAGTGAGCATTGCAGAGAGAATTGCTTAAATAACAATTGCTTAATCGCCTCCATAGCTTCCCTACCTACATTTATTTCGGACTTTGAGGACGTTTTTTCTGAAAAGGGTTGTCAGAAGCTACCACCTCATCGTCCTTATGATTGCCCGGTTAACCTGATTCCCGGTGCAAAATTACCCAAGTCCAGGTTGTATAATCTTTCGGGTCCCGAGAGACAAGCCATGAAAGATTATATCTCCGAGAGTCTGGCCAAGGGACACATCAGACCCTCTTCTTCACCCGTGGCTGCAGGGTTTTTCTTTGTTAAAAAGAAAGATGGGGGCCTGCGTCCTTGCCTAGATTTCCGTGAGCTAAACCGGATAACCGTCCGAGACCCATACCCTCTTCCTCTCATTCCTGACCTTTTTAATCAGATTGCGGGTGCTAGGTGGTTCTCCAAACTTGATCTTAGGGGGGCCTACAATCTGATTCGTATCAAGGAAGGGGATGAGTGGAAGACAGCTTTTAACACCCCTGAGGGGCATTACGAAAATTTAGTCATGCCTTTCGGTCTGACCAATGCCCCTGCTGTCTTCCAACATTTCGTTAATGATATTTTTAGTCATCTCATCGGCAGGTTTGTAGTCATATACCTAGATGATATCTTAATTTATTCGGCTGATCTGAAAACACATGAAGTACATGTCAGGCAAGTACTGCAGGTCCTACGGACGAATAAATTATATGCGAAAATTGAAAAATGTGTCTTCGCCGTTCAGGAAATACAATTCCTGGGATATCTATTATCTGCTTCAGGTTTCCGTATGGATCCTGGGAAGGTCCAGGCAATTTTAGATTGGGATCTTCCTGAGAACCTTAAAGCTCTACAACGGTTTTTGGGTTTCGCAAATTTCTACAGAAAGTTTATTAAAAATTATTCAGTGATCGTTAAACCCCTTACTGACATGACTAGGAAGGGGACTGATTTTTCTAAATGGTCTGACGCCGCTAAAATTGCATTTTCCTCTCTAAAAGAGAGATTTACCTCGGCACCTGTTCTAATTCAACCTGATGTCTCCCAGCCTTTTATTGTTGAAGTTGATGCGTGGGAGTGGGGGCTGTATTGTCTCAGGGTCCGTCTCCTGGCAAATGGCGTCCTTGCGCTTTCTTTTCCAAAAAATTATCTGCAGCAGAAAAGAACTATGATATTGGAAATAGGGAACTGTTGGCGATTAAACTGGCATTTGAAGAGTGGCGTCACTTCTTAGAGGGAGCAATCCACCCCGTCACGGTAATTACGGATCACAAAAACCTTCTGTACCTAGAATCGGCTAAGCGTCTCACCCCTAGACAAGCTAGGTGGTCGCTATTCTTTACCAGATTTAACTTTGTAATCACCTATCGTCCTGGGACAAAAAATACCAAGGCAGACGCATTGTCTCGTAGTTTCCCTGGAGGGGGTAATGTTAGTGATCCGGTACCTATTTTACAAAGAGGAGTGGTTGTCTCGGCTGTACACTCTGTTCTAGAGGGAAAGGTGTTAGAGGCCCAGGGGGACGCCCCGGCCTCTTGCCCCTCAGAGAAATTGTTTGTACCGTTAAACCTGCGTCTTGAGTTATTGAAGGAACATCATAATTCGGCACTTGCTGGGCACCCAGGTAGTAAAGCAACCTTGGAGCTATTGTCTCGTCGTTTTTAGGTGGCCAAGGTTGCGTCAGGATGTAATAGATTTCGTGTCTACTTGTTCTACTTGTGCACGCGCGAAAGTCTCTCATACACGTCCAGCAGGGTCTTTATTGCCACTTTTCATCCCCAATAGACCATGGACACATCTATCAATGGATTTCATCACTGACTTACCTTTGTCTGCGGGTAAAACAGTTATCTTGGTAGTAGTAGACAGGTTTAGCAAAATGGTACACTTTATTGCGCTACCCGCACTTCCTAATGCTAAGACTCTTGCTCAGGTGTTTATCAGTGAAATCGTGAAGCTTCACGGGGTCCCTTCCGATGTGGTTTCGGATCGGGGAACCCAGTTTATTTCTAAGTTTTGGAAAGCTTTTTGTACCCGTTTAGGGGTACACTTATCCTTTTCCTCAGCTTTCCATCCTCAGTCGAATGGACAGACTGAGCGTACCAACCAAAACCTAGAAACATATTTAAGGTGTTTTGCGTCTGAAAACCAAGAGGTGTGGTCATCATATTTACCGTTAGCCGAGTTTGCCATAAATAATCGCCGTCAGGAATCCACTGGCAAGTCACCATTTCTTGGTGCATACGGTTTTCATCCCCAATTTTGTACTTTCAAAGAGGGGGGGTCTTCTGGGGTTCCCGAAGAGGAACGGTTTTCTTCATCTCTTTCATCAGTATGGCAGAAGGTGCAAGCTAACTTGAAAAATATGAGTGGTAAATACAAATGCATGGCCGATAAGAAACGGTCGCCAGGTCCGGACCTAGGAGTGAATGACTATGTGTGGTTGTCTACTAGGAATATTAAGTTGAAGGTTCCCTCTTGGAAACTGGGTCCTAGGTTCATTGGTCCTTATAGAATTGTAGCCGTCATTAACCCTGTGGCTTTTCGCCTGGAGCTACCTCAGACTTTTAAGATCCATAACGTCTTCCATAAGTCGTTGCTCAAGAAGTATGTTCCACCTCTAGAACCATCACCGCTGCCACCTCCTCCTGTTGTTGTGGATGGTAATCTGGAGTTTCAAATATCCAGAATTGTTGATTCTCGTCGGGTCCGCCGCTCTCTTCAGTATCTGGTGCATTGGAGGGGTTACGGTCCCGAGGAAAGAATGTGGGTTCCAGCGTCAGAGGTAAACGCCAACAGGTTGATTCAGGCTTTCCATGTCTCTCATCCGGAGAGACCTGGTCCTGAGTGTCCGGAGGCCCCTCGTGAAAGGGGGGGTACTGTCACGAGGGTGTCAAGAGCCACGTCTGACTCCGTTATACCCGGGGTCAGGAAGTCGCAGCGGGTGGCTGCGCGCTCTGTCTAAAGATCACGGTGTTTCTTAGTGTTTGTTTTCTGTGTTTGCCTTGCTATCCTTTTTGTCTCACTCAGGGATCCGTAGCTTCTCCTCCTCAGCTGTTTTTTGTCTGCCACTCCCAAACTCCTTATATTCTCCTCTCACACTTCTCTTGTTGCCAGTTATAGAGCTTCCTGCCTGGACATCTATGCTGACCCACTGGAGCTGAGAATCTGGTTGTTGTTCCAGAGAGCTACCCTCCGGATCCCTGTTGGGCTTTTGTTGTCTCCTGTTGTTGCCCACCTGGGATTATATGTTTAGTTTGTATTGTCTGTCCTCCCCTTGGTGTTTTCCTCTAGAGCTAGTGGTGCGGACTAGTGTTCCCACCGCCCTGTTCACTATCTAGGGCTCATCCTAGGGAAAGCCAGGGTTTTAGGCACGTGATCGGCGTACGGGTGAGGAACCCGTCTAGGGACGACAGGGCAGCCAGGTGCCAGACGCAAGGTGAGTCAGGGGTCACCACCTTCCCTCTCACTAGGGCAGGGCCTCCCTCTTTTCCTCCCTCCGTGTCACGTATGTGACAGTTACGCCGATCGTGATACCGTAACAGACAATCTGGCTTCATGTCAGCAGAGAATCAGTCTGCATGTCATAGCAGAGAATCAGGCTTCACGTCACCCACCACTGCAACAGTCCATTGTCATAAATTTAGGCCCAGCACCCAGGCAGAGGAGAGAGGTCCCGTAACAGACAATCTGGCTTCATGTCAGCAGAGAATTAGTCTGCATGTCATAGCAGAGAATGAGGCTTCACGTCACCCACCACTGTAAGAGTCCATTTTCATAAGTTTAGGCCCAGCACCCAGGCAGAGGAGAGAGGTCCCGTAACAGACAATCTGGCTTCATGTCAGCAGAGAATTAGTCTGCATGTCATAGCAGAGAATGAGGCTTCACGTCAGCCACCACTGCAACAGTCCATTGGCATATATTTAGGCCCAGCACCCAGGCAGAGGAGAGAGGTCCCGTAACAGACAATCTGGCTTCATGTCAGCAGAGAATCAGTCTTCATGTCATAGCAGAGAATCAGGCTTCACGTCACCCACCACTGTAAGAGTCCATTTTCATAAATTTAGGCCCAGCACCCAGGCAGAGGAGAGAGGTCCCGTAACAGAGGATCTGGCTTCATGTCAGCAGAGAATTAGTCTGCATGTCATAACAGAGAATGAGGCTTCACGTCAGCCACCACTGCAACAGTCCATTGGCATATATTTAGGCCCAGCACACAGGCAGAGGAGAGAGGTCCCGTAACAGACAATCTGGCTTCATGTCAGCAGAGATTCAGTCTGCATGTCATAGCAGAGAATCAGGCTTCACGTCACCCACCACTGCAACAGTCCATTGTCATAAATTTAGGCCCAGCACCCAGGCAGAGGAGAGAGGTCCCGTAACAGACAATCTGGCTTCATGTCAGCAGAGAATTAGTCTGCATGTCATAGCAGAGAATGAGGCTTCACGTCACCCACCACTGTAAGAGTCCATTTTCACAGGTTTAGGCCCAGCACCCAGGCAGAGGAGAGAGGTCCCGTAACAGACAATCTGGCTTCATGTCAGCAGAGAATTAGTCTGCATGTCATAGCAGAGAATGAGGCTTCACGTCAGCCACCACTGCAACAGTCCATTGGCATATATTTAGGCCCAGCACCCAGGCAGAGGAGAGAGGTCCCGTAACAGACAATCTGGCTTCATGTCAGCAGAGAATCAGTCTGCATGTCATAGCAGAGAATGAGGCTTCACGTCAGCCACCACTGCAACAGTCCATTGGCATATATTTAGGCCCTAGCACACAGGCAGAGGAGAGAGGTCCCGTAACAGACAATCTGGCTTCATGTCAGCAGAGAATTAGTCTGCATGTCATAGCAGAGAATGAGGCTTCACGTCAGCCACCACTGCAACAGTCCATTGGCATATATTTAGGCCCAGCACACAGGCAGAGGAGAGAGGTCCCGTAACAGACAATCTGGCTTCATGTCAGCAGAGAATTAGTCTGCATGTCATAGCAGAGAATGAGGCTTCACGTCAGCCACCACTGCAACAGTCCATTGGCATATATTTAGGCCCAGCACCCAGGCAGAGGAGAGAGGTCCTGTAACAGACAATCTGGCTTCATGTCAGCAGAGAATTAGTCTGCATGTCATAGCAGAGAATCAGGCTTCACGTCACCCACCACTGCAACAGTCCATTGTCAAAAATTTAGGCCCAGCACCCAGGCAGAGGAGAGAGGTCCCGTAACAGACAATCTGGCTTCATGTCAGCAGAGAATTAGTCTGCATGTCATAGCAGAGAATGAGGCTTCACGTCAGCCACCACTGCAACAGTCCATTGGCATATATTTAGGCCCAGCACCCAGGCAGAGGAGAGAGGTCCCGTAACAGACAATCTGGCTTCATGTCAGCAGAGAATCAGTCTTCATATCATAGCAGAGAATCAGGCTTCACGTCACCCACCACTGTAAGAGTCCATTTTCATAAATTTAGGCCCAGCACCCAGGCAGAGGAGAGAGGTCCCGTAACAGAGGATCTGGCTTCATGTCAGCAGAGAATCAGTCTGCATGTCATAGCAGAGAATCAGGCTTCACGTCACCCAACATTGGAACAGTCCATTTGCATATATTTAGGCCCCGGCACCCAGACAGAGGAGAGGTTCATTCAACTTTGGGTAGCCTCGCAATATAATGGTAAAATGAAAATAAAAATAGGATTGAATGAGGAAGTGCCCTGGAGTCCAATAATATATGGTTAAGGGGAGGTAGTTAATGTCTAATCTGGACAAGGGACGGACAGATCCTGTGGGATCCATGCCTGGTTCATTTTTATGAACGTCAGCTTGTCCACATTGGCTGTAGACAGGCGGCTGCGTTTGTCTGTAGTGCCGCCCCCTGCCGTGCTGAATACACGTTCAGACAAAACGCTGGCCGCCGGGCAGGCCAGCACCTCCAAGGCATAAAAGGCTAGCTCTGGCCACGTGGACAATTTAGAGACCCAGAAGTTGAATGGGGCCGAACCATCAGTCAGTACGTGGAGGGGTGTGCACATGTACTGTTCCACCATGTTAGTGAAATGTTGCCTCCTACTAACACGTTGCGTATCAGGTGGTGGTGCAGTTAGCTGTGGCGTGTTGACAAAAGTTTTCCACATCTCTGCCATGCTAACCCTGCCCTCAGAGGAGCTGGCATTGACACAGCTGCCTTGGCGACCTCTTGCTCCTCCTCTGCCTTGGCCTTGGGCTTCCACTTGTTCCCCTGTGACATTTGGGAATGCTCTCAGTAGCGCGTCTACCAACGTGCGCTTGTACTCGCGCATCTTCCTATCACGCTCCAGTGCAGGAAGTAAGGTGGGCACATTGTCTTTGTAGCGTGGATCCAGCAGGGTGGCAACCCAGTAGTCCGCACAGGTTAAAATGTGGGCAACTCTGCTGTCGTTGCGCAGGCACTGCAGCATGTAGTCGCTCATGTGTGCCAGGCTGCCCAGGGGTAAGGACAAGCTGTCCTCTGTGGGAGGCGTATCGTCATCGTCCTGCCTTTCCCCCCAGCCACGCACCAGTGATGGACCCGAGCTGCGTTGGGTGCCACCCCGCTGTGACCATGCTTCATCCTCATCCTCCTCCACCTCCTCCTCATCCTCGTCCTCCAGTAGTGGGCCCTGGCTGGCCACATTTGTACCTGGCCTCTGCTGTTGCCAAAAACCTCCCTCTGAGTCACTTCGAAGAGACTGGCCTGAAAGTGCTAAAAATGACCCCTCTTCCTCCTCCTCCTCCTCCTGGGCCACCTCCTCTTCCATCATCGCCCTAAGTGTTTTCTCAAGGAGACATAGAAGTGGTATTGTAACGCTGATAACGGCGTCATCGCCAATGGCCATGTTGGTGGAGTACTCGAAACAGCGCAACAGGGCACACAGGTCTCGCATGGAGGCCCAGTCATTGGTGGTGAAGTGGTGCTGTTCTGTAGTGCGACTGACCCGTGCGTGCTGCAGCTGAAACTCCACTATGGCCTGCTGCTGCTCGCACAGTCTGTCCAGCATGTGCAAGGTGGAGTTCCACCTGGTGGGCACGTCGCATATGAGGCGGTGAGCGGGAAGGCCGAAGTTACGCTGTAGCGCAGACAGGCGAGCAGCAGCAGGATGTGAACGCCGGAAGCGCGAACAGACGGCCCGCACTTTATGCAGCAGCTCTGACATGTCGGGGTAGTTGTGAATGAACTTCTGCACCACCAAATTCAGCACATGCGCCAAGCAAGGGATGTGCGTCAAATTGGCTAGTCCCAGAGCTGCAACGAGATTTCGCCCATTATCACACACAAGAATGTTGCCCTGCGATCCTTGGCGGCGGAAGGACGTGCGCCAAACAGCTCTCCGCCTGGGGCCCAGCTGCCACTACATTTACCCAGTGTGCAGTTAGGGAGATATAGCGTCCCTGGCCGTGCTTACTGGTCCATGTATCTGTGGTTAGGTGGACCTTGCTACAGATGGCGTTGCGCAGTGCACACTTGATTTTATCGGATACTTGGTTGTGCAGGGAAGGCACGGCTCTCTTGGAGAAGTAGTGGCGGCTGGGAACAACATACTGTGGGACAGCAAGCGACATGAGCTGTTTGAAGCTGTCTGTGTCCACCAGCCTAAATGACAGCATTTCATAGGCCAGTAGTTTAGAAATGCTGGCATTTAGGGCCAGGGATCGAGGGTGGCTAGGTGAGAATTTACGCTTTCTCTCAAATGTTTGTGAGATGGAGAGCTGAATGCTGCCGTGTGACATGGTTGAGACGCTTGGTGACGGAGGTGGTGGTGGTGGTGTTGGTGGTACATCCCCTGTTTGCTGGGCGGCAGGTGCCAACGTTCCTCCAGAGGCGGAGGAAGAGGCCGAGGCGGCAGCAGCAGAAGAGGCCGAGGCGGCAGCAGCAGAAGAGGTAGCAGGGGGAGCCTGAGTGACTTCCTTGGTTTTAAGGTGTTTACTCCACTGCAGTTCATGCTTTGCATGCAGGTGCCTGGTCATGCAGGTTGTGCTCAGGTTCAGAACGTTAATGCCTCGCTTCAGGCTCTGATGGCACAGCGTGCAAACCACTCGGGTCTTGTCGTCAGCACATTGTTTGAAGAAGTGCCATGCCAGGGAACTCCTTGAAGCTGCCTTTGGGGTGCTTGGTCCCAGATGGCGGCGGTCAGTAGCAGGCGGAGTCTCTTGGCGGCGGGTGTTCTGCTTTTGCCCACTGCTCCCTCTTTTGCTACGCTTTTGGCTCGGTCTCACCACTGCCTCTTCCTCCGAACTGTGAAAGTCAGTGGCACGACCTTCATTCCATGTGGGGTCTAGGACCTCATCGTCCCCTGCATCGTCTTCCACCCAGTCTTGATCCCTGACCTCCTGTTCAGTCTGCACACTGCAGAAAGACGCAGCAGTTGGCACCTGTGTTTCGTCATCATCAGAGACATGCTGAGGTGGTATTCCCATGTCCTCATCATCAGGAAACATAAGTGGTTGTGCGTCAGTGCATTCTATGTCTTTTACCGCTGGGGAAGGGCTAGGTGGATGCCCTTGGGAAACCCTGCCAGCAGAGTCTTCAAACAGCATAAGAGACTGCTGCATAACTTGAGGCTGAGACAGTTTCCCTGGTATGCATGGGGGTGATGTGACAGACTGATGGGGTTGGTTTTCAGGCGCCATCTGTGCGCTTTCTGCAGAAGACTGGGTGGGAGATAATGTGAACGTGCTGGATCCACTGTCTGCCACCCAATTGACTAATGCCTGTACCTGCTCAGGCCTTACCATCCTTAGAACGGCATTGGGCCCCACCATATATCGCTGTAAATTCTGGCGGCTACTGGGACCTGAGGTAGTTGGTACACTAGGACGTGTGGATGTGGCAGAACGGCCACGTCCTCTCCCAGCACCAGAGGGTCCACTAACACCACCACGACCATGTCCACGTCCGCGTCCCTTACTAGATGTTTTCCTCATTGTTATGGTTCACCACAACAACAAAAATATTATTTGGCCCAATGTATTGTATTCAAATTCAGCGGGATATAAATTTGAGGCCTAGTATTTAGGCGCTGGGTGACCGGTATGGATTTACTAACAGAATTGGACTTGGAAATGCACAGTAGCGTGTGTGTGAAGTTATTCTGAATGACCCTATGTGCACCTTGAATATTATATACCCTTTTAGTGATAGATTTCAAATAGCTCTGATATAGCAGAAACCACTAAATTATGAAATTGCTAAATTGGGAATTGTATTTCAACCCTGAACAAAAAATGTGCTTTGACGGACACTAAATAACTTGCCCAGCCACAACAGTACAGCGGTAACGACAGATTTAGCGGGATAGAAATTTGAGGCCTAGTATTTAGGCGCTGGGTGACCGGTATGGATTTAGTGACAGAATTAGACTGGGATATGGCCAAAAAATAACCACACTATTGCTGGTTAAATGCACTTGGTGACGGGCGCAGCTTGCCCCTGATGTAGTATATGGCCAAAAAATGAACAGACTATTGCTGGTTAAATGCACTTGGTGTCACAGCTTGACGAACCACACTACTGAGGGTTAAATGCACTTGGTGACGGGCGCAGCTTGCCCCTGATGTAGTATATGGCCAAAAAATGAACAGACTATTGCTGGTTAAATGCACTTGGTGACGGGCGCAGCTTGCCCCTGATTTAGTATATGGCCAAAAAATGAACAGACTATTGCTGGTTAAATGCACTTGGTGTGATAGCTTGACCAACCACACTACTGAGGGTTAAATGCACTTGGTGACGGGCGCAGCTTGCCCCTGATGTAGTATATGGCCAAAAAATGAACAGACTATTGCTGGTTAAATGCACTTGGTGTCACAGCTTGACCAACCACACTACTGAGGGTTAAATGCACTTGGTGACGGGCGCAGCTTGCCCCTGATGTAGTATATGGCCAAAAAATGAACAGACTATTGCTGGTTAAATGCACTTGGTGACAGGCACAGCTTGCCCCTGATTTAGTATATGGCCAAAAAATGAACAGACTATTGCTGGTTAAATGCACTTGGTGTGATAGCTTGACCAACCACACTACTGAGGGTTAAATGCACTTGGTGACGGGCGCAGCTTGCCCCTGATGTAGTATATGGCCAAAAAATGAACAGACTATTGCTGGTTAAATGCACTTGGTGACAGGCACAGCTTGCCCCTGATTTAGTATATGGCCAAAAAATGAACAGACTATTGCTGGTTAAATGCACTTGGTGTGATAGCTTGACCAACCACACTACTGAGGGTTAAATGCACTTGGTGACGGGCGCAGCTTGCCCCTGATGTAGTATATGGCCAAAAAATGAACAGACTATTGCTGGTTAAATGCACTTGGTGACGGGCGCAGCTTGCCCCTGATTTAGTATATGGCCAAAAAATGAACAGACTATTGCTGATTAAATGCACTTGGTGTAATAGCTTGACCAACCACACTACTGAGGGTTAAATGCACTTGGTGACGGGCGCAGCTTGCCCCTGATGTAGTATATGGCCAAAAAATGAACAGACTATTGCTGGTTAAATGCACTTGGTGACAGGCGCAGCTTGCCCCTGATGTAGTATATGGCCAAAAAATGAACAGACTATTGCTGGTTAAATGCACTTGGTGACGGGCGCAGCTTGCCCCTGATTTAGTATATGGCCAAAAAATGAACAGACTATTGCTGGTTAAATGCACTTGGTGTCACAGCTTGACCAACCACACTACTGAGGGTTAAATGCACTTGGTGACGGGCGCAGCTTGCCCCTGATGTAGTATATGGCCAAAAAATGAACAGACTATTGCTGGTTAAATGCACTTGGTGACGGGCGCAGCTTGCCCCTGATTTAGTATATGGCCAAAAAATGAACAGACTATTGCTGATTAAATGCACTTGGTGTAATAGCTTGACCAACCACACTACTGAGGGTTAAATGCACTTGGTGACGGGCGCAGCTTGCCCCTGATGTAGTATATGGCCAAAAAATGAACAGACTATTGCTGGTTAAATGCACTTGGTGACGGGCGCAGCTTGCCCCTGATGTAGTATATGGCCAAAAAATGAACAGACTATTGCTGGTTAAATGCACTTGGTGACGGGCGCAGCTTGCCCCTGATTTAGTATATGGCCAAAAAATGAACATACTATTGCTGGTTAAATGCACTTGGTGTGATAGCTTGACCAACCACACTACTGAGGGTTAAATGCACTTGGTGACGGGCGCAGCTTGCCCCTGATGTAGTATATGGCCAAAAAATAAACAGACTATTGCTGGTTAAATGCACTTGGTGTGACAGCTTCACCCTGATGTAGGCTTTAGCCAAAAAACAACCACACCATTGAGGGTTAAATGCACTTGGTGACAGGCGCAGCTTGCCCCTGATGTAGTCTAGGCCAAAAAATAAACAGACTATTGCTGGTTAAATGCACTTGGTGTGACAGCTTTACCCTGATGTAGGCTTTAGCCAAAAAACAACCACACCATTGAGGGTTAAATGCACGTGGTCGCAGCTTGTGCTGGCGCACCTCAAGACACAAAATGGCCGCCGATCACCCCAGAAAAATGTGACTGACAAACGGTCTGGGCAGCCTAAAAACAGTGAGCAATTGAGTATCAGCAGCTCAATGACCCACAGCTGCAGATCGATCAATAATCAAGTCCTTTGGAGGAGTTAATCTGCCTAATCTCGCCCTACTGTCGCAGCCGCAACCTCTCCCTACGCTAATCAGAGCAGAGTGACGGGCGGCGCTATGTGACTCCAGCTTAAATAGAGGCTGGGTCACATGGTGCTCTGGCCAATCACAGCCATGCCAATAGTAGGCATGGCTGTGATGGCCTCTTGGGGCAAGTAGTATGACGCTTGTTGATTGGCTGCTTTGCAGCCTTTCAAAAAGCGCCAAGAAAGCGTCACAAAAGCGCCAAGAAAGCGACGAACACCGAACCCGAACTTTTACGAAAATGTCCGGGTTCGGGTCCGTGTCACGGACACCCCAAAATTCGGTACGAACCCGAACTATACAGTTCGAGTTCGCTCATCCCTACTCTCTGTGATCTTTTTACTACAAAATCACGGTGACAACTTTATCTCACTGTGATTTTGTAGTAAAAAGATCACAGAGAGGCACGGAGCGGAGTTTGGCATTCTTTCACGCAGCGGATTCCATGCACAGCATCCACTCGTGTGAAAGAGCCCTAAGGGAATTAAGAGGACTAGTTAGGGTTATTTAGCATACCTTCATACCTCCCAACCGTCCCAGATCTGGCGGGACAGTCCTGGATTTTAGTGGGTGTCCCGTGGTCCCGGAACGGCCGAGGCATGTCCTGCTCACAGCTTATTGTAATGGTGAAGCATGGAGACGTCCGCTCCCTGCTCCACCATTCCCCTCAGCTGCCGGCAGCCCCCGGCAGGGGCATGATGTACTGTCACACATCGCACTGCCTGCTGCGATAAGTTGGTAAGGCTGATTAGTCAGCCTGCATTTGTGGGAGGGGCGGAGGCTCTTCATACACGAGCCACAGCCTCACTCACAGGCGTGTGTTCTCAGGTGCACAGCTGCAGCTTGGTGTTATTAGCAAACTAGCTTCTCTGGTGGTAGGATTCTTTCTTTGCAGCAGTGTCGGACTGGGTTACCTAGGGCCCACCAGTAAAATTTATTTTGGGGGCCCATCATACGCATACATTCAAATATAGTAAATAATTTAACAAGTTTTTTATATGAACATAGGCTGGTTGAGGTGCTGTACATGTGTATGAACAGTACAGACCAAAAGTTTGGACACACCTTCTCATTCAAAGAGTTTTCTTTATTTTTATGACTATGAAAATTGTAGATTCACACTGAAGGCATCAAAACTATGAATTAACACATGTGGAATTATATACATAACAAAAAAGTGTGAAACAACTGAAAATATGTCATATTCTAGGTTCTTCAAAGTAGCCATCTTTTGCTTTGATTACTGCTTTGCACACTCTTGGCATTCTCTTGATGAGCTTCAAGAGGTAGTCACCTGAAATGGTCTTCCAACAGTCTTGAAGGAGTTCCCAGAGATGCTTAGCACTTGTTGGCCCTTTTGCCTTCACTCTGCGGTCCAGCTCACCCCAAACCATCTCGATTGGGTTCAGGTCCGGTGACTGTGGAGGCCAGGTCACCTGGCGCAGCACCCCATCACTCTCCTTCATAGTCAAATAGCCCTTACACAGCCGGGAGGTGTGTTTGGGGTCATTGTCCTGTTGAAAAATAAATGATGGTCCAACTAAACGCAAACCGGATGGAATAGCATGCCGCTGCAAGATGCTGTGGTAGCCATGCTGGTTCAGTATGCCTTCAATTTTGAATAAATCCCCAACAGTGTCACCAGCAAAGCACCCCCACACCATCACACCTCCTCCTCCATGCTTCACGGTGGGAACCAGGCATGTAGAGTCCATCCGTTCACCTTTTCTGCGTTGCATAAAAGACACGGTGGTTGGAACCAAAGATGTCAAATTTGGACTCATCAGACCAAAGCACAGATTTCCACTGGTCTAATGTCCATTCCTTGTGTTCTTTAGCCCAAACAAGTCTCTTCTGCTTGTTGCCTGTCCTTAGCAGTGGTTTCCTAGCAGATATTCTACCATGAAAACCTGATTCACACAGTCTCCTCTTAACAGTTGTTCTAGAGATGTGTCTGTTGCTAGAACTCTGCGTGGCATTGACCTGGTCTCTAATCTGAGCTCCTGTTAACCTGCGATTTCTGAGGCTGGTGACTCAGATGAACTTTTTCTCCGCAGCAGAGGTGACTCTTGGTCTTCCTTTCCTGGGGCGGTCCGCATGTGAGCCAGTTTCTTTGTAGCGCTTGATGGTTTTTGTGACTGCACTTGGGGACACTTTCAAAGTTTTGCCAATTTTTCGGACTGACTGACCTTCATTTCTTAAAGTAATGATGGCCACTCGTTTTTCTTTACTTAGCTGCTTTTTTCTTGCCATAATACAAATTCTAACAGTCTATTCAGTAGGACTATCAGCTGTGTATCCACCTGACTTCTCCACAAGGCAACTGATGGTCCCAACCCCATTTATAAGGCAAGAAATCCCACTTATTAAACCTGACAGGGCACACCTGTGAAGTGAAAACCATTTCAGGTGACTACCTCTTGAAGCTCATCAAGAGAATGTCAAGAGTGTGCAAAGCAGTAATCAAAGCAAAAGGTGGCTACTATGAAGAACCTAGAATATGACATATTTTCAGTTGTTTCACACTTTTATGTTATGTATATAATTCCACATGTGTTAATTCATAGTTTTGATGCCTTCAGTGTGAATCTACAATATTCATAGTTATGAAAATAAAGAAAACTCTTTGAATGAGAAGGTGTGTCCAAACTTTTGGTCTGTACTGTATATATGTATGTAGTGCAGTAAATCTAATGTGTTATATTCCACTTGTGCAGGGGGTGGGAGACTAGGGTCCATCTTGCTCAGGGGCCCACCGGGGGATTCCCCTGTACCCCTGTGGGCCAGTCCAAGCCTGCTTTGCAGCATGGAGCCAGAATAGAGCTTGTTATTTTGCTCTCTGCTACCGTAACATGCACGCGCCATACTATGTAAGTAGGTTTGGCCGGTCAGAACCGACTTTGCTAGCGAACGGGAGGCTTCGCCTCAGAATCTGCTACCTCAGGTTTGCTCATCGGGGCTAAATACTTCTATTTCTTTTCAACTTTGTTTGTTGGTAATAAGAGTTAGTTCCTATAAATCTTACAAGTTTTACTTCGCTTTGTTCATCTCGTATGAAAAGTTACTTCAACTGGTTTGCTGTAAAGGAAGAGTTACCCGGGCTGCACGTGATGTCATGTTTGGAGATCGGATGCAGTGTTTATTGTTTAGGTCTCTTGCTGTAGCTGTTCCTTGCCACGTGTCTCCCCCTCCCCCCGCAACCACCATCTTTAGACTTCATGTATTTCACTGCTTCATGTACTTAAAAATCCTGCTGCACTTTTATGCTCTGCTGTTATCGTGAGCGGCATTTACACTTTCGGCTTTTATTTCATGTCTTATGCTGCATCTGCACGTCTTTACTGTCCTGCACTTTCCTATTCTTGGTTCGTATTCACTCAGATTAGTCTCACATTCAAGCTGCGTTCACCTGTTGGCTGTTACATCCTCATTCCGTACCCAGCCGACAGCCAGATCCATATTACACGCCTGTTATTACATGTTGTGTACTCGGCTTACAGCTGCTACTGTTACTCCATTTTTATTCTCGGGACGCACCACCCTGGTGTTTACACCTTGCTCCACTCACAACCAGAGCTGCGTTCATGCGTCGACTGGTATACCATGTTTGCTCTTCTCACTGTGAGAGCTGTGTTTACACGTCCGCTGTCACAACATGTTCATACTAGGCTTGTTTCAGAGCTGCATTCACTTTCACTGTTACATCATGTTTATGCTCCACTCACATTTAGGCTGGGTTCACACCTGAGCGTTCGCGATGGAGCGCTCTGTATGCGCGATTGTACGGGCGTTTGCAATCGTGCATACAGAGACAAGCGAACGCCCATTGTCGCACGTTCCCGCTTAAGTCTATGTACGGGAACGCGCGACAAGACGCCCCAAAGAAGCTCATGTACTTCTTGGGGCGTCGGGCGTTTTACAGCGCGATCGTACGCGCTGTAAAACGCCCAGATGAGAACCATGCCGATAGGGAAGCATTGGTTTCTCCTTGTTGAGCGTTTTACAGCGCGTAGGAACGCACTGTAAAACGCTCAGGTGTGAACCCAGCGTTAGGGCTTCTATTCTACCAATTTCATTCTCGGCCACACCCAGAGGTGCATTCACACTACGCTGTCAAATCATTTTTTGCACTCCACCATCGACCAGAGTTGCATTCATACATCTAACGGTATATCAGGTTTACTCTACTTGCACCAAGAGCTGCGTTCACACGTCCTATGCTTCTACAGGTTCTTTCCAGGCCTATTTCAAGAACTGCATTCATGTCGCTGTTACATCTATGTTATGCTCCGTTCACAACCGGAGCTGCTGTTATACAAAATTTCATGCTCTGCTTATACCCAGAGTTATGTTCACACTTCTACTGCTAGCGGGCGTGGCCTAGCGTGCATGGAGTGAGGAAGAAAGGTTTTAAGTGCTCCAAAATCCTGATAAAAACCTTATAACACCCAGCAAATCAGGGGTTATTCAAGCTCTCGTTGTTAATACTAAAGACCCTCAAGATCTGGGCACATACTTCATTATCCGGATCGCTGCAGACCGGGCTCCAGCCTGTAAACGCTGACGGCGCAGGGGTGAGAGCGGGAAGGAGCGGTGTGGAAGGGCTGTGGAGCAGTGCTGTGCTGAGCCCTGAAGGAGTGGGGGAAACGTCCAGCGGTATCGGCATCACATCAGGAGGCGCTGGGAGTGCTCAGATTCAAGTGCACTGAGGAAGGTGCTGAAGCATCGCACATGAGCGGCAGCGGCAGAAGCGGAGGAAGTGCCGCGTGGTGAGCGCCATCTTTGTGTGTTAAAGCTCGCCTTCCTGAGCGGTCGGCCGGAGCAGAGCAGTGGGGAAGTGTGGGTGAGTGGCTCTCCCTAGTTAGCACTCCCCTTACAAGTCATTGTGTGACTCTCCCCACGCAGGATTGTTTGCCTGTGCACTGTGGTGGCTGGAGGATCGTCTGGATATACCTAGTGCTTCCAGAGAGGGGCTGATTTACCTCCCTGTGGAGTGGGGGGGAAGTGAATAACAGTCTGATTGTCTACTCCTCAAGTCTCTCTGATCTCCAGGAGATAAACATCTACTAGTCTGCAGAAGTGCCTTACAGGAATTAACCATTGCAGCGTCTGTGGACTGTTTCTATGGGCCGTAAAACCTCCTCTGTGGCTCCATCATCTGTTAAAATATATATGGATCCCATGAGTCAAACAGAGCAAGGCAGTGAGGAGGCTTCTGCCCCAATGGAATCTGCTGAAGCGTCGCAAATTATGAAAGCCATAGCGGCTTGTCAAGCTGCTCTTACGTCAAACATAGATAATCTCCAGTCTGATCTGAGCTGTCTACGGCATGATTTTGACAAAATACCTGAAAGAACGTCGGCAGTGGAGCAAAGAATAAGTGATGTGGAGGATGCGTCCAGAGTGGTTGGAAATGACACCAGGCAGTTATTGCAGCAGGTTCAGATGCTACAAGCCAGGGCGGAAGATGCTGAAAATCGCAACAGATGCAATAATATTCGTATTTTGGGCCTACCGGAGCGAGCAGAGGGGTCTTCTCCTGAAACGTTCACGGAGCAACTTATAAAAGAAGTTTTGCATCCTATTGCTCTCTCCAGCTGCTTTGTTGTAGAGAGGGCTCTACCTCCGGGTTCACCTGTAAGGCCCTTTATTATGAGAATCCTGAATTACAGAGATAGAGACGCTATTTTGTTGACCGCTAGGCAGAAGGGTAACATCACGTATGAAAATGTCCGCTTGTCATTCTACCCGGACTTTACTGCGGAGGTCCAAAAGAAAAGGAAGCAATTTACTGAGGTCCGGGCATGGCTGAGAGACAAAAATGTGAAATACGCAATGATCTACCCTTCCCGGTTGCGAGTGCAGGATGGAGAAACTGTCCGTTTTTTCAATACTCCTGAAGAAGCATCAGAGTGGATCGACAGGAATTTGAATCCTAGACCTCATCGCTGACAGACTACACCCTGGCGGTGGCCATTTGATAAGTCCGCAATTGATTAAATGTCAGATTGCATTACTGAATGAAGTGTTAAGGGGGGGGGGGGTGGGATTGTTAGATGCCACCAAACAACTGTTATTCGTGTTACATTTTCTAACCTTGAGTGCTGTCTGCTGGTAGGATTTTAACCCTATCTATGTATGCTGGGTGGCAAGACCCTGAATAGGCATGCACTGTCTTGAGAGGAAGTGTTTGCTTGCTTTTCATCACTAAGATACCTGTAGGGTATATATGTTCTAAAGAGTTAGGGTAGGACTTTCGTACCCAAAAGTTTGCTAATTTAGGGATACAGGCTCAACCATGTTAGGGAGGTTTGGGCAGGGAGGGCTAGGGATGTCTATATGGAGAGTATGTCTGAATGGGTGTGCGTGTGTGGGTGATTGTTCCTTCATCAGCCGGAGGCTTTGGTGGCTTTTTTTCGGGTGGGCAAAATGGCGTTAATTAAGCTACTTTCCTGGAACGTTAGGGGCCTCAACAATAAGATCAAGAGATCTTTAGTGTTTAACTATCTAAAGAAGTATAATCCAGATATTGTGTTACTGCAAGAAACGCATCTTCAAGGGAGGAAAGTACTCGCATTGCGACGTTCGTGGGTAGGCCCTACATACCATGCAGTATACTCAAACTATGCTAGGGGGGTTTCAACTTTAATTGCTAAGAGTCTTCCGTTTCAGATAATTTCTGTACAATTAGATCCTCAGGGCAGATATGTGATTTTGCATGCTAGTGTCAGAGGGATGCAATATTTAATTGTAGGACTTTATATCCCACCGCCATTCCGCAGAGAAGTCCTAGACCTGATTATAGCTAAGATAGCAATGTTTCCAGTGATGCCCTGCATTATTATGGGTGACTATAATGCCACTTTGGATCCAATACGGGAAAGATTGACTCCTCAGGCCTTTCACAGTAATGCGCTTTCATGCTGGGCTGATACTTATAGTCTGATAGAGACGTGGCGTTATTTGCATCCCACAGATACACAATTCTCGTGCTACTCGGCTTCCAATGGCTCATTGTCCCGTATAGACTTAGCCTTTATCAGTAAAGATTTATCTCCCTATGTCAGGTCTAGTGACTATCTGCCGAGAGGTGTTTCGGATCATGCCCCCCTCCTTTTGATTCTATCCCAACCAGTGGCTTCAGCAGTTAAACAATGGCGGTTGAACCCCATCTGGTTGGAAGTTTTACCGGTGGTGAGTGAATGTCTGGACACCATGGGGAACTATTGGAGGGAGAATGAGGGGTCTATAAATCCCCTAGTGGAATGGGATGCCTTTAAATCAGTGGTGAGGGGAACATTGATTTCTGCAATAGCGACTCACAGGAAAGAATTGAATATCAAACGAACGAAATTAGAGAGGGAACTGATAGATAGTGAAAGGAGGTACACACTAGATCCTTGTAGTGAGAACCAGACTGTCTGGCTAGATGCACAACGTAGGTTTAATTTACACTTAACTGAGTATACTCAAAAGAAACTCCTAAACCAGAGACAAACCATTTTTTCTGATGGCGATAAATGTGGTAGAGCTTTGGCATTTCTGGCGAGATCTGAGTCCCAGCAAACGATAGTGGCGGGAATCCTAAATGAGCAGGGAGTGCTGGTGAGGGAGCCTAAAGATGTTTGCCGTCAGTTTGCCTCCTACTATATGAATTTGTATGCCCCCAAAACCACGAACCCCCCAGGGGAGATTGCCAAATTTCTTGCAGGTATTAACATCCCCTCACTTTATAGGGAGGATAGGAAAGCCCTGGCATCAGACATATTGAATATGGAAATTGAAGCTGCCATTAACTTGTTAGCAACCAAAAAGACTCCGGGCCCTGATGGATTCCCAGCTGAATGGTATAAGCGATTTTCGAAAGATCTTGTCACTAGATTGGGGAAGCTATTGAGGTATGCGCTGGAACAAGGTTCACTGCCCCATTCCTTTTCGGAGGCAACGATAGTAGTAATACATAAGCAGGGAAAGCCATCTGACCAGTGTAGCTCTTATCGACCGATCTCACTTCTGAATCTTGACGTAAAATTTTTTGCAAAGATTCTGGCACTGAGATTGATGGGGGTAATTTTCTCTTTAGTGGGTGTAGATCAGTCGGGTTTCATGCCTGGGAGGACAACCGATATCAATCTCAGACGGTTGTTCACTAATCTTCAGGTTAACTATGACAATCGAGGTACTAGAATCCTAGCTTCCTTAGATAACGAAAAAGCTTTTGACTCAGTAGAGTGGAACTTTATGTGGGCAGTGTTAGAGCGCATGGGGTTCCCCCTAGGTAGAGGCACTAGACAGGGCTGCCCTCTCTCCCCCTTATTATTTGCATTAATAATGGAGCCTCTGTCGATACTAATTTCTTCTGACTCAAATATAGAAGGTTGGGAAATAGCAGGGATTACAGAAAAACTGTCGCTATATGCTGACGACATGTTGGTATACCTGGCTGATCCAGGGAAGTCCTTAGATTCCCTTCTACATGTGGTGGACCATTTTGGTAGCTTTGCGGGACTTCGGGTAAATTGGGCTAAGTCGAGTCTCTGCCCAATTGATAGATTTGTTCCAACTCATATCTCATTGAATTCTAGGCTTCAAGTTGTTGAGCAATTTACGTATTTGGGGGTTGTCATTCACAGAGAGGTGACGAAGTTTTATGACCTAAATGTTATTCCTACAACATTTTACTAAGAAATTAGAGGCTTGGGAGCACCTACCTCTGAACCTTATAGGGCGTATCAACATTATAAAAATGATTCTCCTCCCAAAGCTGCTATACTTGTATAGGGCTGCCCCGATGCTACTCCCCAAGAAACATTTCACTACACTGGATAAAGCAATTACCCCTTTTCTATGGAACAAATCCTCTCCCAGAATAGCGAAACGCACCCATCAGGCAACCTACCTACAGGGAGGCCTTGCTTTATCAAATATGTACATGTACTATGTGGCTGTACAGTTGAGCTATGTGGCCTGGTGGGTGCGGGCAGACTCGGGTAATCCAGCGGTGGTGCTGGAAGCAGCATTGATGGGATCCTTTGAAGCACTTACAAATTTGGCATACAGGGGAGGGGCGGGGTCGACAGAACACTATACCCAATCTATGGCTGCGGTAGTGAAGATCTGGGTCAAATGGAGTCCGGTGAATATTTCTAGAGAGAATATTCCTACTTGGTCACCCTGTATGCCTCTATGGAAAAATGGAGGCCTGCCGGAATTGCGCTCGTTAGTAGAGTTCGAATTTTGGCCCCAAAAGGGGGTGCGTTACCTCACCCAGTTGTACGAGAAAGGACTGTTTAGATCTTTTAGTAGTTTGAAACAGGAATTTAATCTTCCCCAACATAGTCTGTACAGATACTTTCAGCTCAGACATGCCTGTCAAGCGCAATTTGGTAGAGGACCTCTAAAACTGGAGTGTGGCCCGATAGAAACAGCAATCAGGAGGGTTCCTTTAGTCAAACCTGTGTCGGCTCTTTATGCGTCATTAATGATGCTGCAGGATTCTCCCCTTGATAATTCATTGGTCAAGTGGAAAAGAGACGTAGCAGCTCTAGAAGAGGTGCATATTAATGAAATTGGTTATACATGGAAATCTACAGTGGTAAGCGCTAGGGACCAATTGATTCAAGTTAAGTGGCTTCATAGGATATACTATACCCCTGAGAGGCTATTCAAAATGGGTACATTACCGGATCCGCAATGTACGAGGTGTGGGCATGAGAAGGACTGCCTAATTCATATGATCTGGCAGTGTCCAGTCATATATAGCTTCTGGGAAGGGATCCATCTATATCAATGACAAACTGGGCTTTCCCAATGTCTGTACTCAGCTGACAAGTCTGCTGGGGATAGCTAATGAGTTTGTTCCCACCAAATTCGGCAGGAAACTATATAGGATTCTTTTGTTTTATGCAAGGAAAACCATCCTCCTTAATTGGAAACCCCCTAAGAGTCCTACGGTGCAGCAATGGATACAAATAATCAATGCTGACCTTGAGATGTACAAGTTTATTTATGAACGTCGAGGAACCCCAGACCGTTTTATGAAAATCTGGGATCCCTGGATTAATGCCCAAACACTGATGCCTTAGGTGGCTGCGTTATCTGGGCTCTGGCTGATGAAGGAGTGGGTGAATGAGTGTGTGCATGCAGTACTCTATATTATTCCAAGGTATATTCGGATGGGTGCTATTCACAATATCTTGCTATTATTAATATCTTGCTATTATCTGCTGTTGACCTGTGCAATGGGCTATCAGAACACTGTGGTGATTAATCCCATGCTGATCTATGTACTGCTTCTGTGTGTTTTGCCTTTCAAGGGTGTGTTTGTAATGCCTTTGCTTAAAATTTAATAAAAAAGTGACTATTAAAAAAAAAAACAACACTTCTACTGCTCCACCATGTCGTATACCCCACTGACCAAAGCCGCTTTCCATGTCTGCTGTCACATCAAGTAAATATTCCGTTCACATCCAAAGCTGTGTCCGCATGTCTGCTTTTACATCCTGTCCTATACTCCATTCACTACTAGAGCTGCGTTCACGTGTCTGCTTTCGCATCATGTCAATACTCTGCTCACTTTCAGATTGCATTCATACGTCTGCTTTATACCATGCTTTTCATGCGCTACCCATACTCAGAGCTGCGCCCAACCATGTTTTTTAGGTACCACTCACATCCAAAGCTCCATTCACCAATTTGTTGTTACATCATGTATTGTACTCTGCTCCCACTCAAAGTTGCATTCTCCTGTTCATTGCTACGTCATGGTTTTACTCAATAATCTCACCGGGGCAGTCTGCACCCACCGCTCTGATACCTCTCTCCCGACAAACATAACTGCATTCTTTTCAGGCTTACGTTCCTTTCCTCGGTGGTCTGTTACATTCCATAGTCCTATTTTTCTGTTCACTTCAGGGAGAATTTTTTAAATTTATTTTTGGTCTTCTTTTTTAATCCTTCTTTCATAATCGCTCAGGCTGTTCTCCTTTTACTTCTGGTTCATATTCACTCAGATTGGTCTCCTGCCCCAGTTCACCAAAAAGTTCCTCAGCGGTGGTCAGTGGGCCAATAGGAGTAAGTTTCCTGCTATGTTTTCACAAGCTGTTCATTTGTTTGTCACGATAAGAGACTTCTCTTAGCGAACTTGCAATGCGTCAGGCTCTTGTTTTTCTCCCATCTCTGTTTCAATTTCATGTTTACGTTTTATGGTTCGCGGTGGCTAGTGTTTTATGTATGCACGTGCTTTGGATTACTAATGTCTATATTTTCAACGCCTGTTGGCAGTTATGTTCTTTAGGCCACCTTCTAGCCAATCCAATCATTCAAGTCGCTGCATATCCCATCAGGTCCGGCTTAAATTTTAATTACTTATCGTCACCGCAACGTCATCCCTCTGGCTTCAAGGGTCCTATGACTGATCCGGCCTCATGGCTCCGGGGGCCCCATGACCGTTTTTCACGTTTTGTTTTGTTTGTTAGGGGTACGACATAATTGTAGGCTGGTTAGTGTCCCAGGTTTTCTGTTGGAGGGGGTCATGGTTATGAGAGTCCCCAAGGCATTCTGGTGCTGCATAAGTGGTTTAAAAAAAAAACTCTGGCTCTTCGCTTATAGGACTGGCACCAACACTTGTAGTTCGCACGGCCATCTGATACTTTTTTCTGCCATAAGGGACTCGCACGCATGGCTCCTGCCATAAGAGACTTGCACGCATGGCTCCTCCCATAAAGTGTTGCACAAGTGGCTGTTCGCTTATAAGACCTCGCGACTGGCATCGTCATTCATAGTTCGCACGGCCATCTGATACTTTTTTCCGCCATAAGAGACTCACACGCATGGCTCCCGCCATAAGAGACTCGCACGCATGGCTCCCACCATAAGGGACTCGCACGCATGGCTTCCGCCATAAGGGGCTCGCTGGAGTGGCTCTTGGCTTAGATGATTTCACAATTGTCATTGACATTGGTAGGTCATACGGCCATCTGATACTATTTTCCATGGCACACCTTTCAGGAGTTTTCTTTTGTTCATTTATATTTTACAGATTAGTACTTGCGGTTCATTTCAGCCTCATTTCATTAAGAAGCTTTACCCCATGTCTTTGTTTTTCTAAGTTATCGAGTCCCGGTTGATTACTAAACCCGTCGGGTTAAGCCCAATCTTTTCCCCAGCCGTCCTTCATTCTAAGGTTCGCATCCCGGCGGCTGCCCGGCCCCATGGGCCCCTGGTGGTTGCTTCGGCCCAATGGCTTCAGGGGTCCGACCAATGGTTGTCTGTCCACCTGTGCAGCTATGCTTTTGGTTTTGAATGACTCACATCTTTACCTGCTTGCCAGCTTATGTTATTGGGGTTTCATTTTAGTTAATGTCCGTTATTATCTCCATTTTCTGTCATGTTTCCCTTCGTCTTTTCAGGTCCTGCAGTTGAATTCATGTTGGGGGTCACCTTCCACGTCGGTCAGGTCTTGTTCCTAACGATATTTCACCTTGCATGTTATTCAGGCCACGTAGTCTATCTTAGGTATCGCCTGCCACATTGGTCAGGCTCAGGGTTTAATTTCACCTGCACCTTATTCAGGTCACTTATTCTAGTTATAATTTCTTGATAAAACAAAAACAAAACTCAGGCCCCATGGCTTCGGGGGCCCGATGACGGCTTCGGCCCATGGCTTCGGGGGCCCGATGACTGTTTTCAGTGCTGCTGGGCTGGTTGCCTGGTTGGTTATCCATCTGTGCTGATTTGGCCCGTATGTATCGCCTACATACCTGCTTCCCTAATTTCCTAATAATCCATGTTGATCGCTCACTTTATGTTTTGACCGCAAACTGGTCCGTTTCGCCCTACAGCATCATTGTCATGTCTTACGCAGATATTTCGTCTTGCTTTAATTGTTCATGCTTTCGCTCAGATCCTGCCAGAGGAGGAACAAATAGGGTAATTCCCTCTAGCATTTCAGTTTCTGATCGTAGTCGATCATATCTTGTCAACCAGGTCTCCGCGCAAAGTCTTTGCCTTTTTACCACGACCAGGAATTCATTTTCGCCGGTAGCTTCATTGTCAACCAGGGCCAATGGATTGATACAAGCCAGCTATAACAGTGAAATACAGAGCGCTATGGGACAGGTATATTGCGGACATGCTAGCGGCGATCTAGCCATGCATGTCCGCAGCTCTATAGGCTAAAACGAGGTGACAGAATCACTTTAATCATCTGAACCCATCATGTCCCAGGGTGCAGCACAATAAGTTCTCTCACAAACCCTACAACTATTTGATCTTCCTCTCTTTACTTTTACTTCTTATTTCAGGGGATATCTCTCCTAACCCCTCCCCCATCTCACAGAAACCCTGCTAGCCTCATCAATATTCGTTGTCTACCTTCTCTTCCCTCTTTAAATTAGGCACTCTAGAATCCACGGTCAGTTTGTAACAAGCTCCCTTACATTCAAAACCTGCCGGCCCTCACTGAAACTTGGATTCAGGAATCCGACACTGCTTCTTCTTCTCCCCTTCTGCTCTCTCCTATGGCGGCCTACACTTCTCCCATACCCAAAGACCTGAGAACAGACATGGTGATGGAGTCAGCATACTCCTGTCCCCACAATGCACTTTCCAAGTCATTCCATCACGATCATTCCCTTCTTTTGAGGTCCACACCCTTCAGGCTCTTCCATCCCCTCTCCCTCAGAGTACCCGTTGTATACCGTCCCCATGGCTCACCCACCAAGTTCCTGGATCACTTTGCTGCCTGGCTGCCACACTTCCTTTCCTCAGAAATACCAACCCTTATCTCGGGAGACTTCAATATCCCCATAAACTGCCCCATTCCCCGTCTACTTCCTAGCTTCTCTCTCTAACCTCCTCTCTTGGCCTTTCTCAACTTTCTAACTCTCAGACACACAAAGACGGAAACATACTTGACTTGGTTTTCTTCCGGTTCTGCTCTATCTCCAACTTTAATAACTCATTTCTTCTCCCGCTTTCTGACCACCAGATACTCTCCTTCACTCTCACAAATCTGCACCCATCCCAGCACACCCCTACCTATTACATGTACATAAATCTACAGGCCATTGACCCTCATACACTTACAGACACTCTACACGCATCATTGTCCCCAATCTCTTCCCTCTTCTGCCCTGATCTTGCCATTAATCACTACAATGACACCCTCAGAAGCACCCTGGACAAAGTAGCGCTCCCTACCCTCAGAACCTGCACTGCAAACTCGCTTCCTCCAGCGTTGCTCCAGGAGTGCTGAGTGCCGCCTATGGAGGAAACCGCGCACATCACAGAATTTCCTTCATTACAAATTCATGCTACGGACCTATAACTCTGCCCTCCACCTTGCTAAACAGACTTACTTCACAACCCTAATCTCCTTACTGTCCAACAACCCAAAAAAACTCTTTGACACTTTCTACTCACTCCTCAGTCCTAAAGTTCACACACCCATCACAGACCTCTCTGCTGAAGACCTAGCCGCCTACTTCACAGAGAAAATAGAACACATTCGGTATGTATTCAGCTCCCAGCTACTAAGAGCTATTGACCCCCCCCCCCCCCCCCCGCATTTCCTCTGTCTCACTGTCCATGTTTGACCCAATCACGGAAGAAGAAGTCTTCAGGGTCCTCTCCTTGTCTTCCTACCACATGTGCCTCTGCCCCCATTCCCTCACACCTACTCCAGTCTCTCTCTCCAGCTGTCACCACTCACCTAACAAAAATCTTCAACCTCTCTCTCTCTCTCTTCTGGTATCTTCGCCTCCTCTTTCAAACCCTCCATCATTACTCCATTATTTTAGAAAAACATCTCTCGACCCATCCTGCACAACTAACTACAGACCAGTCTCCAATCTCCCCTTCATCTCTAAACTCCTGGTGCATCTGGTCTACTCTTGTCTCATCCGCTATCATTCTGATCACTCTCTCCTTGATCCACTACAATATGGTTTCCGCAACCTACATTCGACAGAAACTGCCCTCACCAAAGTGACAAATGACCTCCTGACAGCAAAATTCAATGGTGACTACTCTCTGCTCATTCTCCTTGATCTCGCTGCAGCTTTTGACACTGTAGACCACCAGCTCCTACTCACCAAGCTCCAATCCATCGACCTAAAGGACACTGCCCTCTCCTGGTTTTCCTCCTATCTCTCTGGTCGCTCTTTCAGTGTATCGTTCGCTGGCTCCACTTCTTCACCTGTCCCTCTCATTGTTGTAGTTCCTCAGGGTTTAGTCCTAGGCCCTCTCCTATTCTCTCTGTACACAGCCCCAATTGGACATACCATCAGCAGATTTGGTTTCCAGTACCATCTCTATGCTGATGACACACAACTATATACTTAATTCCCTGACATCACCCCTGCTGTACTACAGAACACCAGTGACTGTCTCTCTGCCGTCTCTAACATTATGTCCTCTCTTTAGCTGAAACTAAATCTTTCAAAAACTGAACTTCTTGTGTTCCCTCCATCTACTAACCTACCTAAACCTGATATCTCCCTCTCAGTGTGCGACACCATCATCACTCTTAGGCAGCACGCCTGCTGTCTCAGAGTGACGTTTCACACTGATCTTTCTTTCACCCTCTATATTCAATCTCTCTCCCGCTCATGTCGCCTGTACCTCAAAAACGTCTATAGAATCTACCCTTTTCTCACTATGGAAACAACAAAAACTCTCATTGTGGCCCTGATCCATTCCCGCCTCGATTACTGCAACTTACTATTAATTGGCCTCCCCTCACCAGACTTTCCCCACTCCAAATTATTTTCTTCATGCAGCAGCCAGGGTCACCTATCAGTCCAACCGCTACTCTGATGCCTCCTCCCTGTGCCAGTCATTGCACTGGGTGCCCATACACTATAGAATCATATTTAAACAGCTTTTCCTCCCCCACAAAGCTCTCCACAGTGCTGCACCCTCTACATATCTTCCCTCATCTCTGTCTACCACCCTACCCCTGCTCTCCGTTCAGCCAATGACTTATGACTGACTTCCACCATAATCCGAACCTCTCACTCCCGGCTTCAAGATTTCTTCCGAGCTGTACCGGTTCTCTGGAATGCCCTACCCCTAGAAATCGTACTAAATCACAACATACACAGTTTTATGCGCTCCCTAAAAACACATATTTTTAGGTTGGCCTATCACATCCCCTGATCTAACTACTCCCCACATAGCCCATTTATCATTTTCTTAACCTGATCCTCCACCAAACTCCTCCACCGCATTTAGAAGCACTTCATATATTGGCTGCTGACTGGCTCATGCAGCTTTATATCTGCTCCCCTATTCTCCCGATGGCTGGACCATCGTACAAAACTAGCACTTCTACCTTTTTGTTTCATCCCCATCTCCTCAAAGATTGTGAACTCTTGCGAGCAGGGTCCTCATTCCTCTTGTTGCAATTGACATGTCTGTTGCTATTTTATTTATGACTGTTTCTTCCATGAACCCCTGAACTGTAAAGTGCTGCGGAATATGTTGGCGCTATATAAATAAAGATTATTCTTATTATTATAATATCTGGGCATGACTATTGTCAGGGGGCACATATCTGGGCATAACTACTGTGAGGGGGCACATATCTGGGCATAATTCCTGTGTAGTGGCACATGTGAGCATTACTACTATGAAGGGGGCACATTGTGGCCTTTACAACTGTGAAAGAGGGGACATATGGGCTTAACTACTGCGAGGGACACTATGTAGGCATTACTACTGTGAAGGGGCACATATCTAGCCATAACTACTGTGAAAGGGGCACTATTGAGCATTACTACTGTGAAGGGTGCACAATGTGAGCATAACTATTGTAAAGGACACACAATGTGGGCATAACTACTGTGAAGGGGGCACAATGTGGGCATAACTACTGTGAAGGGGGCACAATGTGGGCATAACTACTGTGAAGGGGGCACAATGCGGGCATTACTACTGTGGAGGGGCATATATCGGTATGACTACTGTGAAAGAGGCACATTTGGGCATCACTACTGTGAAGGGGGCACAGTGTGGGCACTATTACTGTGTGCTGGCACAAAGGGGGAATAAATACTATGTGGGGGCATTAAGGGGACTGGGTGTGCATAGTTATGCTTTGGTCAGTTTTAGATGTGTGGCCGCACATACTGTCCCAAGGTATGTACCTTGATGACCTCATCACAATGAACAGCTGCATAGAAACAGACTCCATAAAAAGTAAGAATTAAAACAAAACATCTTGGCACAGTTAAAGGGGTTATCCTGTGATCACCATAAAAAAAAAAAAATCAGCTTTGTATCACACATGGATCCAGAGCTCTCTTAATTCATTGCTCCAATTGCACTGCTACATTTACAGTCAGGTCCATAAATATTGGGACATCGACACAATTCTAACATTTTTAGCTCTATACACCACCACAATAGATTTGAAATGAAACGAACAAGATGTGCTTTAACTGCAGACTGTCAGCTTTAATTTGAGGGTATTTACATCCAAATCAGGTGAACTGTGTAGTGAAGGGTTAAACAGAATTAGCTCTATAATCTGTATGAAGGACAAGAGGTTGGGTGACATCATATTGAAGGGTGACTATATATACACATTTACCTCCTGTCTGTATAAAGGAAAAGTTTCTTGTCGGCATTATTATAACAAGAGCTGCCTGTCTGTATAAGGAACTGCTATTATTGTAACAAGAGCTGCAGCTATTCTTGTATGTATGCTTGAAAGTATATAAGGCCCATGTATGACAAACAATAAATAGAACTGTTACTGACATCATTCTGCATTTGTCACTGACACGTTCTCCGGGCCTGTCTTCGGGGACAAAGGAAGGAATCAAGGTGCATAGAGAAGGATAATACTCTTTCATGTAGGAATTACAACAGTTTGCATATGTGCCTCCCACTTGTTAAGGGACCAAAAGTAATGGGGCAATTGGCTTCTCAGCTGTTCCATGGCCAGGTGTGTGTTATTCCCTCATTATCTCAATTACAATGAGCAGATAAAAGGTCCAGAGTTCATTTCAGGTGTGCTATTTGCATTTGGAATCTGTTGCTGTCAACTCTTAAGATGAGATTCAAAGAGCTGTCAATATCAGTGAAGCAAGCCATCATTAGGCTGAAAAAACTAAACAAACCCATCAGAGAGATAGCAAAAACATTAGGCGTGGCCAAAACAACAGTTTGGAACATTCTTAAAAAGAAGGAACGCACCGGTGAGCTCAGCAACACCAAAAGACCGGGAAGACCACGTAAAACAACTGTGGTGGATGACCGTATAATTCTTTCCCTGGTGAAGAAAACCCTTCACAACAGTTTGCCAGATCAAGAACACTCTCCAGGAGGTAGGTGTATGTGTGTCAAAGTCAACAATCAAGAGAAGACTTCACCAGAGTGAATACAGAGGGTTCACCACAAGATGTAAACCGTTGGTGAGCCTCAAAAACAGGAAGGCCAGATTAGAGTTTGCCAAATGACATCTAAAAAAGCCTTCACAGTTCTGGAACAACATCCTATGAACAACATCCTATGGACAGATGAGACCAATGTCAACTTGTACCAGAGTGATGGGAAGAGAAGAGTATGTAGAAGGAAAGGAACTGCTCATGATCCTAAGCATACCACCTCATCAGTGAAGCATGGTGGTAGTAGTGTCATGGCGTGGGCATGTATGGCCACCAATGGAACTGGTTCTCTTGTATTTATTGATGATATGACTGATGACAAAAGCAGTAGGATGAATTCAGAAGTGTTTCAGGCAATATTATCTGCTCATATTCAGCCAAATGCTTCAGAACTCATTGAACGGCGCTTCACAGTGCAGATGGACAATGACCCAAAGCATACTGCATAGGCAACCAAAATAGTTTTTTAAGGGAAAGAAATGGAATGTTATGCAATGGCCAAGTCAATCACCTGACCTGAATCCGATTGAGCATGCATTTCACTTGCTGAAGACAAAACTGAAGGGCAAATGCCCCAAGAACAAGCAGGAACTGAAAACAATTGCAGTAGAGGCCTGTTAGAGCATCACCAGGGATGAAACCCAGCGTCTGATGTCTATCCGTTCCAGACTTCAGGCTGTAATTGACTGCAAAGGATTTGCAACCAATTATTAAAAAGTCAAAGTTTGATTTATGATTATTCTATCCCATTACTTTTGGTTCCTTAACAAGTGGGAGGCACATATGCAAACTGTTGTAATTCCTACACCGTTCACCTGATTTGGATGTAAATACCCTCAAATTAAAGCTGACAGTCTGCAGTTAAAGCACATCTTGTTCGTTTCATTTCAAATCCTTGTGGTGCTGTAAAGAGCCAAAAGTGTTAGAATTGTGTCGATTTCCCAATATTTATGGAACTAACTGTATTAGAAGCTGGCAGTTCAGGTGGCATGTTGTTTCTGCTACAGCTCTCTCCATATATCAGTCAAAGCTTCTAACAGTAGATATAGCTGGTGGCACCTGAAAAAAAGAACAGAGCATGTGCATTCACCTCAGTAATGTTACTTTGCTGGAGAAATAACAAAAAAGACAAATAGCAGGTGCCATTATATAGATATTATTCAATAACTAAGTGGCTATTCAAAATGTTTTATTACATGCAAAGTATTTGCAACAAGGAGTATGGAGAGGACGAGAGTTGTAGTAGACAGGATGGAAATGTTAGGATCAGTTCATACAGGTTTTTTTTAGTGCGGATTTTGGAGTGTTTCTGCCTCAAAATCAGCTTTGTAATGTGAACACACATTGGTTAAAGAAAGGTTAAAAAAGGGACAAAAAATGTATCAAAAACTACAAAGAAAAATCACGTTTTTTTCACGCTGGGCCTGGCCTGGCTTTGGTTGTGAGGCTGTAACCATGTTTTCTCCTCACAGACTCGTTTCTAACTGCCTACTGACCCACTGGACAGGGACAGGCAAGCCTAAAACTATTTTAGTTCTGCTTCCCTTCCAGAAGCATCTAAAGGGGCTCTCAATCTAAAATATCAGGGATCTGCTCCACAGAAATCAATGCCCAACACATATTTAAAAGGCACATAACCGCTTTTCTCACCAAATAAATGAAACAGTGCAAAGGACATAGCCTTGGCTGATAAACTTCAGGCATACTCTTGTGAATCTTGAAATATATTAAGACATATTAATCACTAGTAGTGTCCTAGTGGAATACTACATATTCACATCCAGGTGTTGAATTGAAAACATTTGGACTATTTGTTTGTGGGACAACCCCTTTAACCACTTCAACCCCCCTAGCTAAAAC